>NC_046664.1:72378003-72419651 GCF_010883055.1 Belonocnema kinseyi | reverse complement strand
AGCTATCTAAGGATGGTACTATAGAACGCCACCTCAAGGTAGGCCTAGTGGCGCCATCTCTTGGTCAGGCCGGAAACTTATCAATCCACCCTCGTATATCTTCCTTTATTGCAAATTTAACTATTTCGTGCAACATTCGCCTTTTGAATAGGAAATTTGGATAGAAATTTCATTCTTTTGAATTAAAATTCCTATTTTATGGAAAAAACTAACCTTCTTTAGTTGAAGATTTATCTTTCTGAGTTGAATATTAAAAAAAAAAATTAATTCAACTATCCTCTAAAAAATTCATTCTTTTCTTTGAAATTTTTTTTTTTTTATTCCTTCAACAATTTTTTTCACATTCGCCTTTTGGATAGAAAATTCATCCTTTTGAATTAGAATGCCTCTATTATAAAAGAAACTTTACCTTCTTGAGTTGAAAATTTATCCTTCTTGGTTCAAAATTAACTTTTTTTTAATTTGACTATTTTTTGTTTTTAAATTCGTCATTTTTTTTAATCACCTTTTTTGGTTGCAAATTTAACTGTATTGTTTAAAATTCGCCTTTTTGATGGAAAATTTATTCTTATGAATTGAAATTCCTATTTTAGGAATGATAATTTATCTTCTTTATTTGAAAACTCGTTTTTCTTGGTTGAAATTTTTGTTTTATAAATCAACTTTCATCTGAAAAATTTGTCTCTTATTTTTTTGAAAATTCATCTGGTTGGTTAAAAACATATCTTTCTTCGTAAAAAAACGGTTAAAAACTAGAAAACTCGTATTTTTGCATCAAAAATTGAACTAATTAGTTGAAAGATTAAACATTTTATCTTTTTGACTTGAAAATTCAACTTCTCAGTTAAAAAATAATTTTTTTATTTTTACTAGTTCATTGAAAATTGATCTTCCGAATCTAAAAATAAACAATTCTCTGGAACATTCGACGTTTTACAATGAAAACTCAACTTTTTTGTTAAATTTTCGTTTGTGAGTTGAAAATTCGTATCTTTTGGTTAAACATTAAACCCACTTCATGTCGAAATAAATTAAAATTTTGTTTTCCTATTTTTGTATACAAAATCACCCTATTATGACTTTTTAAAATCTTTTTTGTGGATGCGAGCCCTGAAACTAGGATTCTCACTAATTCACATATGGCGCCATCCATAAACTTCCGTCGACGAGACATTTACGGTTGACTTCCTTCTTTAAATTTAACACCAATCTTTTATTACAAGGTTATATGTCTAATATTCTCGGTCGAATTTTACACCTTATGTGACACTAAAATAGTTTTATTTTTCTGTGCGAACTAGGCCATAACCTGAAAAATAACAAATTCTTTTCTAATAATTTATGTTAGTTTGTCGACGAGGTATATTATTAAATATATTATTAAATATATATTATTAAATAAATTATTCTTTGAAGTCTTTGGTTAAAAAAGGAACTTTATTATTATAAAAATTGACTATTTTGTTAAAAATTTTGTTCTTTTGGTCAAAAATTGATTTTTTTTACTGAAAGTTCAACGAATAATTTTTGATTTGTTAATTTGTCATTTTAATTAGGAATTCAAATATTTGGTTAAACATTGTACTCTTTATTTCTTTTTTTTAAATTTCACTTCTTAATTAAAAATTTATTTTCTTGTGTAAGATGATTTTTTTGAGTTAAAAATGTAACTGTTTGGATAAAAATTCATCTTTTTAGGTTCGAAGTTGATTTAGTTTCTAGGAAGTTCCACAATTTTGTTTAAAACTTATTCTTCTGGTAAAAATTCATCTTTTTAGGTTGAAACTTCAAGTAGTTTGTACAAAATTTAACTATATCTTCAATTATTGGTTTTTGTTAAAAGTTGAACTGTTATTTCAAAAATTAATTTCTTGCTTGAAAATTCATCCTTCTGGTTAAAAATGAAACTGTTTTTGTTAAAAATGAACTATTTTGCTATAAATTCTTTTTTTTGGTAGAAAATTATTTTTCTGTTGGAAAATGTAACTATTTTGTTGAAAAATGAACTATTTCGTGAAATATTTATTTTTTAGTAACAAATTAATTCTTTTAATTAAAAATAAAAGTATTATAATTTTGGTCAAAAAATGTACAGAAATGATTCTTCGAGGTTGAAAATGCATTTTTTTTTGTTTGAAGTTAATCTCTTTTGTAGAAAACTTTACTATTATATTTTAAAAAAATGTTTATAGTTGATAATTCAATTTGTGATTATAAATTTAACTATTCTATTGCTGGTGGAAAATTTATATTTTTTAGTTCAAAATAAAAGTTATTATGGAACTGAAAACCTTCATCGAGGTAGGAAAATGAATAATTATTCAATTTATTTCTCTATTATCTATCGAAATTATATAATTCAAAATTTAAAAAATAGGAAATTCAAATTAAACATTTTAATTAGTAATACTAGAGAGTGCCATATTATAATATGAAATGCTAATTTAGATTATTACTGGGAATGTTGTGGAGCGTATCACTATTTCAGGCAGAGGGAATACATGATTGATATTGTAATTTCAATTAATATTTCGATTATAATTACTTAACGAAACTATCCTCTCAACATATACCATACAGGTTAAGTTTCATTAAACTTGATTGAAACCGAACTAGTAAGTCTCGATCTATGGCTAGTTTCTAAAGTTTATATTAGTTGAAAATTATAATCGATTTCTGAAAAGTTTTCAGTAATTACCTTATCAAATTATTACCTCGTGAATAATTAGAACAGCTGAAAAATCGGTGAAATTTAAATTTCGAGACTTGTTTCGCTTCTGTTCTTAATTACTTTATTGATTGTGAATTCATTTATTTCAAAATATTCAAATTCTTTATTTTGAGAATAATAATAAAAAATGATGAAAAGAAAAGAATATCAATAATTAGGGCTTCGAATATAGACGTTTTGAAGTTTAACCAGCAACTTGGAAACAGTAGTACAAGGCAATATTTAGTCAGACAAATATTAACATTTGGCATAGCCAAGGTGGATGTGGGTCGCGGAAAACCTGGAAATAAGTGAAAAATCAGTGAAGAATCAGGAAGTTTTGCGGTCATAATGATATAATATTTGTGTCGTTAATTTATTTGTCTGGTTATATATTTTAAGAATAATTTAATTATTTGGTTGAAAAATCAACAATTTGGTTGAAAGGTCAACTTTTTTAATAGAAAATAAACGTTTTAATGAAAATTAATGCTTTGGTTAGAAAATTTAATAAAATCTTCCTTGGTTCGAAATTCAACTATTTTGTTTAAAAATTTGTCTTTCTGAATTACAAATGTATTCGTGTTTGTAGACATTTTTTGAAAATATAAATACAACTGTTTCATTAAAAATTAATTTTCTTTCGTTGGGGATTCAACTATTTTCATAAAAATTCAGGTTCTTTTATGAAATCAACTATTTTTGGATTAAAATTAAAATCTGTTTTAATTGAGTTCAACTGTCTTGAATTAAAATTTTTTAAAATTTCGGTTACAAATATGTATTGTTACATTACTTACTAAAATGTTAGCTTTGTTAGTTGAAAAATCAACTACTTGAATGAAGGTTGAACCACTTTATTAAAAAATAATTTTTTGTTGTTTTTTGGTTAAGTTAAAAATTCAGCTAATTGCTTGATAATTCGTGTCTTTTGCTTAAGATTTATTTGTTATAACTTAGAGTCAATTCTAATGAAAATACAACCTTTATATTTGGGGTTGAAGATTGAAATTTAATAGTTAAAAATTATGATTTTTTTAGAAAACTAATTTTTCTTTGTTTCAAATTTCTTCCTTTTTTTTATAAAAATGCAACTACTTGTTTGAAACCTAATGTTTTATTGAAAAATCATATTTTCAGATTAAGAATTCAATAACTCGAATGAAAATTCTTTTATTTTCTGACTAAAAAATCTTCATCTGTTAAAAATGTGTTATTTTGGTTCAAAATTTGATTTTTTTGTTGTAGATTTGTCTTCCTTTTTTTGCAATTTTTATTCTTACTGAAAATCGATTATTTCCATTTTAGATTGATAATTTTTCTTTTTTCATTTGAATCTCAGGTATTGTGTTGAAAATCCGCTTTTTTGGTTATAAAATAATCTTCTTTGTTGAGAATTCATATCTTTTTATAGTGATTTCTTCTTTTTTGGTTTAAATATCAACTATTACATATTTTATTAAGAATTTATCTTTATAGGTTCAAAATCAGACTTTTTATTTAAAGATTAAACTATTTTGCTAAAAATTACTTACTTTTTTAAAAATTCAAATCCTTGGATGCAAATTCACCTTTTTGTTGAAATTGAAACAGTCTTCTAAAAAATTCATTTTTTTCTGCTTTAAAATTAAACTTTATGGTTGAAAATGTAAATAAGGTTAGTTAAAGTTTACTTCTTTGTTAATAAAAATGTAACAATTTCGTTATGAATTGGTTTTTGTGAGCTGAAAATGCAACTGTTTGGTTAAAAGCTCAACTTTTGTTCAAAATTTATATATTTTGTTGAAATTCAAATTATTCCATTAAAAAAATGTAAAATTTTTTGTTGGAAATGAACTTAGTTTATTAAAAATGTAACCGTCTTGTTGAAAGATCATCTTTTTGGTTCTAATTTCAACTGTTTTGTTCTTTCGGGTTAGAATTTCATCTTTTATAGTAGAAAATTATTTTTTTGCCAAATTGAATAAATGTTAAATTTTGAAATTTGAATCTGTTAGTATATTTCTGTATTTCATTTGTGAAAGATTGTGTGCAAGATCATTTTACAGGATTAAAATTCTGGTTTTTGAAATTTAATCTTCAGGGAAAGTGAAAAATTAGACAAAGAAAAATTAGTAAAAAGTCAGGAAATTTTCATAAGGAAGTTTTTTGGTACCCTGCATAACGGAAACAGCGATATTTTTCTATGATATAAATAAATAAAGAATTATATTAAAGGGATAGAGGGGCTGAGTCGATAGTGGGGCCAAGTCAACAGTGGGGTCAAGTCAACAGTGGGGCTAAATCGAAACTTTCTTTTTTCTAAAAAAAAAATATAAACCATTGGAAGTCGGTTTTTAAAATAAAAGTGGGTACAAACAGACATAAAGATATACAATGAGAGATGCATACATAAAACTATTAACTTCTCATTGCAGATTGATAATATTAAAAAAATTTTTTGATAACGTATTAGGTATTTCTGGATCAAGAATATAGTTAAATACAATACTAAAATTTGTTAAAAATGTTCTTTTCTTTCTTTAAACATTATAGTCAAATGTCGACTCAGCCCCACTATTTTTCGCTCGGAAGATTGACCATTCCTTTTTTTTCTAATAATTGATAAACAAAAAATCGCAATTTAAAATCAAAATCAAGATTTTGTAGCCAATTAAATTGTTAATCTAGAAATACCTAATACATTACTGAACACATTTTTTAAATATAAAAAACAACTTAAAAAAAAGTATCGGCTTAGCCTAATCTCCCCTTCTCGAAAATTAGAAAAATTTTTTTACAAAATATATAAAAATTGATCATTTAATTAATTTGTGACGGATATTTAAATTTTGTGACAGATCGATTGAAGCCAGAATTGCGCTTAAGCTAGGGGACAAATCTGCAACCTAAGTCAAAGTTTAATCACTCTAATTAGTTCCTAATTCGAGTTAGAATTTGTCATGACTTAGAGTTAAGTTGCGTAAAGCTCTTACTAAATTTCGGTCTTGAAAATTAAGTCACCCGTATAATTCCCCAGGTATAATCGTGAAAACATTAGATTGTGACAGGTTCTTTTATTCAGTTTCATTATTAAATTCCATTTTCATATTACAATTGAAAGTAAAGCACGATTTTTTTTAATTATTTAAAAAGTTGAAAATGTTCTTTAAAATATTGAACATTTTATTTCTCATCTGAATTTCACATACCAAAAGCTTTAATTTGAGCCATTCCCAAAGAACATATAATTAAAATAAAAGCTTCCAGCATTGGGCAGTAGATGACAAAATTTTCATATTTTTTCTAATTTTTTTTTCTTCAAACCACTGGTATACAAAATAATAAAATCACAACATAGGAAATTATATTTTTTATCTCAATACTACATGCTAAGGTCTTCAATTTCAACCATCCTTGAAAAAAATCCAATTAAAATAAAAGCTTTCAGAATGAGGGTCGAAATAACATCTGTATCATTTTTCTCAATTTTAGTCAGGGATATAAAATATTCTAGCATAGAAAATTTGATTTTTTCAAATCTGAATTCAATATGCTGAAAGCTTCAAGTTCAGTCCATTGTGAAGAAAATAGGATACACAGAAAACCTGCTAGCATAGGGGTATACAGAATCAAGTTTTCCTCATTTTTCTTATTATCCTTATTTTTCACCACTAATATAAAATAAAAATTATATCCTAAGATAGAAAATTTTATTTTTGATCTGCATTTCACGTATCAGGAGCTTCAATTTCGACCATCCTTAAAGAAGATTGGATTAAAAAGAAACCTTCGAGCGTTTAGGTCTAAAAAACCAAATTTTAGGCCTTTTTCTTATTTTTTAACTTTTTATCCATTTATATATAATAGTACATATTACAACAAGGGGCGCAAGGAGCTGATTTTTCCAAAGGAACTACTACTTTCGTCCCTTGTTGTATATGGTATTTTATTGCACTCTCGACCGTGGCGACCTTTTGGCCCTGAAAAGCGGATCGGACGCATTTTTCTATAGCGTTCTTTGCGCACTTGAATTCTGTCAACTAATTTCCACTTTCGCCCCGCAAATTTTACTTTCGCCACGTTAATTTTATTTTCGCCCCGCAAATTACACTTTCGCCCCGCTGATTTTACTTTCGCCTTGCGAAATTTACTTTCGCCCAGCGAATGCGGTTTGCGGAAAATATATGCTACTTGTGCCCCTATTTTCAGGGGGAAAAGGTGGCCATTTTGGTCCAGTATAGAATAAAATTATATGATAAAATAAATTTTATTGTATTATTATATTTTTATATTATTATTTTATTATATTATTTCAGTTTTATAAAATTATATAATATAAATAAATGATAATGTATTTTCCTGATTTTAAAGCACTGTTACCAAAAAAAAAAGATTAAGATAAGAAAGAAAATTTTGGTTCTTATCTGAACTTCACATGTGAGGAGCTTTCATGTAATCCATCCCCAAAGAAAATCGGATTAAAAAGAAGGCTTGCAGCATGGGGTCTAAAAACAGAATTTTTGTTATTTTTCTTACTTTTCAGCTGCTGGTTTACAAAATTATTATATTAAAATATAGCAAAATTAATTTTTTATCTAATTATCCTATAGGCCTAAAGACATCTTTTTTGGTTGCAAATTCAACTGTTTTTTAAAAATTTGCCTTTCTCGGTTAAAAATTCCACTCTTTTCGTATAACATTAACCTTTTTTAAAATTTATATTTTATTGCTGATAAATCGAATCTTTGCATCTTTCTTGGATAAAGATCCAACTGTTTTGTTGAAAATTCAATAATTTTGTAGAAAATTTACTTTTTGTTAAAAATTCATATTTTTGTTTCGAAAAGTCAATTGAAATCTTTTTGAATGTGAATTCAGCTCTATTTTTGAAAAAATTGTGTTTTTCATTTAAAAATGCAGCTTATTTAGTAAAATTGTTATTCTTTTGTACAAAAAAGCAATTGTTTCGTTAAAAATGTAACAATCTTGTTAAAAAGTCTGTTTTAAGAGAAGTTTTCTCTTTCATGGACAATAACGCAACTATTTGGCAGAGTTTAAGTAGAAATTTCATTTTTTGAAATGAAAATGCCAGTTTTTGTGTAAAAATGATTCTTCTTTGCTGGAGTATTCATGCATTTTCTTTAAAAGTTTTGGTTAAATCACTTTGTTGAGAAATTACTTTTTCTTCCATTATTCGTATTACTCAAAATAAAATACTAAAGGTAAAATTTATTTTTGTACATTTACAAAAATATAAACAACTAGCCTGCCTAAACATTAAGTCACCAAAATTTTTTTATTTTTAACACAAAAAGTGATTAAAAATGACTAATGTGTATTGATACTGCAACTAATCTTATTTTGAGTTTAAAGTAGATCAAAAGAATTCAAATGATAAGACTTAAAAAAAATCAAGTTAAATTGAGTATGAATTGGAAAAATTCCTTAGATTCAAAAAATTTTCTGGATTTTAGTAAACTTTGAGTGAATCTAGAAGCCAAATTTTACTAGCAAGAACTAGCAATACGCTTCTGGAAACTGAAAATAACGTACATTTAGCGGGGGGGGGGGGTTATTACGGTTTCTTACAGGGTGAGGTAGGGGGGTCGTATAAAATCCGTTACTTAATTTAATTACGGCCCTCGAGGTGAGTGGTAGATGACGAAGTCCCTGAGGGTAGAATAGAAAATGTGGACTACGAGGAGTAAGAACTAGAAAGAGGGAAGAAATTTCCTAAAGTAGAAAAGGTAAAAAATGGGAAATGAATAAGCTGGTAATGAGGAATAATAAGAGAGGAGTAAAGAGTAGATGATACAGTGCCTAAAACTGGTAGAAAGAGGAGGAGATTTAGAGGAAGGAGGTGGAGAAGAAGAAAAGATGAGTTAAGAGAAAGGGATGGTCCCTAATGTAAGACAGGAATTAATAAGAACAAGCCTATAAATAGGTGAGAAGGTGAGTAGTATATGACGAAGGCCTAATTTCCTGAGGGTAGAATAGAAAAGGTGGACTAAGAGGAGTAAGAAATAGAAAGAGGAAAGAGAGGAACTTATGCAGAAAAGGTGGAAAATGGGAAATGATTGAAGAGGTAATGAGGGAAAATAAGAGTGAAATTAAGAGTAAAATGAAGAATGAATGATGCAGTGCTTGAAGAAGGTAGGAAGAGGAGGAGATTAAGAGGTGGGAGGTAAAGAAAAAGATAAAGTGAGGTACGCAAAAGGGATGGTTCTTGATGCAAGAAAGGAAATAGTAAGGGCAAGGATATAAATAGGTTAGAAGGTCAGTAGTATATAAAGAAGGCCAAAGTGCCTAAGGTTAAATTGGAAAAGGTGGACTAAGAAGAGTGGGAATTAGAAAGAGAGAAACTTAGGTAGAAAAGGTGGAAAGTAAGAAATTATTAAGGCGGTAATGAGGGCAAATGGGAGTGGATAAAAGAGTAGATAATGCAGTGTCTGAGGCTGGTAGAAAGAGGATAATATTTTGGGGTTAGAGACAAAGAAGTAGAAAAAGTAATCTAAGTGGTAGAGAGGGATTTTATTTAATTTAGAAGGTAAATGGTAGAAGAGGTAGCGATAATGTGGTCAAGACGGTAAATAGGTGAGGAATTAAGGGGCAGATGAAAAGGTTCCTAAGGCATGAAGGGAAGGGATAGAGGAAGGGAGATGTGGTAGTAGAAGAAGGTTGAGAGATTTACATGAAAAAAAAGTAAGGAACCATTGTGGACATAGAAATTGGAATTTTTTTGTTGATCTCAATTTTTTTCCACATTGAAGTGGAACATCTTTGAGCAAAGAATTGCGTGATGCGTTATTCAAGGCAAGCCAGCGTGTAGAGAATAGCATGTATATGCATGCAACGAATCTTTTCAGATATGGCATCAATCTACAAACATTTTCCGTTCTGACTTAACGCAAGTGAAGCGAAAAACTGAATGCGACCAAAGGAGGGAAAGGAAGTTGAATACGAAATAGGTATGCAGATGCGGTTTGTGATGGTGATGGGCGATGCATTGATCCACTCCAATGGGTCATCCCTTTTGTACTCCCTGTCAGCAAGTGAACATCACAATCAAATAGAAGTGTTACTATTTACTTTTCTATCTAGACAATTTAGTAGTTTAAAAAACTTCATCAGAATTTAAATAATTTTTCATTTAAAGTTTATGGGAAAAGCAGTAAATATTTTGAATATCCAAGAATTATGATAATAAAACTTTTTTACTCAAAACCTTTAAAATTTTAATTATGTTATGTAAATTCTAATAGCTTAAAAATTTTTAATTGTCAATTATGTTTATCAAATGAAATCAGCATGAAAATTTAAAACTCTTAAATTTTAACCATTCAGAATTAAAGACATTATATTTATAAAGAAATTATTATTATTTTTACTTAAGGTCAGACAATTTTAAACTTTTTCATTGCAAATCATTTGATTTTCAATACTTTATTTATAATTACTAATCATTCTCGAAATTTTCCAATTAAATATTTTTTAATTTAAAATCATTTATTTTTTAAATCTTAAACTCAAAACTAAACAATCTTAAGATATTACGTTTAAATTAAAAAGAAAAAATACAAAACACATCGCTATGATTCTAATTTTTAATATTGCATAATTTTAAGAATTTTAGTTCTCAATTGTTTTATTTTTTAAGTTAAATTCTAAATTTTCAATAGATTTAAATATTTTGATATAAATAATAATTTAATTTTCGATGCCTTGTTCTTAAATATTTTCATTTGTGATACTTAAATTCAACAAGATTGATCAGATTTTAATAATTTGAAGGTATTTTAAAGTATTGAAAATTTTTAAGGTTCTTTAAAATTATTCTAAAGTTTTTCAATAGATTTCAGCAATTTAGTGGGATTTTAAACGATTTTAAATAGCTTCGAATATTTATAATATTTCGACGGATTTTAAAGAGTTCATTTACAAAAAGTCTGGGATTTTGTAAGGTGTGACAAATCTAAATTGATTTAAAATTATTTTTGATAATCATTTGAATGCACTGGGAATTGACACTGAATTATTATTCATTCATCTTTCTTTTTTGAATTCTGTTTAATTTTTTGCAATTCTCCTAATTTCTTAATTCCTTAGCTGGTAAATAATTTATTAATTAATTCCATAATTTCTAATTCTTCTAAATTGAGTAAACTTAAAGAATATTCAACTAATTGAAATTTAAAAAAATTTATTTTTAAGTCTTTCGAACTTACATTAAAATTTTATAAACTTATTTCAAACTTACGGAATACAATACATATTTTAATGTTTTCAAATTGCTTTCAATTCACTTACTTTTTTCTAATTTAACTTGAATTTTGACCAGTTTCATCAAATTCTTTTCATTTACATTTTTTTAAATATTAGCAATCGAATTCTTTTCAATTATTTTGAAAATTAAAATAATATTAGTTGCAGCATTATTACACATTATTCATTTATAATCACGTTTTGTGGTAGAAATTATTCACTTTCGGTGACTTTAAATATTTAAATAGGTTACTTTAACAAAAAATGTTTAATCTGTTTGCAATAAATTTTGAAATTATTCTTTTATTTTAAGAAATACGAATAATGAAAGAAATTCAGTTTTTTAGTTTTTACATTGCTCAGGTAAGCGAACATAATTGAAAATAAAAATAAGTTTCTACGAAACTGGCCTGAAACATAATTGAATAACTAGTTTTTTTTTGCACATTGTTACAGGATTTTTAGATCTCGAGGAGTGTTATCATTGGCCCTTCATTTATAAAAATAGTTCTCTCATATTGAAATCTTGCTTTAAAAATTATTTAACCTTTTAAATATATAAAAAGGAATCTGGATTATCATGAGAAAATAACAGAATTTCTTAATGTCTTTACAGACTACATGGAGCTACAAATTAAAAATTTTTTAATTAAATTTTTTCCTGAAAAAAGATATTCTCCTTTCGTTTTGCTGAAAAAAGAACCACAGAGCTTTCGATTCCCGGTTGGTTTTTCAGAAAAAATTTAATAAAAGTTTTGTTAATCCATAGCTCCATCTAGTCTGTAAGGATTTTAAGAAATTATGTTTTATTCTGATGATAATACAGATTGCTTGAAAAATGTAACTTGTAACACCTAGCTTAATAATTCGTATATTTCTGTATTTCTTCTCTCGATCTCTCTAGTAGCTTAATGGGAAAGCAGCCGGCCAGCACACAGTGAAGCAAAAAAAAACGTCCGTGGACAAATTGATTTTCAGAAGACAATTATCCGATTTTAACTTTTTTCCAAATTAAAGCTAATAAAATTTCACATCGAACTTTCATGTCCGATTTAAAAATTTTTGTTTGTTTATTTAATAACAAAAACAAAAAATGTGGAATTTTGAAGTATACCGGTTGAAAAAAAATGCTTTGATTCAAATCAAAAATACCTAGGAAAATAAAAGCAAAAATTAAAAAAAGATGTCTAATAGCAACGCAAATGTTAAAAAATGTATTTCATTTGTTATGAATAAATAAGTGAATGAAAATAGTTTCATGGGAATTGGCGCTGATTCTTCACTTGATTCGAACTAAATTTGAATAATCTATCGACAAAAAGAGTTTTTTAGTTGAATTGATAAAAGCTAATAAATAATTTGCTATTTTAAAAGCAATTTTTATAAACAAATATCCACATTAGTTATATTTAATGGAATGTAACGGAGGGATCGCCAAACGCTGTCACCGATTCCTGCCACCACGCAGTGGGCTAGAGTTCACAAAAAGTGGAACACGAAAATCGGTATACGGGTGTTTTTCGGGTCACTAAATCTGAATTTTGGAACAGAAATTTAAAATTCAAAATGGCGCATAAAAACGGTGACTATTAATTTTGAAATAAACAAGTTCTGGCCAATAATGCTTCTGAAATAATATACTCGGTAATTTTTATAATCAAAAATTGAGAAATGTTTTGAGAATAATTTAATTCCAAATAGCGGTTCTGAAATTGTGATTGGTCAGTATGAAAATGTGAATCACGGAAAAAAAAATTTTTTCTTATTATATTGAGGTTTTTCCCCTTGATATCTAATAATCAATCGATCAATATAGTAGATGTGTAAAACTCTTTGAAATAGAAATCAAAAAGAAAAACTTCGTCCATGATTGCATAGATGTGCCAGTCATTAGCTTACAAAATGCAATATAATTACAGTAAATTCCGATCATAAAATTTTTTTCACATAATTTATTTTAAAAAATTATAAACAAATATCGGTCAACAAATTTTCTTCAATTAAAATCACTGTCAAGGAAGTTTGTATATAATAAGAAGAAAAAACGATTTTTTGCCATAAATGCCGATAATAGGCTTTTTTTTAAATATAAATAAATATCAAGTGACAAATTTTCATTATCAAGTGTCATCTTTACGGTATAGGCAAGCAATTTTAACGCACAATTATACTTTGGGAGCAAACAATCCATGATTTTGGCTATTTGTTAATATTATTTTGTTTGTAACAACTAAATTAAAAAGCTAACCATTTTTTAAAATTCATGCAATTCTTTGCATAAAATTCAAGCGATGTTGAGTAGGGGGAAAATTGTTTCAAGAAGATAAAAAATAAAACCGTCAAAATCGAAATTTTTGCCTTCTTTTGCATTAAGATAAATGTTTAAATAAACAAAAATAAAAAAATCGGCTGTCAAAATTCCTTTTAAAATTATACACTGAATTTTTCAACAACAAAAAATCCAAAATCCGTAATGAATTGCGGCCTACATTTTATTTGCTTCTTCAGAAGAATATGAATTCCGGCAAAATTTTGGATGAGTTTTGTGGATTTTCCGCCATTTACTGTATTTAATGATCCAAACTAAGTTTTAAAAAATCAACAACCGATTGCTTTTCGATAAATATCATTATATTGTATACCTTCTTCTTAGTCACCCAGTATAAAAAATAGAGTTCTATTTTTCGACTTTGACTATTTATCAACGAAACACAGGGTGCGATTTTGGCCCACTGTGCATTAGGGGGCTTCTTTGAGGAATGATGTTTTTTGCTACATGATACTTTCAAATTTTTTCTTCCATCTCTAATACCTTTGAGATACTTTATTTGCCTAATCAGTTAGGAATCATCTAGAATTGATTTATCATGTTTGATGATTGTCATGATTTATCATTTATTTTGTTTGACTTGTTTGCCTCAAGAACCAACCCCACTGGTAACAACCTTTTTTACCAATATATTGATTAACGTTATGGACCTAAGATCAAAAACGTTCTTAAAAAATGGACTACAGAAACCCGAAGATTAGCTGAGGCTACATCTAAGCGTAACTTTTTTTTGAAATGCAGAAGCAATGGTGTTGTTTCTCAACACATTCTTAATCTTACCAAACGAAAAAAATGCCCCCGTCTACAGTGCTACTTGTCGTAAACAACTTAATAACTCTAATAATCATTATTCTTGGAAATTACTAAAAATTAAAATTCGAGATATAAATTTTTATATTAATTTTTTAAATAGAACACTAAAAAGAAACACATATTTTGGATTATTATTTTAAGATAAAAAAAGATAATTGGTTTAATAATTTAACAGATATTCAAATACCTACAGACGTCATTGGCATTGTCTCCATAGGACCTATTTATAACTTTGCTTCAAAATATTTGAAACAAAATGTCATTGACACTATCAGAAATGTAGAATCAGTTCTTCAATCGTCAGATCTACACAGTGATCTTAAAAATAAAATTAGAGATAAAGTAACTATTATTATTAATAACACTGGTGTTCATATATCCAAAGATGATAGAGAAATCTAAAAAAACGAAACAAAACCAAAACATTTTTGAAAAATAATTCCGATGTCTTATTGACGAATGCTGACAAAGGGAATATCACTGCTTCTTAAAAAAACTCGACTTACAACTTAAAAATGTTCATTTACTTTCTGACACATCCACTTACTTGAAAAAAAACAGTTGAAGCAACTACAGGTGAACACATCAAAAATTTTAAAAATCTTAATCACAACAATTTTTTAAAAATACAAACACCATAATAATCAACTTACTTTGACTGACACAATTTTAGCTCAATTCTAGGGTTTTCCAAAAATTCATAAACAAGATGTCCCTTTGCGTCCTATTATTTCTGTTGTTAATAGTCCAACACATTTTAGGACAAAATAATGTTTGAAAAATTAAATAATTGCATTACGACCCCAGCTTCTCATATTAATAAAAGTTCTGAATAGAAAGAATAACTTAAGGATATACTCGTACATATAGAGGATGTTTATGTTCTTAATTTTCTCGATGTCAGTTCGTTATTTACCAATATCCCTTGCATCATCCTATCCAACAGAAAAAATATTTTGTGTACAATCTTGTGCAGAGAGCAATATTATTATCTCACAATAATTTTCACTTAAAAAAATTTAGAAATAATTAAGCAGTCACTGGTCAATAATGATTATCCAATTTGTTTGATGAATAAAAATATAAAAGTCCGAATGCACAAAATTAAATATCACTCTATCAATAAGGTAGTAAACAATAATTTGATTCGTTCACATGTGGATCAACTTAAAGTTTTTCTTCGTTTTTCCAATAAATTTTACAAAAGTGTCTAAAACACTAAATAGTTATAATATTGCTACGATTCCTACAGTCCAAACAAGTTTAAATTCCGTAATAAAATTAGGTAAACATATTTTAGAAAAGTGGGATGAAACCAATATATTTTACCAATTTTCTTGTAAACAATGTTCTGCATCTTATGTGGGTGAAACAAAAAGATCTCTAAAAACTCAGATAAATGAACATATTAATAAGAACAAAACGGAGTATGTTTTTTATAAACAACAATATAATTTTAGTCACTCCTTTGATTAATTTCAAAATTATAGATCGCGAATTTAACTATGAAAAAAGACTAATCTCAGAGATAATCCATATCAATAGCATTTCTAATAATATTAATAAAAAAGAAGATATTTTCGCTCGCAGTCAAATATACTTTCCTTTATTACAGAAATTAAATTTGCAATTATTTTCTCCAATAGATAGAAGGACATTAATCAGTAAGGCAAGGCTTGTCTCTTCAGCTGACTTGACATCGTCAATTTAATGAAACCAAAAATGTCTTCTTTACATTTATTCCCTTCTTTTAGACATGTTAAATCTGATTTTAATCTTACCATTTATCTCTAAAAATATGTATTATTTGTGTGGTGTTCTTTTTAATAATTAATCTTGATGAGATTAGTGAACCCATGCCAACGATACGTCGCACATTTTGACAAAGATGAGTTTTTGACTTATTTGCCTTCTCCAAGCGAAACTTCTTTTTTGAAAATGAAAATTAGCTCAATATCAAAAACAAAGGAAAAGAAATAAAATTTTGTTAATAAATTATTTTGGCCACATTGTAGTATTTTATAATACAGAATAAGAAGTCCTAATCAGAATTTGTGTTCCAAGTTCAGTTTCATTATAATTCTAACGAGTTTGAATTGTTTCCCAAAATTAATTCTTGGCGCTAACGAAAGTGTTTTAGTGGTGAAAGCAAGTTTGCGGTATTTGGATCAGCTCGGATTTATCGTCGCGATAAGAGTCCTTTCGTGCGAATTTCCAGCATGCGAATTTCGGAGGCTATCGCCTTTTACGACCATACAACCCTTCGCGGTTTGGTTCCATTGCAGGATGGTAGATGTTGTGGTATGATCTCCAGAATAAACAGGTGCTAAGTTACCGATCACAAATGAAAACCATGTAACCGGTTCACAGAATGTCAGGAAAGGGAGTTATATCCATATCTATATATGTGTACAATTATATGTATATTGCATAGTTAAATGGTGAGAGCAGTTTCGTGTTATATATGGTACTTTCATACAAATCTCAGTTCTCTGACAATACACTGCTTTTAAAAGGAATTCTCTTTATCCGCGTAACTTTTAGTATTGTTATTAAAACTCGAATGAAAGGCAGTAAATATTTTACAAGTTTTTTTTGTAGGAAAGAGATTTGTAATTGAAGTCTCTGCAAATTAAGGTTCGATCAACATAAGCCTTGTGTTCATCCTATCACAATCACTACCTGTTCAGAAAAGATTAACTTATAGTCTAATGTGCCGAATTTTTTAAAAATAAAACCAAAAATCCAACGACCAAATTTGGGCAGCCACTATAACCACGAGAACCCCTTCCTTCTCTTTTTTCATTTGTTTCGTCTTTTTTATTTTTCTTATTATCAAATCACAATAAAGAAACATTTGTAAAAAATAATCACCAACAATTTTGAGCAGACAGGAACAGCAACAAAACCACGATGCTCTCTCCCTCTCTCTCTCTGATCCGCGAGAATGACAGGGAGAGAGCATCGTGGTTTCGTTGCTGATCACACCTGCTCCATTTTGTTCGCTTTGATAAGGGTGATGTATGAGTGCTGAAACGTTGGTGATTATTTTTTACTAATGTGTTTTATTGTGAATTCATAATAGTAAAAATGAAAAGACGAAAAAAGTAAAAAATAATTCTCTTTTTTGTCATGAAAATGTTTATCTGTTTTCAAATTGCAATAGGAATATTTTGTGTTGGTTGTCAAAATTTGGTCGTTGGATACTTGGTTTTATTTTCAGGAAGTCTGCACATTCACTTGATTATTGGACGTTAAATAGGATTATAAATTTAATTTTAATCTCATCTTTCTTCAATTTTCCCTTATAGTCTAATATCGTGAATACTAAGAATGAAAAATGCAATTCTGTCATTCCATTTTGCAATGACAGCATCCATCGATAATTAACTTAATAACGGTTTTTCATTACGATACTATAATATCTTTCGATAAAGACGAGTTTTTCGTTTTTTCACCTGATTTTTTCACAACGGTAATTGTTATTACACAATTGAACACGAAAACTGAGTGTTAGTGTTTTCATTAAATTTCTTATTAATATTTTCATCATTATTATACTATTAAAAAAATCTGTTACTTAAATTTTTTCTCTATAGAAAACTGTGCTTTTATAGATTTTCATATTTCTAATTGGCATGTTTGAAATACAAACTAAAATATGATAACTATATGAAATAAAATTTTTCTTTAAAAAATTTCTGAATGTAAAAATCAGTTGAATAGTTAAATTTTTACTTAAATAAAAAATACTTTTAAAAAATTCAATCACACTGTTTTATTCTTAGCAGAAAATTTAATTTTTAAACAAAAAAGCTAAACTTCTTACCAAAATTGTGGAATTTTAAAGGCAAAAAGACGAATTTTCTACCAAAATAGGATACTCAAATTTTCTGTTGAAAAATAAATTTACAAAAAAACTATATTTTCAGTCAAACTGCTGAAATCTCATCTGAATATTTAATTGTTACCCAAATAGTTACACTTTTTAACAAAATAGTCCAAATTTCAAGAAAAAAGGAAGAATTTTCTACCAAAAATAGGGAAGGTAAACTTTTTAGTTACAAAAAAATGCTCAATGACAAAAAATATTTTCAGTCAAATAGTTGACTTCTCAACAAAAAATTTAATTTTTGACCAAACAGCTTAATTTTCTACCAGATAAAAACAGTTACATTTTCAAACCGGAAAGACTAATTTTTATCGAAACAGGATGAATTTTCAATCAGAAATAGGATGGTTAAATTTCCAGTTAGGACAAAAAACTAATTTAAAAAAAAAATGTTTTCATTCAAGTTGTTGAATTCTCGAAAGAAAATTTGATTTTTTACCAAATAGTTGAACTTTCTACCAGAAACAAAACAGTTGAACTTTCCGCCATAACAGTTCAATTTTCAACAAAAAAGGACGAATTTGCATCCAAAAATAGGTTATTTAAATTTTTTGTTCAAAAAAACTAATTTTCAACAAGAAATAATGTTTTGATTTGAATTTTTGAGTTCTCAACAACAAAATTAATGTTAACCAAATATTTGAACGTTCTGCGAAAATAGTTAAGAAATTAAAATAATTTTATTGTACATTGGCGCTTTATATCGAAAATTGATATTTTCAAACAAAAAATTATCATACTTCGAACAAGATTTAAACAGTTTTGTAAGAATTGTGAATTATCTTCGATTTTTTTCGGAAATTTTTATTTAAAAAAACTATATTTTCAGCTTTTTGAAGATTCACAATTTTGTGACAATTTTAGGTCATGTTTACGCTTTTATTAAAAAGTGACAAGGTCTTTCAAATAATTATTTAGTCATTAAATTGACAATGATTGATTCATTTAATTTTAAGAATGATACTATTTTTATAATAATTTTTTATTATGCTTTTGTTTTTACTGGGAATAGGTTCATTATATATTTATATTTCGAAGGATATTTACGAATTTTTAACAATTTGTAGGTTAGGTTTTTCGGATTTTATAAGCCCGCATTAAGTTTTCCTGGCTGCTTCAGGCTGTTCGAGTTGACCCCTGATGGCTTGAAAATCATTTTTAAAAAATTCATCTTTTTAATATATCTCTGCGTAGGACATTTTATGGTGCATCTTTTTTCTTTCGGCAAAAAAGTTGTATCTTTTACTGTTTCTGTATAAAATTAAAAGTAAAATTAATTTTTCAGACCAGCTAATTTACTAAATATTTTAACTTCAACTCTCCCCGAAAGACATAGTTCCTTATATTTTAAGATAAAAATTTGAGAACTTTTCCTACAAACTGTTCTTAAGATAATGTGTAATTAAAAATTATTTGGTGTTGTTAAATAAAACAGTAATACATTTTTCTTTGCAAGCTGTATCAAAATAACGTGAGACAATTTTCCAACGCTTCGTTTATAGAGGAAATTTATGGTAAGATTAAACTTCCAGCGAAAGAAATGTTTATTAGAATATAATGAAGTTTTCTGAAAAGTATTACTCTAATTGAATTATTCGTTAACAAAATGCTAGCATTCAAATAGCTATTTTTTTTAGTGCAAAATCATGAGGTATTTCCGTTTTACATTATATACGTATTTACAGGGTGATTACAAACATTTAGAAAAATATATCTTACAACACACATTTTTCAACAAAATAATAATTTTATAGACAAAAAAATGTTTTTTCTACGAAAAGAGATGAATTTTCAAACCAAATTATGAAAATAATTCTGAAAATAAATAAATATGTAAATTCAACATAAAATTTACCTTTCAACCTAATAATTTAACTATCTACCAATATCTTAATTTTTCCTTAAAACATTGTTTTCAACTTCCTTTTTTTGGTTTTTAATAAAACTAAACATTTTAGTAATTATACCACTAATTAAATAAAGATGGTTTGAAAACCATATTAAATACTCTTTCTAAAAACACCATGAATAGATTTCGTAGAAAATTTGATAAATTATAAAATAAACCGATACAGTCTTATAAAGATTAAATAAAAATTATGGCTTATTTCTAACGTAAAAATAAAATAGAAAACTTAGATAAGCTGGAAAAATTCGGTTTCCGTTATTTCCACTAATTAACAGTAATATAAACATAGAAAATATGCCCTTAATTTTAATTTCGCAAACTTTTGTGAAATAAAAATAATAAAGAAAATAATCTTCCAAGTCAATATAATTTATTTTTTATTCACTTTCATAATTATTGAAATTTTTATCTTTTCAGGAGAAGTAGGTACAAATACCTTGTTTTTCTCTATTTTGCTTCCATTTTTTTACAGAATTTTCTTAAAACTATTCACTACAAATTAACATCCATTCACACCTTATAACTAATCCGATCGCTTCTATAGTCTAACCTTTCTCGCTGCGCCTCGCCTCGCCTCGCACGCATGTCGCTCTTTTCTCGCTATGCCTCGCATTGCCAGCCTCTGCGAGTTGAAGTAAAAATACTTAGTAAATTTGCTGGTCTGAAAAATTAAGATTTTTTATTTTTCACAAAAACAGTAAAAGTGAAACTTTTTTGACAATGGAAATAAGATGCTCCTTTAAATTTCCGACAAAGTGATATGTTGAAAAAATTGAATTTTCGAAAACTGATTTTCAAGCCAGAGACTGACTGGAGCGGCTGAAGTGGCCAGGCAAATTTTATGCGGGGTTATAGAATCCGGAGTCCCAAATGTAGATTTACTAAAATTAATATTTCGAAATTACTAATTCCAAAATTAAAAAAAATAATGCTTTTTATTTTATTCCTCAGTAGTAAAAATGAGATCAGTGGTAACAAGGGTCGGTGACATTGTCTGTCGAACCCTCAACTACATAAGGGATCGCCATGCTACTTGGAAGTTCAAAATTAGTTTCTTACACAACTAGTTGTCTACTACAAGAGTAGAAACATTTTTACAGCGGGTCGTTAAAATATAGCAATTACTGCAGGAAACTAGAGAGCTTATACACCAAATGTTTCAATTTTTTTCTTTTTCTTAAGTTTAACAACTTCCCTGCATTCAACGTTATTATCTACAGTTGTATATATTCTTTACGGGATTTATTTTGCCCTAGAAACTTATAGTCAGTTCAACATGAAAAGATTTAACGAACAGGTCTGCGTAGATGAAGCGAGCAGAAAGTAACTCAAATGCAGACGCAGGCTTTATAGTTTTGATAAGGGAAGCAGAAAGTATCCAACTTTTCCAAAGGAAAATCCTTAATTATCTATCTTTCCTATCAAAGTTGGAAAACGTTGCAAATTATGATAAATCTTTTTATAAATGAAAGAAAGATGGACGTTTTCTTCTGGTAATATTCCTAATAGAATTACACTTACATCTAAGAAATATTTTTAATAATTAAATTAGTTATATCAAGTAATTAGCGAAACAAAATTATAGCTGATATTGTATTTATGTTTTTTTTTTAAATATTTATAATACCCGAAAATTCAAAGATTATTTTAAGGACAGTACATAATACAGAAAATTTCATAATAGGGTGATTAAACAAACATTTTTTAATCCAAAAACACACACTTGCCTAATAAATGATTGTGAAAAATTTAACAACAATTTGGAAACTTATTTTCAAGGGTAACAATTTTTTTTCGCTTGCCTCTTTCATATTTTTCTATAATAAGAAACGTTTTTCGATTTATCCATTGTATTTTGATAATCCTATAATATCAGTGTTGCTACAAAATCCCACTATTGAAAGTTATGACTATCTCTCTCTTGTTGTGAATGCAAAAAATAATGTTGTTACCAAATTTGTCTTAAACAGATTTAATAACAACACTAATGCAGAATATTATAAAATACATTATAACATATATTAATTTTTAACGGAATAGTTGAGTTTGCAAATAAAAACTATACATTTTGAACCAAAGTGTAAGAATTAATTAGCCAATTGGAAAAATTAACTTATTTTAAGAAAAAAAAGAAATTTTGTAATAAAATAGTGACATTTCCAAACAAAGTAAACAGTTTCTGATACAAAATTTAATTTCTCACAATAATCAACATAGTTTATATTTTAAAAAAGAAAAATTATGATTTTGACTCAAACACAGTTGAATTGAACCAAAAAAACGACTTTTTTCAAATTAGTTGAATCCTAAAAAAAATCCATTTTTAATTAGAAAAGAGAAATTTTTGACAACAGAGTTAAACTTTTAACGTAGAAATATTCTTCAGCCATAAAGATAAAAATTGCATCCTAAATGTTGCGTTTTCATCCCAAGAATACGAATTTCCTATAAAACAATCGAGTATTCAACTCAAGGGTATGACAGTTACACAAAAATAATAAATAATTACCTTTTTAAATAAAATTACCTTTTTTAACAAAATAAATAAATTTTTAATTAAAAAAATTATTCTAAAATTAAAAATTAAATAGTTACATTTTAGTTTTCGAACAAATTTGAACAAAGAAAGAAAAAAAATCACAAAATGGTTCAATTTTCAAAGACAAAAATGAATTTTAAACCAAAATGATAAAAATTCAACAATAAAAAAAGAATATAAAATTAAATGTTTACATTTTAAATTCAAAATCATCATTTTCCACTGAAAATACTAATTTTTAAAAAATAGTTAAATTATCATCTGTAACAGATACAGTTTCAACTTAAAATAGTACAGTTAAATTCTTAGTGGAGAAATGCATTTTGAACGAAATAATTATCTTTTCAAATGAAAAGTTAAAATTTTTAATAAGAATATTGAATTTCTATTAAAAAGGTAATATTTACCACAAACAATGAAGCAGTTTAATTTTCAGTTAATGAAATTATTTTTTAACAAAAAATTATAAATCTTCAATCCAAAACATGAATGTTAACCCTGAAAGATTAATTTTCTACAAAATAGACTAATTTATAACAAGATACATGAATTTTCAACAAACAAAACTAAACTTTAACTGAAAATAGAATAGTAAAATATTTAATTAAAACTAATTTTCGGTCAAATGAAATACATATCCAAAAAATAGTCATTTTTTTATTAAAAATATGAAGTTTTTAACCAAAAAGATTAAATTTATTTAAATTAAAATTATTTCTTGAAAAAAAAGGATCCTACTCCATCTTCACTCCATTGGGAATCGAACCACAAAACTTCTGATTCCCGGTCAGGTGCTTTTCCAATTAAGCTGTTAGAGGGATCAGAATAAGAACTCTTAATTCAAGAACATAATGCTAAGTTTTATTAAGGTGTTAATGGTACAAGTAATTATTTTCAAATTTCAAATTTTAAAAATTAGAAAATAATATGAAACCTAAATTTTTTAATTGATTTGCGGTCGATTAACATATTTCTTATTTTGTGTAAACTTTTGATAAAATAAACAATAGACAAAAATTTTAATTAAAAGAAATTAGGCAAGGCAATTGTATAATCTTGTACGGCTAATTTAAAATTTACGAAATATCGTTAATGTTCAATTCGCGTTTTCAAAAAATAAGACTGAAACAGAAAATTTCATTTCTTCAAGAATTTTTTAGAAAATCATATTTTAATTGGGGAACTTATATAATGTTCTTAGTTTACGATAATATTTAAGTTATTGTTCGAAAATCTAAAAATCACAGACTTTTTATCTAGAGTCCATATTATTGATTAAAATTGTATTTTTTTAGTTTTTGGACTTCAGTTTTTTGCGCGAATTAAAAACTTATACTTTGAAATTTATGTGTTGACTATCTTTAAAATAAATTTTTTAAACATCCTTACACTATAGATTTGAAAAGTAAACGATTACAGATTTAAGGCATTTAAAGTAAAAAATTTCCGCACCCAATATTATTTGATGCGAATTTTGAAAGAGAAATCTAAGCGTACTTCCAAAAAGTTCTTCAATTTTAAATTGTCCATTCAACCAACTTTATATTAGTTTTTATGTTTAAGGTAAAATTTTAGATAATTGCTGAAATTTTCATTAAATCTTAATGATCAACAGGCTGATTTTATTTCTTAAGAGGTTTTTAAAAATTCTATTTGGTCTTAGGTTCTGTTAAAATTAAAATAATTTTGGAAAAAATTGGTTTCCAAAAAAATATCTGTGTAATTTCCAAAGGAAATTGTTTTGCATGAAAAGTAACCATAATTTTAAAGAATAATTCAATGAATTAAATCACATTTTGAAGTTTCATATTCTACAATGTTACGAGTTAGCATTTTTTTTAAACCTAAATGTACGATTTTCAGAAAACCGAACCATATATTCTAAAGAATTACCCCTTCAAATTATAACTTTTTGCAAAAACTATTCCCTACTTAATCTTTTTTCAATAAAATTATTTTTGGCGTTCCTTGAAGCCTTAGAAGAGCAAGAATTGTTTCTAAACAATTAATACAATTTAATTTTGGTTTTCTAAATAAATCTCTACTTTTTTGATGAAGACATTTATTTCACTCTTCTACTAATTGTAGTAGAAACTGCTCTTTGGTGTGCAAACTATCAAGCACTTTTGCAGGTTTTCATTGTTTTATAAAAATAATTTTCTTTGTTTCAAAAGAAAATTATTTCTTTTTCCAAGCTTACAGGAAAAATAAAAAAATTAAAAAAAAAGCAAGTACGTCTTTTTTTCAAATAGTTGTCAATTTTAAGAGCGGTAATTTAGACAATAATAATATTTAAAAGGTTTCATGTTAGAAAAACCGTGAATTTATCTATTTTGAAAATCTCACTTCGTAGAATTGTATGTCGCGTAAAAAAATTATCCCGTAATTTTTCTTTTTTCAAAGAAGATAATTTTGCAGTCTTTGTACGTCTTTTTTATCCTAAGCGTCGGGCTAGTTCTAAAAATAAGTTTATCGACAAAAAACATCTTTTTTTCTATGCAACATATTTTTGAGGTTGTATAAGAACAATTTTTTTGGACAGGTTCGAATTTTTCATTTTGAAAACAAAAAATAATTTTGTATTTACTTCATAAAAGTAAACATTTTAAGGAGTTTGACCCAAGTTTAAACTAAATATGTGGATTAAACAAAAAATAAATCTCATTAAGATTGCGCTTGCAGGGTAGCTGTTTTAATTTTTTTTAAATCCCGATAATTTCCCGATTCTTTTTTCGATTCGCACATATTTTTCACGGTCTGTAAAATTTAAAAAATCGTACTCTGAAGCCAAAAAAATCTCCATTTAAAGTAATCAAAACTGAGCTGCCAATTGAAGCGCTCAAAACGGAACATTTGGATTTTGAACTTTTAAACCGGAAGTTTAAACTTTTTTAATTTTCAAAATTTGTGTTCAATTGCTCAATAATTTGCATGTATAAAATGAAAGTTACTCACAATATTCAAAATAATTTAAAAAAAAATTAAATTGTTGTAAAATTCTTAAAATGCTTCAAAATTTAATTTCAAAATCCTGAAACATTTACATGGTGTTTTAAATTTGTTCAGATTTTAAATTATTTTTAGAATTTGTTCAGAAGTTCTAAATACCTTTAAATCATTCAAATTTTTTTCTCAAATTTTTGCCACACTTTTTTTTAATCCTAACAAATAACAAAATTTCCTCAAAATCTTCCACATTCATGTTTATTCTTTTGTAAATCTTTCCAAATATTTTTATAAATTAACTCAAAATTTATTTCTTCAAAATAAAAAATTATTTTCAATTTTCCTAGGAAATAAGTTTTATTCTATTAATGTCGTTTAAAATTCTTAAAAAGCTTCTAATTTTTTTTTCGAAATCTGCTAAAATTCATTTTTTTTAATTAGACCGTGGACTACTTGCACCTAAATTTTTGCTTGAATAGCCACATTTTGACAGTAAATGTAAAGACTTCGTTGAAATTATTTGAAATCATTTCAAATTTTTAATTAATTTTAAACTTGTTTTAAAAAACCTAAATATTTCTTCAACTTAATGAAATTTTGGTTGAGAATAGCAAGTGTTAAATTGTTATTAATGCATAAAAATCAAACAAAGTGACTTAAAAAATAAATTTTTTGAAATAGAACAATTAAAATTGTAACTTTTAAGATTTACATTTTTTTATTTCAAATAAAATGGTGTAAAAATTTAATATTTAAGCCTGAAACAATTTTTGAAATTCAATAAAAGCCTTTAATTATGCATATATTATTTTGAAGCTATTTTGAAATTAAAAATAGTTTCTAAAGTTTTAATCGGGCGCTTAGATTGGTTGAGCTAATAAGACTTTTCAATTAAAACAGTTTAACGTTAAAATTTAGAAGTTTTAAAATGGGTGAACTGATTCCGAATGGTTTTATAAAATCAATTATTATTTACTTTTTAAATCCTAAACTATAATTCAAATTAAAAAAATATTAATTAATTTATATCCACAGTTGATAAACTAAAAATGTAGATTTAAAAGTGAAGAATCTGAAATGAAAAATGTCTCAAGTGGAAGATTTTCGAATTACGCATTCTAAAGTGAATGATATCTTGATTTAAAGGGATAAAAATTTAACTAATTATTTTTTAAAAACAGTTATAATCAAAATTTAATAGATTTTTTTTCTGAAAATTTGTCAAATTCCCAGTCAAAAAATAAATTCCCTGTCATTCCCCGGGTTTTTTCGGCCTTATAAATTTCCCAGTTTTCCAGATTTCCCGGTCCACCGGCCACCCTGGCTTGCCAAGCTTATATTGAATAAATAGCTATAGACGGTGTGGTTTAAATTTTTAATTAAAAATTTGATACATATTTTATAATATACCAGAAACTAGCTGTAAATTCTATTTCAAGTGTTAACAGTTTATTTGTATTTAAATTTATATAGTGCTCATTACCCAAACATTTTGCTTCCCTTTAACAAATGTGTTTGTTTCCTCACAGAGGAAGCATTTTTGATTTTTAAAATAATAAACAAACCAAATTTTTTATTTTAATTAATTTAAGAATAGAAATTGACAAAAAATAGAAAATCGCAAAATAATGCAATACAATTTTTTTAATACAATGACAAATCAGATTAATCTAATTTCGTATTAAAAATGGCAGTTTTTCGAGCTTGAAAAGGAAAGGGGGAAATTCTCTCGCATCCTATCCTTTTCTCAGCTTTATGGGAAGTTAATTAAATTTTAGATTAAGTTTTTAATTTAAAAAGCTGATACTAAAATTTAAAAAAATTAACAATGAAAACTATTAAAATCCCTCTCAGTTTCTTTCTGAATTATTTTATTTGACAGTTTATAATTACAACTTCTTTTCTATTCATACATCAAATTTAATTAATATCAATGACAAATTTTCTTGTTTAAAAGAGACGTTTCAAATATTAAGAATACAAATACTTAAATTATGGACTAAAAAATATTAATTTTAACAAAAAATGAAATAGTCAAAACTTTTAGGTGAAAAAATTGATTTTCAACAAAGAAAAAACGACTTTTTAAGAAAATAATTCGATTTTCATCCTAACTGATGAATTTTCAACTTAAATTATAAATTTTTAATTGAAATAGTTGTTTTTGAAATCAAGAAGAAAAATATTTCACCTCAAAAATGAATCTTCAACTAAAATAGTTCAGCTTTCGACAACAAAGAATTAATTTTCACTAAAAAAGATAAATTTTTAACAAAAAAATTATTAATAAAGTTTTAATTTGAAAAAATTAATGTAAGAATATTAATTTCTACCAAAAAAGATGAATATTTATCTAAAATTATGGAATATTCTACTGGAATAATAGTTACATTTTCAATTTGAAAAACAAATACGGATAAAAACTGTACTAAAAATTTGTCTTTATAATTCAAAATTTCGTATTTTTTTGTACAAAAGTATGTTTAAATCTTTTCGAATGAAAACTCAACTCTTTTTTCAATGTTTATCTTTATTATTTTAAAAATCACCATCTTTTGTTTGGTTGAAAATTTAACAATTTTTTTTTAAAAGTCATACTTTTTGGTTGAACATTTTTCTATTATGCTGAAAAATTAACTATTTCGTGGAAAATTTACTGTTTGTTTAAATTAATTATTTTCGTTTTGAAAAGTGAAATTAAATCTTTCCTGGATGAAAACTCAATTAGTTTTGGAAGATTATTTTTTAAATTAAAGATTCATCTGCTTTAAGACAAATTTCATCTTTCTTGAATAAAAATACAGCCATTAGGTTGAAAGTTAAAATATTTTGTTCAAGTTATACTTTTTGCTTAAAATTTGTATTTTGGTGTTAAAAATTAACTGCAATTTTTTCTGCATGAAAATTTAACTTAAGAACAATTTCGTTTTTCATTCAAAATTCCTCTGTTTTAGTACAAATTGCATCTTTCTTGGATAAAAATGCAAGTATTTGGTAGAGAATTCAACTATTTTGTGAGAAATTCATCTTTTCTTGTTAAAAAAATGCATCTATTTAAATCGAAAATTAAAATTTTTCATATAAACTTATTTTTGCTAGAAAAATTCATATTTTGTTCTTGAAAAGTTAAGTTTTGGATGAAATTTTAACTTCGTTTTTTGGAAATTCATCTGTTTTAAGAAAAATTTTATCTATTTGGACAAAAACACTATACTATTTGGAAGAAAATTCAACAATTTTATTTATCAATCATCCTTCTTGTCTAAAAATTGATCTTTTTGTTTTAAAAATTCATCCGTTTTAGTTAAAATTTTATTTGTTTTTATGAAAATGCAACTTTTTATTTAAAAACTCTTCTTCTTTGCTTGATTATTTTGTAAAGAATTTGTTGAGAAAACTGAAAAAAGATCAAAAACATTTTGAATTACTTCCTAAAGTTTTTGTAAAACGTGCGTAGAAGATTTTAAAGCAATATTCTGCAATTTTGCTATATTACATAATTTTAGAAAAATTTGAGTAAGTTTAAGAGAGATTCAGAAGTTTTTAAACGATTAGAAAATAATTAAAGCCTGTAAAGATTTTTAAAGAGTTTTAGGCAATTTTTTAAATTTTACATTACAAATAAAAAATGAAGAATATTTGTTATTAATTAGTAAAGATTAGAAGGTTTAGCAGGTATAAGAAAATTAATAAAAAAATTTCTTATATTTGTGCGGAAGTTTGAAATAATTTTGTGTTTTGAAAAATAAACTTTAAAAAATCGATTAAATTCCAGAAATATTTAGTAGAATAGAAGATATTTAAAATGAATTTTAAACTTTAAAAGATTTTTATAAATTTAGATCTTAAAGGTTTCAAATTTTAAATTTAGTTTTTCAGGTAATTTTTCTAAAATTTTGCATTATATTTAACAATTTTGAGAAAATTGCGAGTCAGTAAAATTATTTTCAGTAAAATCTTCTAGATTTTTTTTCTCAAGAATCTTATAAAAATTTTATTTATGTAAATTTAAAAATAAACTGATAATACTTATTCAATTTTTCTCAATTCTTCGAATCTACTTTCATCGTGGATTCATTATAACACTTCGAAAAATAATTTTTAATTCATTTGAGTGTTGCTAAAGATAAAAAAGTATTCGTAAAAAACAACTGACTGATTTTATTACTTCAAATGAAAAAATGCTAAGCCTTAGAGTTCGAAGTTTTTTATTTTATTGACCGAAAAAAATGTTTGCGAATTGAGAAAGACACGGGTAATGACTGGGAATTTTTTTCTTAAATTAAACTGGCCCCCCAGATATATAGAGGGTGTCCCAGTCTCAAGTGTTCGGACATAAATATCTGTAAACAAATTTAAAAAATAGATCAAAAATTCCTTTTCCAAAATTCAGTTAAAATTTTAGTTTCTGAGTTATAAAATTATTAGGGTGGACCAATCAGGAGCGTAGTATAAACAGACGTGCGTACGTGAACGGAAGTCCAACGCAGTGTGTTAGAGGGAGCGCCAAGGTGGGGTTAGCGACGGGAGAAAAGCGGTCACTACTATAGCTAAACTCCCGCTCACACGCACGCGACTGTTCATACCGCGCTCCTGATTGGTCGAGCTTAAATCTTATCTATCTCAAAAACTAGAGCTTCAACTTATTTTTGGAAAAGGAATTTTCGATTTATTTTTTTTTTAGTTTTATACAGCCATATAAGTCCGGACACTTGAGTCTGGGACACCTTGTGTACACGTACATACTTAAAAATCAGTACATTAATAGAGTTTGATTTTCGAGCACAAACATTTTCGCGTTCATTATGACATTTTAAAACCAAAATGGTAAAAATACAACACAATTTTTTTTAAAGGAACTCCAACAGAAATGATTCATACAGCCCTGATTTTTGATGGTTTGGCGAGTCCCGAGATCGTACGAAGGAGATAAAGGGCGTAGCGAGTAAACTGTAGTCGGAGCAAATATTCTCTGGTTTTACAAATAAAAATTGTAACCTGAGAGCAGTCTGGCAACAGGGTGGTTGCATGTCACGGTCTAGTTTGTCTATCCGACTATCGGTTAACCATTCGTCTTCATGCTGCGCTCTATAGTCTATCCTCATCTTTACTGCTCTTCTAGTTCCCCTTTCTTTATGGTCGAACTCTATTTATTCCCACCGGAAAAGCTAAAACCCTTCACCACGTCGTATGCAAACCAAAGCAGAACATTACTTACACGTCTGTCTGTTAGGTTGTGATTTTCTCAACGCCACCATATCAAAACATTTATTTTAAATGCACAGCGAAAATTATTTTTTTACCAAAAATATTCATTTGAAGTGATATCGTTTGTTTTTTTGGAACTATAACACAAGAAAATATGGTTTTAATTTTGTTTGGGGTCATTTTCTTACCAATTTATTTTCAACTTCGGCTATGTTCGCTTTCTTGAATAATGTCAAAAGTGAAAGAACAATTGAATTGATTTTAATGTTCGTATTACACAATAAGAATCATTCATGGTGCACTTTTTTTTTAGAAAATGCTGAAGCTGTTTCTTTGTTCATTATAATTTTTTTTCAGTGTTAATCTAAATAATGTTTTTTTTTTGTTATTTTTAGCATTTGAGCTTGAATAAGATGGTTAAAAATAAAGAAGTCTTTGTTTATAAAAAAACGTAAATGCATTCTACTATAGTATTATTGCCTTTTCAGAACTATAACAAGTTTGGGTATAAATAATAATAATAATACAATTATTAATACTAACTCTTATACAGTATTTCATTAAATTTCTAAACAAATTTTGTTGTTCACTCATTTTTAAAAGAATTTTGAATAAATAATGTATGTGTGAGTACCATTTTTTGGTTGATTTTTTTGACAAGTTTAATAGAAGATAAACATTATGCAATTTTCGAAAAAGAAAGTTTTAAGATTTGAAAAGTTCCATATTTCTTTATTTTCAAGTTAATGCTCTGTTAACATTTAAAATAACATTTTCAAAAATTTTGAATCATGAACTAAAGAAATGGTGAAATGAACTAAAGAAATTTACATAGAGCTGAGCTAGTTATTTTATTCTGTTGAGATGTTTGGTACTCTGTTTGTTACATGATCTTTGGAATCGTCCATAAACTATTTTATCACTTTAGGGGGGTGGGGGGTCTCAAAAAACCAGCGATTAGTACATGACAGAAGAGGGGGGGGGGTCCCAGTTAAAGGAACGTTATACATATATTAACTTATTAGAATTTAGGGAAATTTCTTTTTCTAAAAGTACATATTATAAAGTTTTTATTACGTTTCCAGATAGGGAATAATGATCTTGGTACAAAATTATTCCTTTGGGCAAAAAATTTATGTTTTCAGTTAAAAATTCGACTGTTTGGTTCAGAATTCTTGAATTTTGTTGAAAATTCGTCTTTTTTGGCAGTAAATTTATCTATTTGTTAAAAATGCATTTTTCCGGTTAAAAATTTAATAACTGTGTTTTAAATTCAAACTAATTTCTTGAAAATTGAGAAAATTTCTTTCTCTTTCAAAAATTCAACTTTTTGGTTAAAAATTCTTGAATTTTATTGAAAATTCGTACTTTCTGGTGGTAAATTAATGTTTTTGTTTACAAACTTATTTTTTTTATTTCAAAATTCAACTTTTTGTTTAAAAGTTCTTAAATTTTGTTAAAAAATTGTTTGTTAAAAAATTCTTCTAGTTCAAAAATTTGTAAAACAGGTTTTAAAGTTGAACTTATTTCTTAAAAATTAAAAAAAAACTTTTTCGTACAAATGCAACTTTTTGATTGCGAATTCTACCTATATTATTTTTGGTCGAAAATGGTTCTTTTTTTAATCAAAAATTTAACTTTTTGATCAAATTTGACTATTTTGTTGAATTTTGTTTAAAATTAATCTAGTTTAGTTCAAAATTCAACTTTTGGCTTCAAAAATTTCTTTTTTTAAAATTACATATTGTAAAGTTTTTTGTAAGTTTCCAAGTGATGAATAATGTTTTTGGTAAAAGTTTAGGTTTTTAGTTGAAAATTTAACTTCTTGGTTCAGAATTCTTGAATTTTGTTGAAAATTTGTCTTTTTTAATAATAAATTTATCTTTTTGTTAAAAATTTCATCTTTCCAGTTGAGAATTTAATAACTGTGTTTTAAATTTAAACTAATTTCCTCCAAATTAAGAAAATTTCTTTGTACTTTAAAGATTCAACTTTTTCGCTGAAAATTCTGGAATTTTATTGAAAATTCGTGTTTTTTTATGGTGAATTATTCAAAAATAAACTTTTTGGTTGAAAATGCCTGAATTTGATTTAAAATTCATCTTTTTTAGTAGTAAAATAATCTTTCCGTTTAATAATTCGATTTTTTACTTAAAATTTAAAACTAGGTTTTAAAGTTGCACTTCTTACTTAAAAATTAAAATATTTTATTCTTTTCTAAAAATTCAACACTTTGGTTGAGTATTTTTGAATTATATGAAAAGTTCTTCCTTTCTTTTTTTGGTAAATTAATCTTTTTCGTTTAAAATTTAACTTTTTGTTTAACAATTCTTTGATTCTCTAAAAAAATTAATTTTTTTGGTTTCAAATTAATCTTTATGGTTAAAAATATAACAATTAGGTTTTAAAGTTAAAAAGCTTTCTTAAAAATGTATTTTTTGGTTGACGATTCAAAATTTTAGTAGAAAGTTCATCTCTTTGGTTGGAAATGGAACTGCTTTGTAAAAAATGTCTTGTTTTTTAAATTAATTTGGCAATAAAAACTCACCTATATTATTTTTGGTCGAAAATGGTTCTTTTTTTTGAAAAATTAAACTTTTTGATCAAATTTGACTATTTTGTTAAATTTTTTTGAAAATTAATCTGGTTTAGTTCAAAATTCAACTTTTGGCTTAAAAAATTTCTTTTTTTAAAAGTAAATATTGTAACGTTTTTCCTAAGTTTCCTTATTAAAAATTTCATCTTTCCGGTTGAAAATTTAATAACAGTATTTTAAATTTAAACTTGTTTCTTCCAAATTAAAAAAATTTCGTTCTATTTTAAAAAATCAACTTTCCGGCTGAGAATTCTGGAATTTTATTGAAATTTCATGTTTTTTCGTGGTGAATTAATCTTTTTGTTTACAAACTTGTCTTGTTTATTATTTGTTTGCTTTAACATTATTTTTGCTTAAAAATTCAAATTTTCATTAAAAAATTTTAAAACTAGGTTTTAAAGTTGAATTACTTTCTTAAAAATTAAAAAATTCCTTATTTCGTAAATGTTCAACTTTTTTATTGTGAATTCTAGAATTTTATTGAAAATTCCTTTTTTTAGTAGCAAATTATTCTTTTTGTTTAAAAAATTGTCATTTTGGTTACAAATTTAACAACTAGGTTTTAAAGTTGAACTAATATATTAAAAAAATTTTAAATTCTTACTTTCTTAAAAAATCAACTTTTCGGTTGACGAATCCTATATTTTATTGAAAAATTTTTTTTCAGTAGGAAATTAATCTTTTCGTTTAAAAATTTGTCTTTTTTTATTATAATTTAAAAGTAGGTTTTAAAGTTGCACAACCTACTTAAAAATAATTTTTTTTATTTTATTCTAAAAATTTAATATTTTCCTTGAGTATTCTTGAATTTTATGAAAAGTGCTTCCTTTTTTTTTGGTGAATTAATATTTTTCTTTTAAAACTTAACTTTTTGTTTAATAATCCTTCAATTCTCTTGAAGAAAATTTTTTCGGTATACAATTAATCTTTATCGTTAAAAATTTAACGATTAGGTTTTAAAGTTAAACTGCTTTCTTAAAAATATATTTTTTGGTTGACGATTCAAAATCTTAGTACAAATTTCAACTCTTTGGTTAGAAATTGAACTGTTTTTTACGAAATTTCTTGTTTTCTTTTCTGAAAATTTAATTTTAAAATTGAAAATTTACCTATTCCATTTTTGAATAAAGATGGTTGTTTTTTTAAGCAAAAATTTAACTTTTTGTTAAAATTTGACTATTTTATTAGATTTTTATTTTAAATCAATCTAGTTTATTTAAAAACTGAACTTTTGCCTGAAGACTTCATGTATTTGTTGGAATTTCGTATTTTTTTGTATAAAATTAACTTTTTTTTATCAAAATGACATATTTTAAACTTGATAACTCAACTGTTTTCTTTTTTTTTTTTTTGAGTCCGTCATTTTATCCCGAATGTTCAATAATTGAGTAAAGAAAATTATCTATTTGATAAAAAATTCGTTTTTAAATGATTTTCAATTTTTTAAATATAAAGTTTAACTATTCCAGTTTTGGTTAAAAATTTACATTGCTTAGTTTAAAAATTGAATAATAGCTGTATTAACTTTCACATAAAATTCGATTATGCTCATTTCAACACTTAATGTGAAAATCACATTTTTGTTGAATTTTTTGATTTATTACATTATTATTAAATCGGGTTTTACCTAAAGGCTATGTTACTTTCGAAGGGGGCGTTGGGTTAAAAATGGACAAAAATTAGTAACGTCGTTAATGAATTATCCCTTTAATGGATGGTAATAAAATATCAAAAAGTTTTTTTTTCGAATAAGTAAAATAAAAGTTTAAGTTTCTCACATATTTTTATTATTAAAAAATAAAGCTCGTTTTTATATGGTGAAGACACAATTTTTAAATGTTCTATTGGTTTTATATTATTTTTACCATTAAGTTGTACATTCCTCAAATTTTTTCACTGTAGGTTCTTCTTTATATTACTCCTGACAAAATGATGACGGTAGTTATTGTTGTTGAAAATTTCATAAATGAAGCTAATGTTTTTTTTTCATGGCAGCGAGGTTCTAAGAATTTTGTTGCTTCATCAAAAAGATAGAAGATAATTTCTTTTTTTATCATTTTCTTGATGGTTTGAAAGGTAGTTTAAGGTTCGGCCAGGACATAATGGTTTATGATAAGATCCTTTTTTAAAGATCAGTTAAAAATCGAAAAATTTAATTCTATTAATAGATTTTGCTAACGTGAATTTTAAAGCTTTACTTGTATTATTAAATATTTCTAGTCTTTTATGAATCTGGCTTTTATGTAAGCATACTAAGGTATTATTCACGTAACAATGATAAAATAAAACTTTAAAAATTTTATTTTTTATAAGATCCTCTTTAATATCTTCCAGGATCAATTCTGTTAACATAATTTTCACAAAATTAAAAAAGAATATTTAATATTTAATACTACTTTTAATAAGCGCTACTAATAATTTTGGAGAAAATATATAGTATTTCGAGTGATAAAATTCGAAAATTGTTTGTTATATTAAGATTTTTGGTTTATTTATAAATTTCCATCTGTATTCTGCAATCTATCGTAAACTACTACAAATTTTGTTGGGAACATTTGATAGGTATTGTGATAAATTGAATAAGGGTGAACCTATAAAAGAAGTGACAGGTCTGACAGGCAAATCAATTTTATGTTGTTCAAAAACTGATTAATTGCGACACTGCCTGAATATAACTTTTAGTAACTGTTTTCAATTTGTTAATATTATCTTGACCGTGTTACACTGATTTTAAATTTTTTTATTAGTAAAAATTAATCATTTTTATAAATTTAAAAAATCGCATTTTTCACATTCTAGTAATTTATTGTAATAAATTGTATTTTATTGCAGAGAAAATTTCAACCAGGATTATTCTTAAAAATAAACTATTTGTATCTCGCATCTAAAATGTTTTGAAAATTGTAAAATATTCTTTACTTTTCTGGAATTTTGTGATGGCATTTGGAATTTTTCGGAGAGCACGTTTTGGAATGTTCTAGTTTATGTTTGAATTATTTGATCCAAATAAGTAAAAATCATGAAGTTCTTTGAGGTTTTCAAGATATTTGTTTATTTCCCAAATTCTTGGTAAATACTTTAATGTTTTGGAATTTTCTTGAAAGTCCATGGAGCAGAATATTTTCAAATGATTCTAGAGCATGTGCAATCTCTCAGAATACCCTTAAATAGATAAAAAGTTTAGAATAGTTTCAACTTTGCACTAGTATTGTTTAAACGAATATAGCTTAAGCAAAACTCATGAACACTACAAAATACTTGATGATAAAAATAAATAAATTAAAAAATATAAAATTCAAGGATGAACGTCATTGTGTTCTTCCGAGTCTCTTTTTACAACTGATATCTCGGACTTTATTTTTGTCGAATGAATTTTTTTCTAAATTTCAATAATAATAAATACACTAATGTTGCTTTTCTAAGACAAAAAAATTGTAATTGAGTCTTGAACTATCAATAGAAAAGGAACAAATAAAACTTTTCTTATTTATGATATATACAATACTTTAATGTTTTATCACCATTTTTGACATTATTTGGCGCTATTAGTTAATAATTATTACAAAAATGTTTTTGAAAATATATTTTCCAGAACGAAACTATTGCAGATTTCCGGAAACTTATAAAAATGTTTAAAATTGAATTTTGCGTAATTTATGGTGATTTGCAATTATTTACCTTTAAAATTACCATGAATGACCGAAAGTTTTCATAAATTTCCCGAAATTTATAGCCATTTTTAAATTAGGTGTTAGTCAATTTATAGTAAGTTACCGTAAATGGCCTCTAATATTACTATAAACTATCAAGTTTTAAACTAAATTTCCGAAAATTTATCAAAATTCTTTAATTTGAATTTTTGGTTATTTATGATCATTTAACGTATTTGACTGTAAAATTACCATGCATGACCAAGTTTTAAAATAAGTTCCCGGGAATTTATAAAAATTCTTGACATTGAATTTCGGGTAATTTATGATAATTTAACATATTTAACTATAAATTTCTATAAATTACAGAAAATTTCCATAAATGTCTGGAAATTTATAGATATGTTTAAAATTGAATTTTTGACCATTTGTGGCAAGATACCATAGATTACCATGAATTACCAAAAAATGTCATAAATTTCCGGATATTTATGAATCTGTTTAAAATTTAATTTGAGTAATGCAGGGTAATTTAGCGTATTTAACTGTAAAGTTACCATTCATTGCCGAAAATTTAGACATTTTTAAAATTAATTTTGGACAATTGATGGTAAGATACCATACATTATCTGTAATATTTTCATGAATACCCACTTTTTTAATCAATTTCTACAAATTTATAAAAACTATAAAATTTTGTGTCTTGGGTAATTTATGCTAATTTGTCATATTTAACTTTAAAATTACCATAAATGAAAGCAGATTTTCATAAATTTCCGGAAATTTATAGAATTTTTAAAATTGAATTTAGGGCAGTTTATTGTACGTTACTATAAATTACCCTAAAAATTACCGTGAATCATGCTTTATTATTTATTCGAAATCTAATAAGGCTGAAATCATGATTGTATTTCGAGAAATCTCTGAAACCATTAATTTGTTATAAACAATTTTGTATACCCCCTAGTTGCATAATATACTATTTTATTAGAATAATATAAATTCATTGCATAGGTTGTTTACTCATCGTAGCCGTAACTTTAATTAACAAATTGATATTTCATAAACTATTGGCCGTGGAAGTTTCGTTTAAGGCTCAATTTGTAGGCTATTTCATTTATTTTTATATTGTCAGTCAAATGAGGATGAAAAGTTAAACGATAAAATTACCGAAGGGCCAGTATCCGTTTAGCCAGTACATGTGGTCAATGAGTATGATTGTATCCACTCCCATCGAACGCGGAATTACGTAATTCGTTCATTACAAATTCGTAATGAATGACTCTCTAATGACTTGTCGCTCTTTGTACGTGTAATTCATGAATTTTAATAAAACGCCCAAACATATTTGGATTCGTTCATATATCACAATAAATTCAAATAAAACGTTTTCCCTGAGTGAGGAAATTATTGTGGATTTTCATCTATGCACGTTTTGATAACAAATAATAATCATTAAATCGTATTTAAAAATCATAAATTTATCTTGAATTACAGATATTTTAAATATCAACAGAATTATTAAATTTGTTTGGATTTAAAATTCGTAATTCAAAATATAAATTTTGAATAACTACTTATTTATTAAAGTTTTCAAGCATTTTTATTTGAGCTTAAATTATGTTTTAAAAAAGTATTTTTTTAATTTATGTAAGGCTGCATAAATCCAAAAGTTGGTAAATATCTTCCAAATTAGCGTTAATTATTTTAAAAATTTTACAGTCTTTCTAAATAAAAATAAAAATGCCTTAAAATTCTTCAGATTTTTTTGACAACATAAAATAGCCGACATTATATAAATTACCATTACGGGGAAATCCCACGTTTATGAAATTTCTCAATCCAAATAATTCAAAAATTGTTAAATAATAAAAAAATTAATCAAAAGAGGTAGTTTTATTAGATGAACTTATTTTTTATCATATTATTTATTTATTATACAAGTTAGCTTGTGGTTGTTGAGAATCGGGAATCCTGAAATTTCGTAATATTATAAACTTGAAGAAATTTAGGAAATACTAAATGGTTGACAATTTTATAATTTCAGGAATTTTTTATTTCGTATATTTGGGGGGATGGGGGGGTTTTGCAGATTAGAAACTTTTATTTTCCTGGATTTTTCAATTTCTTAACATTCTTTTGAAAAATCAATTTTTTAAACTAAAAAATCACTTTAATTTTTTGCCAGAAATCTTAACAAAACTTTTTTATTATCTTGAAACTTTCCAAAATCCTTAAAAAGGTTTAAAATTTATTTTTAAATCTTGAAAAAATCCACATTATTTTTTTAAATTTTTTCGAATATTTTCGAATGTTAAATTTTTATTTAAACTGTTTCCAAACATGCAAATATATTTTTAAAATGATTAGCACTTTTTCTCAATTTCTTTTTTTAATGCTACATAATTGAAAATGGTCTGAAAAACCTGGAAATTCTTTTCCAAAAATTTTGGAAATATTTTAAAACATTTAAAATCTTTTTAAATACTCTCCTAAAATATATTCTTCTAAATAAACATGATTTCAAATTTTCCTAGGAATCTTAAGAAAAAAATTTGTCCTCTGGGAACCTTTCAAAATTTTTAAAGAATTTCTAATTTTTTACTCTATTCACTCAACAATTCATGCAAGATTTAAAATATTGTATTGGAATTTTTCAGATTCTTTTTTTGCAATTTTGAAATGTTTCGAAATGCTCTAAAATATTTTATGAAAATTAAATTTAAAAATGAAAAATAATTAAATATTTTGCATGGAATAATATCAAAAAATTTTATTAACTTGAAACCTTTTAAAATCCTTGAAAAGCTTCCAAATTTTATTTTAAACTCTTTAAAAATATATTTTAAAAACAAGTTTAATATTTTCAAATTAAAAATTATTTTTCATTTTTTAACTCCTAAATATTTTTTCAAATTATTTTAATTTATTTTTAATTTATAAAAATTAACAATAATTGTTTTAAAATCTGTCAGATCCTTTTTTTACAATTTTCGAAATGTTTTAGAATATTCTCTTTCAAACAATTTTTTCAAATAAAAAATCTTTTGAGATTTTCCGTGAAATCGTACAAAAATTATTACTCCATTACTTTGAAACATTTGAAAAATCTTTTAGAAACTTCCATATTTTATATTTGATGCAAATTCTAGATAATTCACAAGCGTTTGATAAAAAGCCCAATAATTTAAGGTGGTTTTGAAAGACTTAAAACTGAATATAAAAAGAAATCATTTAAATCCATATAATTCGAAAGAATTAAGAAAACGTTAAAAAATTACGAAAATTGCAAATAATTCAATTTAAAAAACAAAATATTCGTGATAAAACAACTAGAATTCAGGACACTTTCCAAATATATTCAATTGAGTTGCAACAAATGAAAAACATAAAAAATCACTGATTTGAGTAAAATTGGAATAAATCTAAAAATATTCAAGAGAATTCAAGAGACTGTCATGAAATTCATATGAGTTCAGAAGGAACTAATTGAAGAAAAATTTTAATAAAAAAATGTCCCTCGAATAGAGTAAAATTGATGAGATTCAAGACAAATTTCACAGAATTTGAATGAAATAAAAAAATTAAAAACCAATTAATTAAAATTAAATTCGAGTGAATATAAAGGCAAATGAAAAGAATTTAATGAAATTCTTTAAAATTTAAAGGAATTGCATACAATTCAAAATTATTGAAAAAAATTATTTGTATTAAATAAATTTAGAATAAGTAGAAAAAATCACGGAAGCCTAAAAAAATTAAATCAAATGCCTAACAATTTAAGTTGATTTTAAAAGACTTCAAGAAAAACCAAAAATGCAATGAATTAATAAGTATGATTTAGAATACCTTTTTCTTTATTATTAAGATATTAAAAAGTGTCGATTACTGCAACTTGTTTTTTTGGAAACTAGAAAAAAATCTCCCTTAGTTCAGACTTGAACTGAGAACGCCACAATCCATAAGTGGAAATATTCCACACTTCTTATTCAAAAAAAATTAGTTATGTAAAAAAAAAAAATTAAATAATAAGAAATATGAACAAAAAGTTAGTTTCTGCGAAGAATTGTTCCGATATGTAGTGGAATGACCTTTCATATGTATTCGGCCGTACACACATGCCTTTTTCTACTTATTACTCAGTGGTCCACGTGTTCATTAAAAAATTTTTCTGAAATAAGCCTAGTATTTAACGGGTATGCAACGTGGCTAACTTCCTAGAAATCCTTAAAATCTGGAAAAGTTCTTAAATTTTTGACCTGGAAGGACCTGGAATAGTATTTGAATTTTTCAGCTGGAATATAAGAAAGCTATTATCGACAAATATTTCATAGATTATCATTTATTCCCCATTTTCTCTACTTTAAGGAGCATTTAAAAACTTTAATCAAATAATTTTTTTCTACTAATATTTTTAAAAAATTTCAATTTCAATAGTAATTGCCAGTATCACTGTAGGTTAGATAAAACCGAAAAATTAGGGAAAAATCAGGACATTTTATTGGCCGGGGAAAGTTAGTTACTTCAACAATAATCTTGCAAGAGTCAGGCATTTCCTGTAAGAGACACTTTAAAGAACTTTCTAGAATAATAAATTAGACATTTTTATATTATACGAGGTCCTTAGAATGACCAACAGATGGCGCGCGAATCGCTCCAAATCATCTGTTTTCAGTCATCACCACTCCCGACTAGATATATGGTGCAGTTACAGTCCACATCTTCTGAGTTTACGTGTTTTTATAACCAATTGAAAAAAAAAATGTTCGTTAAGAAAAATGGAAAAAAACGAGTTCAGAGCGGTAATCAAAC
>NC_046664.1:72375076-72377903 GCF_010883055.1 Belonocnema kinseyi | reverse complement strand
CGAAAACGCACTTTTCTGAAGGATTAAAAAAACTTGAAAAGCGATTGACCAAGTGTATAGAGCACCAAGGAGATTATGTTGAAAAATAAAAAAAAATTTACCAAAAAAAATTGTTTTTATACTTCATTCTAAGGACTTATTGAACTACCCTCGTAAATAAAATTTTTTGATTCTGTATATAAAAGATTAAATATTAAAAAGTTTACAAAAGATTCTACAATTTGTATAGGCTAGGGAAAATGAAAAGTTCGTCAGAGTGAAGTTAATTAGATAGTCTACTTTGTATTTGAAACACCCACTATTCAATTATCAGTTTAAATTAATTTTATTGTTAAATATTTAACTGTTTCATTTTTGGCTAGAATTTGATTCTTTTTACAGTAAAAATTCAACTACTTGTGTGAAAGTTTAACTGCTTTGTTAAAAATTATTTGTTTGTTTTAAGCTTCATATCTTTACATTTTTTTTAAATTTGATCTGTCATAGTTAAAACTTGATCTTTATTGGTACAAAACTTTTTTTTTCTCGAGATTTTTCCTTTTGCTATTTAAAACTGCAACTTTTTGGTTAAAGATTAACTTTTCACTGATAAATTAATAGTTTCGGGTTGAAAATGCAACTTTAAAAAAATTAGTCTTTTGACTTGATAGTTTAATTAATTCTTTTTCTTCTTGACTGAAGAATCCTTATGTGTTGAAAATTGGTCTGTTTGGTTAGAAAATATAATTTCTGGGTTAAACTACTTTGTTAAAAATTCCTTATTTGTATTGAAAACTCTTCTTTTTGGTTGGAAATTAAATGATTTTGTTGAAAGTTTATCTTTTTGGTAGAAAATTAATATTTCAGGGTTCAAAATTCAACTGCTTTATAGAAAATTCGTCTTCTGGATTGAAAATTTGTGTCTTTTTGTTGAAGGTTGTACTATTTTTTTAATAATTTATTTTCTTGCTAATCGATTTATAATTTTGGTTCAGAATTTGTCTTTGGATGAACATTCAACTATTTGGTTACAATAATTATTTACTAAGTATTTATCTTTCGTAATTGACGAAACAACTATTCTTTAAACATTTTTTTGCTAAGAACTAAACTGACTTATAAAAAATTCAATTATTTCGTTTATTATAGTTTAATCTTTTTTATCAAATTTAATTATTTATTTAAAAAATCATTAATTTGGTCTAAAATTCTACTATTTTGAGGAAAATTTAATTATTTCATTGAAAATTAAGCTGAAATCAGTTGAAAAGGCGATGATTCAGTCAAATAAACTAATTCTAATCAAAAAGAGACCATGACATACGATATAGCACTTTGATTATATCAACAGCAGTACAATATAAGAATAAAAAATTTTAATTAAATATTCTGCTTGATTTTTTATTTTTCACCGTGATAAATGGAACAATACCAAAAAAAAAAACGTGTTTCGAACATAAAATCAGATTTTTTGGGCGCATGGAAAATACCGCATATGGCACATATTTAAAAAGTTACCTGGAAAACTTATTTTTTTGTCCAGGAAAACTGGAAAAACTGCTGAAATTTTTTTCTGGCAGAAATGCTAGACACCCTTGTTATGTTTTGAAGTATTTTTCTTACATTTAGTATTTTACATTTTTCTAAGGTCATAAGAGTAGCTTTCATGAATACAAAAATTATTTAATAATTATTTATCTGTACAATTTAACAAATTTTACTTTTGTGTCTTATTGGATGCGAATTAATTATTTCTCACGCAGATTGTGTAGACGAAATATTGGTGAATTTTTTTAATTTCCCTGCAGATGAGCAGGTAAGCCGTGAAACGGAAACTCAAACTAAACGCAAGTGTGCAATAAAAGTGGTTCAAGATTGGCCTTCTCTCTCATTCCTCAGTTTCTTTAACAAGTCAAAAAATTTACCAACAGAATACTACCTATTTCTGGAAATGAGGTTGTATTTATAATTGCCAGGGGGCACTAGACTGTATTTCCGATTCTCTTATAGATGTCGCTGCAGTCATGTATTTGCTCAGACAGACCTATACTTCGCCGTGTGGTAAATCGGGTCCAGTTTCCTCGGCTTTTTTCTACAAAATAAAAAATGTTTAAAAACTGAATTCGGAGATGCTATAAAATATTATAGCGATTTTTTATAGGACTTTTGTAAAGAATCATAACAAAAAAAAATATTGTGCTAAATGAAATGTTTATGCATGTGCGCTATGTTGAGGTTAGGGTCGTTTTTCAGCTCTGTTATTCCGATAATGTAGGTCTCTCTTGTACCAATGCTGCCGGTAGCAAATCAAGAATAATTATGGTAGAGAATTGTAACACAAATAACCTCAAAATACACATATAATATACAGCAAAATAATTTTTTTTTAAATTAGCTCACAAAAAAGAGTCCGGGAATTTCCGTTAGCATGCTCGCTATCATGTCCCAAATTTTTAAGACAAAATATTTATTATTGTAGGAAAAAAGCCAGGGGAACCTAAAACTGGTCAAGCAATGTACATTATTTTGTTGGATAGGGTATTAATTAATTTTTTACGTTAAAATATTAAGCAATGTTGAATTTCGGTTACTGCTTTTTTTTATAATTTCTTCTATTTATTTTTTTATAATTGCTAAGATAGCTAGTTCCTTTTAAAAACTGACTTACCCATGACTGATTAACTGTATGAATAGTGAATTGAATAACTAAGTTCTAAACGGTACCAAGGATTTCATGATAAATCTCTCGCTACGTTTAAGTGATCTAATTGGAGATTTGCACATGGAAGGGTTTACTCCTGATGACTTGGGAAATGTGCATGTTCAGCTAAAGTACAGCAGACATCTT
>NC_046664.1:72333004-72374976 GCF_010883055.1 Belonocnema kinseyi | reverse complement strand
CTTGTCCTCTAACTCTAATACTCAAGTTTAATTAGAGATTATCACTTTGACAGATCTTCGAAGAACATTTAATTTCTCAACTCCAGGCAAGCCACCTTTTCTCGTATCTTCGACGTTTTCGTTCATAAGATTAAGGCTTTAGGGACCTCTATTACTTTTCGGAAAGTGGACCTCCAGTTAAGACGTATTCTCCAGGTTTCTCTTAAATGAAGTGAGGTTAACAAAGGAAACGATTAGAGATACACATCTCTTTTGCTTATCATGTTACATTTATACTAGACTATCATGTGAGCGCGCACGCGCTCTAACTTTTGTGTTTATTTTTATCATTAAACCAATTTTCGAATAATTATTTTTTTTAGTTCTGAAAATTTTTAACACTAATAACCTTTTACAATAATTAAAAAAAAAAACACATTTACATATAATTTTAAAAATTGAATTCATACAGTCATTCCACAAAATCATTAGCATTTTAAAAAACTATATAATTGTAATAGAGACAGGTTAACAATAAATAAAATTTTATGAAACAAATTATATCAAATAGTCAATCACATCAAATTAGAATAATTTAATGGTATAATAAATATAGAAAAATTAACATTCAACCTCTACGTTATTTAATATTGTGATAAAACTAATCAGCTAATAAGTAATTAATTAGCTCATAACATAAAAAGCATCAATGAATTATTTAAATTATTAGTACTTACACCTTTCTGAAAATTTGAGTTATTTATAACTTTTTGAACTATTCTATGGAAAATTAAAACATATTCGCAAATAATTTTGAAATCAAAAATCAGATGATTATTTCATTTCGTAAAACTTTACAAAAATAATGTAAATGCAAGAGAGGTGTTTTAAACATTCACAAACTTTGATTATCAAATTATGACCAGTATTAAATTACATAAAATTGAAGTAAATAATTAATTTGTGTTAGCTAATTAAAAGAAATTACAATTTGATCTTTATTTAATTGAACGTTGTGATACACATCAGCTAAGAAGTAAATAATCTGTTCATAACGTAAACATCATTAAAATATAATTTTCATTTAGACATTGAAATAATTTTTGTTCCTCTTTTATTTTAATTTTTTTAAATTTTCACTTTTATTTCTGAAAATTCGATTTATTAGTGGTCCTTTATACTAATTTCAGAAAAAATAAAAACACAGTTGCATATCAATTCAAAAATTAAATGCAGATATCTATTTCACAACATCAGAATCGTTTCAAAAATGATGTAATTAAAATTGGGCTGTTTTAATATAAACTTGTTTATGCAAATAAAACCGAATATTCAATAATATAACCGTCGAATAAATAATCAATTTATGTAACCTAATTTTCAGAAATAATAAAAATTTTATAGAATTAATCAATAATTAGTTAATCAGTTGACAAAATAAAAAGAATTTTACAATTGTTTTCATTACAAAATTCTAATAATTTTTACATATAGAAAAAATAGACCTTCACTGTAAAAGTAATAGCTAATATTCAATTACATAAGCTAAAACTAAATAATCAATTTATCTTACTTAGTGTAAAACCTCTTAAATTCTATCTTTATATAATTTAATTCTGTGGTCAAAATTAATCAGCTAAAAATTAATTAATAGTTTACTACATAAAAAGTCTCAAGCATTTATTTTCATTGAAAAAATTAAATTATTTTTACTATATATTTTTTTTCAAACTTTAATTTCTGAATATTTTTTTAAACAGTTTTAGAAAATCTAAGTATTTAAAGCTTTAAAAAATTATTTTCATTGACACGTTCAGATAATTCTCACTTTATATATTTTTAAATTTATACTTGTCTTTGTTTGAATTTAATCAATTATAGGCTTTTAACTAATTCTCTAAAATATAAGTTTTAGCAGAATGTTCAATTACATAACCTTAATGCAAATAATATACAAAGCAGTAACAAATTATTTGCATTTAAACATCAAAATGATCCTTATAATTATTTTATTTGTTTGAAGGATAAAAAGGCATTAAAGAATTATTCTCCTTAAAAAATATAAATTTTCTTATTTTACATTTTACTTTAAATTCAAGATTTAAATCTAAATTTTTTTTATTTTACCTTTTAAACTAATTCCATAAAAAATTGAAATACGTATATGTACAAGTAATTTTGCAAAATGAATTCAGGCAGTCACATATTTTACGTGTATTAAAGGAGTTATAATCTAACTAAAAAATATATAAATTGTACTTTATAATATAACACTGTGGCACCAAGAATTTGAAGAATTTTGACATTACCCAGGAAACACGTTCTGCAACTGTTCCAGGTCAAAAAAGGAACTGCTTTCTATAACAGTTTTTACAAGATGGTGACAGAACTGTTCTAAAAAAAAGGGTAACAGTGTTTTAGAAAACTGTGACAAAATTGTGAACGAACTATTCTAGAACAAAAAGGTAAGAGTGTTCTAGAACATTGTGACAGAACTGTTCTCGAACTATGTGACAGCACTGTTCTGTAACAGTTGCTATGGAATTTTCCTAGAACAAACTGATCACAGACGCTATATAATATTTGTTTCCATATGGATATCAAAATTTCCGCCTCGCAAAATATTCCGACGGGTTACATAACACTGTTCCATAGTGGATAAATAACAGTTCTAGAACTGTCATAGAATTCTTATTAAACGGGTATAGAATTGTCCTAGATTTTTTACAACGCAGCGTACCAAAGTTCTAGAATTGATCTAGAAATGTAACAGATCGGCTGTCACAGCGTTCTAGATCTGTTACAGATTTGTTATACAAAATTTGAAATTGTGTTCTAGAATAGTTCTAGAAATGTTACAGATGGGTTGACACAACGTTCTAGATCTGTTAAAAATTTGTTATACAACATTTGTAATTGAGTTCTAGAATTGTTTTAGAAATGTTACAGATCGGTTGTCACAGCGTTCTAGATCTGTTAAAGATTTGTTATACAACATTTGTAACCAAGTTCTAGAATTGTTGTAGAAATGTTACAGATCGATTGTCACAACGTTCTAGATCTGTTACAGAATTATTACATAACACTGGTAACCGAGTTCTAGAACTGTTCTAAAAATGTTACAGATCATATGTCACAGAGTTCTAGAACTGTTACAGAATTTTTCTAGCGTATGGGTTATAATTTATTTACTCGCATGTTCGTAACTTGTTACTAACCTGTTCTAAAACACATTCTTTTGTGTTCTTGAATAGATACAGATCTATTGTGTATCATGTTTGCTGGACAATGGAGAATAGACCACATTAATAAAAATATAAACTATATAGTCGATTCCTACTATACCACGTTACTACCAAGATAGAAGTTGCCGTTTTTCATCTGAAGAATCATAATTGTACTTGAATTCATTTTAGATTTGTTAGACGTTTTTACACTTCAGGGAATTTGTTAAACTCGTATTATAAGTTTACTGAGTTAGGTTCTTTATTTGTAAAAGAGTGTAAATGTACTTTTCTACGTCCTGTATTATTTTCAACCGCTAAAATATTAACATTGTCAAATTAAAAAACATGTTCAGGATCCATAAAGTGTCCTCATAGAGCTGTGTGAATTATGTTGTTTAAATTATTAATCGGATTTTTATGTTAACGTGTTAGAATTTATGAGTCTTCCAGTCTAACCTACATAGTAGGTCAAACCTTCCCAAACGTATCTTCATACAATACCCAAAGATTTCCGTTTAGTTAATGGATCTTTCAGTTGATTAAAAAATTTGGAGAAACTTGTTTTTGATTTGTAAACAGTTTCTTATAATTATAAACAGTGATTTAAAATTTGTTGAGTTACTGTTTAGTTTTTTATGATAGTAAATTTGTATATAGGTTTATGGTTTCACCTCTTAAACATTCATCTATGATATTTTTCGGATAGCCATTTTCCTTACAGTTTTTTTTTATTGAATCTACATTCTTTGTTCTGAATTTAGTATTCAAAATGATCATCATTCTCTAAAATCAACCTTTAACTCTCTTCAATTTGAAATAAAAGTGACGGAAATTTTGACCGCGACTGAGGGCGGCGCTGGCTGTACTTTTAGGCGACAAATGATTTAAATGTATAGGAAAAGTGTCATAAATATGAAATTGTGTGCTTTTTAAATGATAAAAATTGAGAAATATTTTTAAAGCTAATTTTAAATTAAAGGCACGTAATTTCTGCACAGGTTTTTGGTTGTGACGATACTCTTACGTAGCATCCGATACTTGAAAAGGATAAATCTGCTAATGGAATGGCATATATTTCTATCTGAGTGAAGCCTTCTCATTTTTCTTTCCTCTTTTTTATTTTCGTCCGAAGAGGAAAATTCTTTTTTTTTCTTTTTGAGGAGAAAAAAGTTTATTTTTTATTTTATTTTTTTTAAATTTCAATAGGAACAGTTTATAGTAATTGTCTAAGTTTGTTCGATGGATTCTTGGCTTTATATTTAATAATTAGGCACATTATATTTTTCATTTTTTTCAATGAATGTTTATAAAACAATTTATTGCAGTTTTTATACCAAATTTTTTTAACATTTTCAAGTCATTACAATTGTTTTTTAAAGTCGCAATATTTCTTGTTTTCCCTACAAATCATCGACAAAAAAGTATTGCACTATAAAAAAATTGTTTAGATTCAGCGAAATATATTATGTAAAAATTGTATCGAAAATAATCAAACATATTTTATCGCAAATTATTAATAACATGAATTTCTATTTGATATTAATGAAATAATTAATTGAAGTTATTAATAAAAAATTTGAATACATTTTCAACTCGTTACAATTGGTTTTAGAGGTGGCAAACTTTTTTGTCAATTTTTTAAACAATTAACAAGTAAGTGTTGGACCATGAAAAAATTTAACTTAAACGAGAGATAATGAGTAAAATATGCAATTAAACTGTTTATTTAAACGCAAGTTATTAGTATTATAAATTATCAATAATATTAATGAAATAATATATTAAAGTAGTTATAGACAAATTTGAAAACAGTTTCAATTAATTACATTTTTGTTTTTAACGATCGCACACTTCTTCGTTCACTTTGAAAATAATTGGAAAAACTATAAGAAAAATTTCTTATTTCAACGAGCGATATGAAGTGAAATTAAGATCGAAACTATGAAATTAAAAATTTTTTCAACGCAAATGATTAATAACATGAATTTTAAATTGATAATAATAAAATAATTAATCAAAGTCAACATTGATAAATTATAAAGAAAATTAATGTGTTACAATTGCTTTGAAAGGTCGCAATTTGTTCCACTTTAAAAATAATAAATAAATAAATGCTGCACTATTACAATTTATTATTTAAACGACACATGATGAGTAAAATATGAATTTAACCTCGATTTTCAAAATCAAATGTTTGGTAAAATGAATTTTCAATAATTTTCATAAAAGAATTTAATAAAGTTGTTATCAAAATACCTAAAAAGCCGTTTAAATTTTTACTTTTGGATTCAAAGGCATGACTCACAAATACAATTTTCTATTCTAGAACTTCATCAATATTTAATTGTCCTATAAATCCTATTCTTTATAATATAAAGTGTTAGAAATATTCGAAATATTTGAAACAATAGATATCTTTTATAACGTAATTAATTTTTATAAATGCCTTGTAACGAAGGAGAGTAAATTATTTTCTAGCTTCAAAAGAAATGTAAATTTTTATAGTTTCGTTCAATTAGGCTATAGTTTAAATTTTCAATCAACCAAATTGAATTCAAATTTACTGTTTCTACAGTTTACAATATTTACTCATATCCATGTTGAAAATTTAATTAATATTCGTTTTGTAGAATTTTTATTGGTGCTCTGTGAAAAATCTATACGCATTTAATCATCCAGATAATGCTTTCTTCACTTTTCATTAGTGATAATTAATTAATTTGATGTCTAATATGCTGCAAAAAATTTTTTAATTAAATATATGCAAAAAGTCTATTTTAATAATTTAAAAAAATTTGTATGCCCCCCCTCCAAGTATTTAGATAATTTCAACCTAAAAGTACAGACAGGACCGCCACTCCAATAAATTATTGAATAAGCATCTTTTCTGATAAAGTATAAAAAAACTGATTTTTGATTGTTGTTTAAATTCTATAGCTAAAAATCTATGTTTGCATCATATGAGTTAAATTTGTCTGATGCCATCTCTAATTTATTCTTAGGCACTGCAAGGTTTACAATTAGCAGACGATTTATAGTAAGTTGAATTAAAAAAAAATTCAAACTTACAGGTACATTAAGTCATTTCTCTATGGGTAACGAAATAAATTCTAAATTTGTTGACATCGTGTTGTGGTGTATTCGAATCTAGAGATTGAATACAATTTTTTTCAATAATAATAAAAAGAATTTGTGAAGGCTTATAAAGTTAACTTAACGGTTGCAGCAAGCAGAGATGATTATAATAATAAAATTGAAAACACTTTGAAAAATTATGTTTTATACAAAAACATTAAAGCTATTATGGTTCCAGCTATCGAAAATAAGTGTAATGGCATAGCTATTAGATGGAAAAATAAAATATTAATCAATGATTAATATGCATGCCGTTTAGAATCTCACAATCGTATCATAGCAAAAGCTTATGTTAATTCATTAATCATTAATTAAAATATTCTAAAACCTGTTTCTATCAACACTAATTGGTTTATCAAAAACAATTGAGAACTTAAGGATTGTTTAAAAAACATTAGTGTACTAACATTTTATTCAACAGCTTCTTTAAATGCTTTGCCCATGTTTGACGGCATCCCGCGAGATATCGCTTTAGCTTGCACTGAAGAAAATCTTCAGTTAAATCCTAACTTAAAAAAAATTACACAAAGATTAAATTCTAATGGCTACTTGAACTATATGGCACTGTTCTCTCATTTTAAAATAAATTTTGTAAACAAATTTCGGTTTGTCCTATGGCTTCAACTTTATTTACAGTTATATATGATTTGGTTTTACAAGATATTGAAAAAATAGCTCTACAATTATTACATTTAACACCTATTTTATACAAGCGTTAAGTCGATGACATTTTAGCAATTGTTCCTACCGACAAGATTGCAGTTTTCTAATGTTATTAACAATCTTTATTTTTAAATAATAAAAACTCTGAATGGTAATTAATTTAAAAATTGGTACGGAAAGCTTCATGGGCTTTTAGATACCTAAACTATAATTCACATAATATATTTTGTTATGAAATTGGTTTTATAAAAGATTTCGTAGATATAGATGCGTTGAATTAAGCTATATCCCATTGAGAAAAAAATTTTTAATCAGTTAAAAACAACTTTAGTACATGATGATAAAGCACTTTAAATAATTAGTAACAATATTACAGAATGCATTCATGAGTTTTACATTAACAATAATAAAACTGATTAAAAAAATGGAGAGATCCTTACATTAGATTTAATTTGAATGCTACCTTACCTTCGAATCATGTTCTCTTTGAATGTTTACAGATATCACGTAATTAATGTAACATCAAACTTTATTTAAAAAACACAAATACTTTAGATAATTTTTTGTTAAAGAAGAAAGTGATTCCATTGAAAATTTATTTGGTGTATTTCACGAATTAATTTTAATTGTTGCAATAAAGCTTGTATAGGTTAAATTTTCCAGAGATTAAAAGCCAGAATTTCTGAACACAAAAGAGATTTAAAGTTTGACATTCTAACAGAGGTTTGTAAAAAAATTCTTGTAATTTCAATCATTACTTTCATTTGAAAAATACTAAATTATTATAAAGTTATTTCATCTTTTGAGTTACAAAATTTCTCACTTCTAATTTAACCTTATTTTCGAGCTTCCTCATCAGTAGTCCCAAAAGAAACACGTCCGTTGTTTGTCAACCTTCATTATGTACACTGTCTTCATGTTTCTCTAAACTGTCAATTTCTATTTGTTCTTCTTAACCTGCGTCAAAGTTTCTTTCTTAACTTTTTAAAATTGAAACTTGAAACAATTTCCAAATTATATCGTTTTTATCAATCTACGAAATTATTTATCATAATTGTTCTCTTCAATATTATTAATTGCACAAATATAATTATTTAGGTTTAAAGTATTATCATGTTGTATTTCAAAGTATTATCAGGTACCTTTTGAAAAATATTCGAAAAAAAGTTTGGATAAAGTTCCGAAAAGCGCTTACCTCCGATTTATTAGAAACTTCGTATACCATTGTATTATGACGCGCTGATAACGAACATTATAGTGAAAATACCCGAATATTTGATTTTCATGGTGCAAACCATGAAAAACCCATAAAAATCATGTTTCTTTACGTGTATCTCAGTGAAGAGTGAAAATTTATGAAAAAGATTCAAATAAAAGTTGTAGATCCTTTGAAAATACATATTTTATGTCAAATATGTTTTTACCTACGACTAATAGTTTTCGACAAAATAGACGATAAATTCTGTGACCAGTCAGAGGGGTGCCTCCCGCCCCCATGAGACGCTGGAATGGGGATCTCGTGTTATTTAAGTTATTTTTATGACCAGTCATTGGAATGCCTTCCCGCCCTCCATGACACGTTGGAAAAGAGGTCGTGTCTGACCTACGTTATTTTTGTAACCAGTCACAGAGGTGCCTTCCCGCCGCCATGAGACGCTTGAAAGAGGATTGTGTGTTATTTAAGTTATTTTTGTGACCAGTCACAGGGATGCCTACCCGCCCCCCATGACACGTTGGAAAAGGAGTCGTGTCTGACCTAAGTTATTTTTGTGACCCGTCACAGGGGTACCTTTCAGCCCCCATGATACGCTGGCAAGGGGATCGTGTGTTATTTAAGTTTTTTTCTGGGACCAGTCACAGAGGTGCCTTCCCGCCCCCATGACACGTTGGAAAGGGCGTCGTGTCTGACCTAAGTTATTTTTGTGACCAGGCATTGGGGTGCCTTCCCGCCCCCCTATGACATATTGGAAAACGGGTCGTGTGTGACCTATGTTTTTCTGCGACCAGTCACAGGGGAGCCTTCCCGCCCCCATTACATGTTGGAAAGGGGGTCGTGTCTGACCTAAGTTATTTTTGTGACCAGTCATTGTGATGCCTTTCCGCCTCCATGAAACGCTGGGAAAGGAGTCGTGTATGACTTAAGTTATTTCTGTGGCCAGTCACAGAGGTCCCCCCCCCCATGAGACGTTAGAAAGGGGGTCGTGTGTTACTTAAGTTATTTCTGTGGCCAGTCATAGGTGTGCCTTCCCGCCCCCATCACACAATGAAAAGGGTATCGTATGTGACCTAAGCAACTCTACACTTCTTACCGACATTTCCCTTATTTTCTCGAAAACTGTCCATCGTAGGGTAAAAGTATGTTAGACACAAAATATGTATTTTCAAAGGATCTACAAATTTTATTTTTAGCCTTTTTATAAATTTTTACTCTTCACTGAGATAAACGTAGAAAACATGGTTTTTATGGGTTTTTCATGGTTTTCACCATGAAAATCAAATTTGCGGGTATTTTTACTACCATATTCGTGATCAGCGCGTCGAAATATATAGGTATATGAAGTTTCAAATTAATCGGAGGCAAGCGCTTTTCGGAACTTCACCCAAAAGTTTTTGGACTCAATTTTATTTTAATTCATGTGGACTGTAACATATTAAGAAAAACCTATGGTTTAAAATTCAGAAGACAATTTTTGTATGATATACGGATTTTAACATTGCATTTGTAATATTCCCTTTTTCCTAATTCAAAAACATTGTATCAGGATTCTTCAGCCTCCGCAAACATTAAAAGTCACGTATAGTCTTAAATTTGGTATGTTGCTGATATTTCGAACAGGAAACATGATTATAAATCACTGTGTTGAATAATTTATGATAGTGTTTGATCCTCCGGTCCAAGATTGACAATTCCGGTTTGAGCTGAACAAACAAAAACTATTCATTCATCTATTTTCATTTTATTATTTCAATAATTTAAAATTTCTTTCAACTCCTTATCTACCAGGTTATTGCGTTTGACATTAAAGAAAAATCTTGGATTGAGGATGACTGGTATTGATCGGAAATCATAAACGGCAATTATAAAAAGGGGTTTAACGTCCTTAGATAAACTGGAGGAGAAATTGTAAGCCCATTATCAAGCCGTGGGTTGTAATTGGTAGTACGCAGTTACCTACAGCACTCGTGTGTCCTGGTCGGATTGACGTCATCGAAGTGAAGAGTTCTTGAATGGGAATTGTTCTGTGAAAACATAAAGCCAGTTGTGAATTGTCCGGGACAGGTTATCATTTGAGAAATATTACTTATGGCATCCACTCTGTCCACATTGTTCTGGACAATTAGAATACCTTCACTTTGGTACCTTAAATTAACTTCCTAGCCATTTATTTGTTAGACCAGAGTTTAGGTTATGAAGATGAAAATCCTCTCTTGTTCATCCATTTTGATGCCGAAATTTCTCATTAATAAATGTCACCCTCGCTGCTAAAGTATCATCTCGAGTATCATTTAAGTCATTTAGCATGAGCACATCTCTCACCTAAATACACAAAAAAAATTTATTTTATTAATTTGGGCTTAGAATCAATTTATGAATTACATCGTATCTAGGGATAACCCTCGGCTGTGTTCGACTTTGTTAGAAACACTTACATTTTCCTAGATGTATGGCTAGGAGAAAGGAAAACTGCAGAAAAACCACCTTTAGAGTTCAGCCGGTTTTGTCATCAGTTGAGTTTGAAGGCGTAAATTGAACCTTACTCGTTGAATGCACAAAATCGTCCTCGTCAAATTGCAGATTGCAAGAACAATGAATTGTTTTGTTTTTTTTTCACCCGGAAAAGGAGACATCTCTCGTAATGAAAAGAGATAAAGAGCGAAAGCTCTAGTAGAGCGGTAAAATCATGGATGTATGTAGATATAAGTTTCTTTCTCGCTTCGCGCCTTTTTTATTGCGTTTGTGGAGTTTAGCGAAATGATGAAGACAGAAGGAAAAGTGAATCCACAGATGAATAAGAACGCGCATTCTTCTAGCGCCGTAAGGCTTTTCCAGCGAGAGCAAGCTGTCTCGACCGATAAATTATTCCTAGCCATACTGTGGTCTCGCTTTAGTCTAACTAGTCATGGAGTGAAGTAATTGGAAAACTGAATGCCAGAGGGGAGTATCTTAGGAAAAAAGGAATCACTGGTGCCGTTCGCTTCAGGAGGATTGAGAACATTTCTATAAAAATTTTCCCCAATTAGACCATCAGCTTCATTTTTCCCTTCCATTCCAGAGGCAATAATTGAAAAAAGAACAATATCCTGTTAGTTGAAATTGTAGAAAGGTTGAATGGAAGTGAGACCAATTAGTGATTTCTTCAATATCAGAAAGTTTCTCAAATAACTTACAGGCTTTGTAAGAAATCTATATAGTGGGGTTCACAGTCTATTCGATTTCTTCAAAAAAAAAAAAAAGAGAATTCTTAACCAAAGAGATGAAAAATTTTCAACCCAAAAATATTTTGTAGTCAGGAAAGAAAAAATCTTTTCAAAAAATTTTGGGATTTTCAAGTCAAAAAGACAAATTTTCTACAAAAATAGTTAAAATTTAAGGGCTTGTGACTGTCTAGTACGTAATCAATTTCATAGTTTATATTCGGTGGTATTATAATTTGACAGTTGAGAATATTGAGCTCAAATATTGGGAAATGGTTCAAAATATTTAAAGGCAGCTCTGCCTGGCGCATGAAAATTTTTTTAAACAGTGCTATTTTATTACTTTTAATTTTGAGTGTAACTGAAAACAGGGTTTTAGAGCCCTGCCTTAAATAGAATTGATAAAATTCAATTATTCAAACAAGCTACAACCTAAAACAGGCCAGAGTATAATAAAATTTAATAATTGGTGATGCAGTAGACTCTCACGTTTTCTTTACCACAAAAAGATGTATTTTCAACAAGGCGGTTAGTTTTTAGCCAGAAAAGGTGAATTTTTAAGAAAATGGATCAATAGATGAATTTTTAACCAAAATGTCAAATCTTCAACAACAAAAACTTATTTTAAAATAAATATGTTCAAATGTCAGTCAAGTAGTTGAAATCTTAACCAAAAAATCAAAAGCAATTAAATTTTTTAAATACTAATTTTCAACACAAAGATTGTATTCCAAACCGAAAATATAAATTATTGACAAAAAGTTTATTTTCAGCTACGTATTGAAATATTCAACCAAAAACATAAATCTTAGACAAAGAAGACAATTTTTATACCCAAAAGAAGAATCTTATTTCAAAAAGATCAATTTTTGACTAAAATTGTAAATTAGTAAGCAAAAAAATATAACATAGTTCCACTTTTAAGCAGTCTACTGCTTTTATATAAATATTCAAATTTCGATATAAGATCAAAAAACAAAAAATAAATAACACCAAATATAATTTTTTTACTAAGTAGTTGAGTTTAAAAAAATCAGTGAAGAAAGAGGAAACTTTTAACCTAATTGTTTGATTTCCAAATTAAAATTTTGGATCTGCAATTAAGATAAAATACTTTTTGTCGAAAACTTGTATTAACAAGAAAAAAGAATTATTTTCTACTAAGCGACAAAGGTTTTGGAATATAAAAAAGGCTAATTTCTAACAAAATAGTTAATTATTCTACCGAAAAAGGTTTTCAGTCGAAGAAGAAAAAAATGAAAGAAAAAAAAAATTTTAAGTTCAAAAGACAAATTTTTTATAAATCAGTTGGATTTTCTTCACGTAATTATTAATAAATATTTAACAGATTAATTATTGATCACATAGTCGAATTTTCTACGAAAATAGATAAGTTTTTGAAAAAAACATTAGCAATAATATATAATTGAATACGTAAGACAGCGTATTACAGAACATTATTTTAGTTGTGGTTGTACAAACGAAATTTTGGAAATCAAAACACTTATGGAAAAAATTTGCATATATTAATTTCCTCCTAAAAAGGTATAATTAGTTTGAATTTCACTGTTTTATAACTTTGTTTACATTTTAACATTCTGCGCATTCGAAACAAAAGAAAAAAAGTGATTTTTTCAAATAGTCATTTTTTTGTTTCCAGAGGCTATAGGCAAAACAATATTTTGACGAAAAAAAATTACTAGAACACTTGATAAAGGAAAGGCGCCACTGTTGGAGGTGGTTCCCAAAACTGCTTCTTTCCGGTACATCCTAATTCTCATATATGCCTTACACCATGACACTTGCAATGGCTTCAGAGATATAGCTGTCAATATTTTTTATAAACAAATTTAACTTAAAAAATTTTTTATGAACAAATTAAAACTTTTTTTCATTTTATTTTTCATAAAAAGTACAATAAAATGCTAAAGTTCTAATCGAAGTGCAGTTATGGTCTCCTGAATAAGACCTGATTTTATGGTAGTTATATACATCTTAAGTTTCTTTTAAAATGTGTTGCTTCAGCTTCATTTGTCATACAAAATATATGCAAAGGAATAAAAAATTCAGCAGCTGCGAAAAATTTCTAACATAAATTTACAGTTCATATAAATACCATAAATGAAGATCTTATTTAGGAGGACAAAACTGTATTTTTATTAGAGCTAGTGGATTATATTTCTTTAAATTCTTAGGAAATTCAATGTACTTTAACTCTCGTATATTTTACAACTTGCAACGTTGATGCACAAGCAAAGAGTTATTTTAGAAAAATTAATTACAAAATTTGTTCAGTCAACTTTGTTTATAAAATATGACTTGCAGCAGCTACATTTTCTAACCTATTACTTTTTTTAGTTTTGCAAGAAATTTCGTGCTGTGTAAGTTTTTGCGAAACACATTTAAGAATCAGTTTGCACCAGATAGAATGAATTTAAGGAAAACATTTTTTTTTGTTTTACTTTCCGCTATTTTTTAACCACATTGAAAGAATTTGTTTATCACAGTACGTGTAAAATGGAAAGGCTCATTTAAAGTACCAAAATAAAGATCTTCTGCCAATCGCTTACAACTTTAGTATTATTTTCACAAGACTATAAATAATAATAAGGACCCCACCAAAAATAAAAAATTGCATTTTTTTAAACACGGCTTTGACGATTTTTTTTATTTTGCTCTCAAAATGATCACGCGATATCAGAGTAATGAGAAAAAAGAAACATAAGGTCTTAAGACCTTTTGACCAAAGTTCCATTGATGCCTGCCTTGGTCTATTCATCTTTATTTAACTTTTTTTTGAATTTAATATCGTCTACTATCTGAGTAAAGCCTTCTCATATTGATCAGAAACTGATAAATTGGACGAATTGTATTATACGGAAATGATTCATCTTTTACGAAATGTATTTGTTACTTGGACAATTCACAATGGGCTTCGCCATCGATAGTACAAGCGAAACATCAAAGACCTGCAGTATCTGCAGCACACAGCGTCCGGGTGTTTCCGAAGATGTGCATGTCAGCGTACAAAGCAAGTACAACTGGCATGGCATACAAACAAAGTAGTCCACTCCAGTTCAGTTCCACTTCAATAAATAGATTCTCCACTTCAGTCGAGGAATTCCACGAATTTAGGATTGTGCAAAGTCTTTCAATTGATTCAGAGCACTTTTTCTTTTGGTTGCTCAAAGCGGATAAAGTAGGACGTTCCCAATACAAAAGATGTTCTGTAAATTTAATTTTCAGAACACTAACAAGTTTGCATTATGTCAGATAATAAATATGAATTTTTAAAGATTGTGACAATTTTGTGGTCATTTTAATTTCTTGTTAGAATATTATAAATAGATTGATGGGCATCGCCCTTCTTGAGTTTTTGTTATTCCAGTTAGACCTTATTTAATTTTAAAATGAGAAAAGATTCAATAATTTGTAGAAAGTCCTCTTCGTGAACAGCTTTCTAGTTTTTTTCAGATTAAATTTTAAAACTTTACGAATGTTTGCTAGTAATACATAATATGATACAAAAATATCTATATAAATTTCAAAGTTTTTCTAGCCACATAGTTCCAGGATGGATTTCCACCAAAATTAGGTATTATATTTTCATTTGTCGTATTTTTTTCATATTGCTTTGACCTCAAGATCATCAATCTTATAATAATTTAAAGAAAGACAGATTTTTCAAGAGCATTATAATTTTTTTAATTTGGCTAACTTGTGCCCGTGGATCCTACTTTTATAGACTTCGCATGGGCGCACAGTGGAAAAAAATGACGTAACGGGTTCAAAATAAAGTATAGCCCACAAATATTGACTGATTTGGACTGAAACAATCTCAAAAAAAGCTTATAACATCTTTTAGAGAGTTTTTGAGTCTGATTTTTAAATAAGGCTTTCAGTTTTTTTTATAAATAAACAAACGAATGAATCAATCTGACATTTTTCGACAGAAATTTTTTGTTTCGATTGTACGCTAAAAATTGTTTTTTTTTTCCAATGCCATTCCTTTCAGCTGAAAACTTCATGACAATTTCTGCAACATTCTTAAACCGTTAGTAATTTTACGATTCTTTTAAGCAAACTTAATAAACAAATGCATAGATAAGGCATTTGTTGAAAGAAAAATTTGTTTTTACGATGACAACTTTTTTTAATTAGGAACTTCGTGATGATTTCAGAAACAATTCAGAATTCACTGATTAATTTTATGACTGTTTGAAACAATTTTAATAAACAAATTAACTATTGGGGCATTCTTTCTTTTCTATTTCAGACTTTTTAATGTGGAAGTCTATGATAATTTCAGAGAAATTCATAATCAGTTAATAAATTTTATATGCTTACTAAAACAAACTCAATAAACAAATTAAGTGTCCTAAATCTGCAGCCTTATTAAAAGAATAAAAGTAATCAGAAACTTAAACTGAAAGTCCTGAGATTAAAAATAAACTTTTTTTGTCAACAAATACCCAAAAAATGCATATGCTTATTAAATTTGCTTAGAACGTGCTTAAAATGATCAACTAAGTATAATTATTCATGAAATTATCAATAAATTCACGACTGAAAAGACTGAGATAAAAAAAACATTTCCTTGAAAATTCTCCAATAATGCATTTTTTCCTTAAATTTGTTTTAAAAAATCATAACATATATCAGCTTATCATAAATGTTGCTAAATTTACGATGAAGGTCCCATTTAAAAAGTCTAACATCAAAAACAAAAATTTTAGTCGATAGATGCCTCAATAATGCTTTTTCCGATTAAAATTAATTTCAAAAATCATAAAATTGACAAATTAATTATGCATCTTCTCTGAAATTATTATGAACTTCCCAATTCAAAAAATTGTCATTGAAAAAAAAAACAACAAATTTTTCTTTCGTGAAATGCCTTATCTATGCTTTTGTTTATTAAATTTGTTTTGAAAAAATATAAAATTGATCAATTAGTTATGAATGTTGCTAAATTGTCATAAAGTTTTTATCCAAATTTCTTGCAATATAACTTTAAAAAACGTAAAATTATGGAAAATCTTTTTAAAAAATGTTCGAGAAATAATTTGTTTATAAAAAATTGGTTTGTTTATTACATAATATTAAAATACCTTTAAATAATATTACTCTATAAAATTTTAGGCGATTTCAACAATTTTCATGTTATTATCGAGCACCGGGAACGTTAATTAGAAAAAATTACCATTTTTTCGTCATATTCAATTATTAATAAAGAAATTTGAACGCCTATTTTAAAAATCAGGCCCATTAATTCTCTTAGAAATTTAATTAGATTTTCAAAAAAAAAAATTGTCTAAATCGGTCAATATTTGTGAGCTGTACTTTAATTTTGAAACAAAGTTATTTTTCCCCACTGCGGGGGCGTCGTACTACTCACAACGCAGGCGAGTGGGAGCATACGTAGAGTCACGCTGACTGGCTCGCGCTCCCCGCGCTTCAGAGGATCGGTTGGAAGGGGGCTTCACGCTATTGGCTCGCGCTCGCCACGTAAAATTTTGCAACCCGAAATGAAATTTGAAGCCGTGCTTACATCGTGGTACTGGCGAATGGAGTTAGGTCTAAAGAACAAGATATCGAGGCAGGAGTACCCCAAGGTACAATACTGGGTCCAGTTCTATTCATATTTTATATAAATGATATACCGCGAATGATAGAAATATTGCTTTTATTATTTGCCGAATGATACGGCTGCGTATACGGCATCTATGAGCAAAAGACTTGCTGTAATTATACTGCACAAATATGCGACCATTGTTGCGGAATTTTTCGATAAATGGAAGCTTAAAACTAATGCTGATAAGACTGATCTGAATGTTTTTACACATAAAGATTAGAAAGAAAAAATATCTGAATTTATAATGTGTGATAAAATTATAGAACCAATGTTATAAGTGTTATACCTAGGTTTAATATTGCAATATAGAATGAACAGAAATATACAATAGGACAAAAAACTTCTACGAAAATCAAATAAATAATGTACCTGATATTCAGAAGGCGAAACTACTTTAAAAGAACGAAGCACCGTTCAAAATGAAGTATAAAATGCCATGTCACATAATAATTGATAGTTAGCTCGTCTCATTTCAGCCATATAGTTTGTAATTTCTAGTCCTTAGGTTAAGCTCAGAACATAAACTTAGTGGGTTTTTTATAACAATATTTCTTTTTACCCAAACAGTATTATGATTCGCGAAAGCGTAACTAACTGTAGGAACATAAAACAAGCAATATTATAAACAAATGGGCCGCGTTCGACTCAACGAACTAAATACCTCATATGTATATTATAAAAAAACAATTTTTTGTATACATGCATAATTATTGTAAAGAATTAAAAATTTATGATCAATAAAGAAAATGTCAAAAGTAAGTAAAAAAAAGCCGCGCTTATACTGTGCATTAACAGGAGGGACCTTCACTTTTTACTGTATGGCTTGACATAGATTTTCAAAGTCAAATGAAAGTTCAGGTTGAATTGGCCAGGCAACAAAAAAAGAAACAAACTCGGACGTTGTTGAGTATAATCAATGATTATAAAAGTAATTTTATAATAATAATAAACTCAACGGACAGCAACTCCCTTGAAAGATGCATTAGGGTAAAATATATATATTTGAAAGAACAAGATACATTCTACTTCATAATCTTAAAACCACGTCGATTTTCAATTAGAGTGAATCGCAAGCGTGAATTACGTACTGACCATTGCATAAATCTTTGCGTGTGACACCATATTGGTATGCAAAGAGTATAACCATAGAAGCTAGAACACTGTGACGTTGAGTGGTTCCAGCTGCCGAGTGCCGCCAGTGGATCCGGTAGAACCTTCCTCTAGAAACTATGGCAATTTACCTTGCATGAATATCATAAATTGTGGAAACGTAACCCAAACGCGATATAATATGTTGTTTACAAAGCTTTGGTTGCAAAACAACGAAGCCGGCGGGTTTGCATGCAAGGAAATGCTTTCTTTTTGTTCTTCACTTGGGGAAGAAAAGATGAAAAAGGGTAGAAATTATGTAATCAACATGGACAATCAAAAGGACTGCAAAATTTAAAAAATCGTAAAAAGCGACTGCTAGTTTCATTTTATTCCATCTTTTAAACAATAATTCTTTTGCTATGGCGTTATCTTTAAATTTACTTCAGGTATTTTTCTGAAATATTTAACGTATAAAATTTTTGGAATCATTTTTTTTTAATTTGTTAATAATAAGTATTAAGTCTTACAGACTAAAATTAAAAACATTTTTTGGTATAAAAAATAAAGTTTAATATTTATTTTAAGTCGTATTCTTTAGACTATAAATTATTTAAATTCCTATTGATTTTATTTTCTAAAAAGAGAGTATTAAAAATAGAGTTAATAATCCGTCTTCTTGGGTAAAAAAACTGCTATCTTAGTGCGTTGTTTGCTTTTTTGTTTTAAAAATGCATCACTTTTGGTAATTATGTAATCTTTTTTTTTTTAATGCAACCGTTTGGTTAATAAATTAATTTTTTATGATTATTATATCGTGTACAAAACCTAATATTTTTAGTTTAATTTCACAGTAATATTTGAAATTAAAACAATTGCTGTTTGAAATATTAAGAATAACATTTTTTGTTTTAAATTCACTATTTGCGTGAAAATTCAATATTTCGGAAAAAACATTTCTTCTATATTGATTGTAAAATTTTTAATAGCTAAAAACTCCACTTATTTGTTTAAACATATTCTTTTTTGGTCGAATTTATATTTTGATGTCAAAAATGTCAGTTTTCGGTTTTATAAAATCGTTTCTTGTTGAGGATTCAACAATTAACAACTTTTTTTGAGGATTCATCTCTTTAGTTAAAAATTTATCTTCTTTGAAAATGATCTTTCGTTCTACAAAAAGGATCTTTTTGGGTAAAACATAATGTCTTCATTCTTAAATATGACAATGTTTGATTGAAGAGTCGAAATTCTTCTTTGGTGAATCTACAAATATTTCGCTGTAAATTTGCCATTTTTGTTATAATTCAACTCTTTTTCTTTTATATAAAAATATTTTATAGACCACATATCAGCATTTCTTGTTTAAATCTGTACTATTTGGTTTACAATTTAAATATCTTATTCAAATTTAAACAATCTTTTTGGAATGGTCCTCCTTTTTCGTTAAATATTTAAGTACTTTATTGAAAATTCTTCTTTTTGCAATAGTTCTGTTGAGAAAATCTCATTTTATTGAGAACTTAACCATTTTTTTAATAAATTTTTTTTTTAATATTCATCTCTTTCATTGAAAACTCAACTATTTTGGGAAATTTTTTTTCAAATTATTTTTTTGCCGTATTACTTTACTGTTCCGTTTTTGGTTATTAGAATATTATATTTTTGAGCTGAAAATCCCACTATTTAATTAAAAAATGTATGCTTTCTGTTGAAAAATCGTCTCTTTTGATAGAAAATTATTCTTCTTGATTGTCAATATAACCTTTTTTGTGGACAATTCGAGCTTTTTTGTTTCTTAAATTCAACTATTTTTATTTAAAAGTTAAATTATGTTCTGTTTTAAACATCAACTATGATATTATTTGTTGAGAATTTATGTTTAAAAATTTCACTATTCTGTTTAAACTTGAATTATTTCGTTAAAAATTAATTTTGTTGTTGTTGAAAATTAATCAATCACCTTACAATTTCTTTGTTTTCTCAAAAATTTCATTATATAATTGAAAGTTTGTCTTTTTTCATTAAAAATTAATTTTTTCAAACTGGAAATTAAACTATTTTTTTTTAATGAACTTTTTAAAATTGAAACCTGAACTATCTGTTTTAAAAGCCATGTGCTTTGTTGACAATTCGTTCTTATTGGTTTTGAGTTAATCTTCTTGGTTGAAAATATGACTATTTGGTTAGTAATTTAACTAATTTTGTTTTATTATTATTTTTGTTGTTGTAAATTCGACTGTTTCGAATGGAAAATTTAAATCTTTTTTAGCTGAAATATCAACTATTGCATTTTGGCAAAAAATTAATTTTTTGTTGTTTCAAATTCAACTATTGAGTTAAAACTTAAACTACTTTGTCAAACATTTTTTATTAAATAATTCTCCTTTTCATCGAAAATTCAACAACTGGGTTAAAAGTTGAAATAATTTGTTGAAAATTCTTTTTTTTCGGTTAAAGACTTATCAATTAAGTTTGCAAGTAATTTTTTGTTTAAAAATTTAACAATTATGTAGAAAGTTGATCTTTCCTTATTGAAAATAATTTCTAATCACCTGAAAATTCAACTATTCCATTTTTGGTAGGTAATGAAGTTTTCTGGTTAAAAAATTCAAATATTTGATTAAAAGTTGATGTTTTTTGTTAAAGATCAAAAGCGTATAACAGTTTTAAACAATTATGAATAATTAAATATATAAGTTTGAAACTCCTCTATAATAACAGGCTTGTTTTTTGAAATAATTAAACATTTATATCTCAATAAATAAAGCATTTAAAAAAAAAAGAAAATTCACTTTTGCTATATCAGATTAAATTTTTACTAGATTTTCTCAGATGTAATATCTTCAAATCGAATATTTTTGTATAAAATTTGTTTTCACTTAATAAGATCTTCCAATTATCCAAATATAAATGATCTTACTTTGTGTATGATCCCTCTAATAGTTCTTTCTCTAGCAACCTAAAGTTGATTTTTAATTAAGACTTTATCAACATTTTATTGAATACTGAATTCATTTTCATTAACAATTATTTCAATATAGTTGTATGACATTTTTGCTGTTTTTTTCAAGATATAACTTTCAATTGAGCAAAGTGACCGAACTCGTCAGTAAGGCCATGTAAATCACTGCCTTAGATATTTTTTTTACTTAATTAACCTTTACTTTTAATTTGATTAACCTAAAATTTCGTTGAAATGTATTTTTTTCGAAAATTTTTGTTTGTGAATTTGGTAAATAATGCAGTTAACACTGTAATGTATTTCAACCATTCAGCCCTTATCCGTGGTTACAATACAATATTAACTAAAAAATTTACCAAATTTAATAAGGCAGTCTAAGACAGGACTTCACACTGACGAGTCCGATAATTCAGTTCAGAACTAAGCACAAAAAATATTCAATTCTCAATAAAAAAAAAATAACAAAATAAAAATTTCAGGACAAAAATACATAAATATTATCGACTCTAATTCCAATTGAAAAATCTTCTTTTATATTTATTTTAACGTTAATAAAAATCAAGTTTCTCACAAGTAATCAACTAAACTAACTAAAAAAATTTGCAAGAGCAGAGAAATGCTTCTTCCTATTTTGGAGATAAGACCCGCGAGCGTTTTAAAAAACACTAATGAATTTTATATGTGGCTTTAAAGCGAAGAGGGACTTGACTAACTCGTTTATCTGTATGCAACCTGAATGGCATGTAACTAACGATGCAGTTGAATGGGCTTGAAACTTTTAGGTCTTGCAGCCTTGCTGATAGGATATACCTGCAAACCGTGGCATCGTCCGATTAGCTATTGTTTATTTTATCTTGCGGAAATCATCGGTCAGCCAGGAATAAAAGGGACAGTGCGGGATTGGCCGTATTGCTAAATACTCTGCAAATTGGGTGAGGAAAGGGGGGGAGGGGGTTAATCAATGTATGAACGTCGAGCAGAAATTCACAATGTAATGGAAGAGAATCAGATAACGTGTTTTGCGTAATTGCTTCATGCTATTGTAGAATTTCCCTCTGATAATGCAAAATTGTATAACCTCGCAAATTGTTCGCCCCCATTTATCCCAAATTCTCCACCACGAATCCCATTAACTATGTATTTTTCTTTAACTTTTCAATATCAGAGGTAACAACATATCGAGTTCATTCCTATTTCAGATAATTTGCTCTACGGTTTGATCTATGATAATTCGATTGGAATTAACTCATACAATAATTGATGGCAAAATTAATTGTAATAACATTTGAATTCATTTAGGCCATAGTGATTTTCGGTAAAGCTTTTATCGAATTAACTGCAAAGATTACAGAATTTTCAGTATAATAGAAATTTAAGGATTATAATTTTTATTAAATTTATTGAGTTTTTTTATTAGAGTTTACTGTTATGAGATTTCAACGCAACAGAAAAGTTCACTAAGAGTTGCAGAAGATACAAGGAATTCTCACTTAAACTAAAGCTCAATTATTTCAAGGTACACTTGTTCTAAGTCTCTGCCGCTGAGTTATGCCAAGTGGCAAAGTACGTTCAACTCCCACCACTCTTCCTGTACGGTCTCGCCCGCGTCAGTGGCTGGCCAATTAAAAGGAAGCCCGAAGAGCAGGCTGCCATCGTTTGTTGCAAGGACGCACAAATGCTCACAGCCCGCGCATCCATACAAATCAGGGGCAGCCATTAAAAGTCGCTTGACAAATCACTCCACGACTCGTGGTAGAGGTGGGGAGCCATGCAGACTTGGAATATCCAAGCTGTAATATATATTTTCGAAATTTTAAAGTGCTCAACTGAAACCTTTTAAAATTGAAAAACTGTCAAATGTTAATTTTTTAATTTAAATAGTTATTAGTTTTAAAAAATTGCTGTTCAAGGCGAGCAGTTTTTATGTTTTGCGATTCGAAATTCTGAAATTTTAATCATTTACATGTGAAATTTCTTTATTTTTAAGATTTAGAACTTGAGTTTTAATTTTCAAAATCATCAAAATTTAGAAATTTCTATTCACTCATCTTTAAAGTTGTATAAATCTTTGGAATTTAATGGGTTTTGATTTTGAAAATTTATAATTAAAAATTATGCGACTTGTGAGTTTTACAATTAAAAGTTCTGTCATTTTGGTGATCGTCAGTGGAAATTCCTTTAATTGTAGAGATTTATAAGTAAAAACTTGAGTTTGGATTTTCAAAATTATCCAAATTGGAAAATTTTTATTTATACGCTTCAGTTTTACAAAGAAGAGTTCATGTAACTTTGATCCTTTATATTCTAAATTTCTTCATTTAAAAAATTTTCAATTGAAAAAACGATTATCAATTTTAAAAACTCTAAATCCCAAAATTTTTATTTATTCATCTTTAAAATTGAAGGGTTTTTAATTTTAACTCGTCAAAGTCGTAGAACTTTGAATTTTAATTCTTCAAAATTCAACAGTGTTTAGTCATGAAAATCTAAAATGATGAATTCTCAAATTTTAAAAATTTTGCAGTTGGAAATTCTTTAATATTGACGGTTAAATTAAAAATTTAATTTTCTACCCCATAGTTGAGATTTTAAGTCAAAAAGATGAATTTCGTAGAAGAGAGTCGAATTTTTAATACAAAAATAAAAAATTTGTACTCAAAAAAACAAAAATGTCTCACAAAATACCTCAATATTAAACATAATAATTAAATTTTATAAAAAACAGTTTAACTTCTAATGCAATTGTTTCATTTGCAACGAAACGGTTTCATTTTCAACTTATGTGATGATTCTCTAACAACAACAAAATGAATCTTTTTTTAAAGTTCAATTTTCAACCAAGTACTTGATTTTTTAATCAGGAAATACTTAAAATAAAAAACGTAATACTTGATATTTCTACCTGAAAAACATTTTTAATTTTTAACGAAAAACATTAATATTTAATCAAAGAAAAAAATTTTTAACGTAAAATATAATATAAGTTTAATTTTTAATAAAAAACATAAAATTTTAATCAAAGAAGAGGAATACTTTGCAAAATAGTTTTAAAAAACCCTAAAGCAATTCATTCTTAAGTAAGCATTGACATTATTTTCTAAAATAGGTCGAATTTAAAACAGAAAGAAATTAATTTTCAAACAGCTAAGATTTTTCATTTAAGAAATATGAAAAAATTCAAATTAGGCATTTGAATTATTACACCAAAAAGACGAATTTTCTCAATCAGGTTGAATTTGTAAACAAAAAATAAACAGTTTCAACAAAAAGGCTATTTCGAACTAAAAAGTTAGTTTTCAACCAAAGGTTACTTTTTAATGAAATAGTTGAATTTTAAACTAAAAAAGATTAATTTTCCATTAATAGAAACTAGTTAGACTTTGAGTTTAAAGAAATAATTTTCAACCGAGTATTTTGACTTTAAAAAAGCAGTTTATTTTTGAAGAAGAAAGAATAACTTGCTACAAAAAAGACGAATTTACAAAAAAAAATTTAAACACAGCTGTTTGATTTTTAAATAAAACGATGAATTGCCAACGAAGAGTGGAATAGTTTAATTCTGAGTTAAAAAAATTAATTTTAGACGGAAAAGAAAAAAATGTAAGAAGATGGTTAAATATTCAACCAATAAAATACATTCATAGAAGAAATGTTAAACTTTCAAACAAGTAGTTACATTTTCAACAACAACGAAAATGAAATTTTAATGAAAAATTTAATTATGCAATTTTCAACTTAAATCGATAATTTTCTACAAAAAATAAAATAGTTTAATTTGTAGCCTAAAAAGTTAATTTACAACTAAAATATTTACTTCTTTTCAAATCATTTCATATGTAACCAGTAAGATTAATTTTGCTGTTTAACAAAGTGGTTTAACTTTCCACAATCTAGTTGGATTTTTAAACGAAAAGATGACTTAACTGAATGTAAAAATAATAGTTGCATTATATACTAAAAACTATCAATTTCCAGCCAAAAATAAATTAAATTTTTAGTTAAGAAAACTAATCTTCAGCTTAAAATGAACAAATTTTTAACAAAATAGTTCAATCTTCTACCAATCAAATTAATGTTTAGCAAATGAGTTAAACTTTTAACTAAGTAGCTAAATTTTTAAACGAAAAAGATATATTTTTAATAAAAAATTTAATAGTTGAATCTTCAGTTAAACAAATTAATTTTTAACCATAAAAAAGCTAATTCTCAAGAAGTCAGTTCAATATTCACGCACAAAAATCTAAATTTTTATCAAAATAGTTAAATTTTTATCCAAGTAATTGCGTTTCTTTCCAAAAAAGGTAAAATATCCTTGTAAAATTGATCACTTGAATTGCAAACAAAAAATTGAGGTTCAGCCAAAAACAGATTAGTTGAATTTTTAGTTGAGAAAACTAATTTTCAACTGAAAAAGTGTTTTTTTTTTTAACAATACAGGAAAGTTTTTAACCTAAAGACATGAGTTCCTTACAAAAAATATAGTAGTAAATTTTTTAATTAAAAATAATTAACCTTAAACGAAAAATAAATAGATTTTTTTATTATGTTCCATTATTTCAGTTCACAGTACAACGGAGTACAAGAAAAAGAGGAATTCTGTTGAAAACTGGAAAAAAGGAAATTCTTTAAAAAGAGCTAATGAGAGAAATAGGGAAAATGGATTAAAAAGTCCATAATCTTCATTTTTGCAGCATTTTAAAAAACTGTCACATTCTGGACTCCCCTTCCCTCCATCATTAGTAGCTTGATGTAGTTTTAAAACTATCGCAAAGTTTTTACAGATGTATGATGAAACTATTCTATAGCAGCAATTTTGGGCCTGACGGTGGTTTAGTCACGCCTGAGTGCTCGCCTGAGTGGCAACCGCAGATCCCGCGCACCCCGCGCAGCTTCTTGTACACCTACCGGTAGGGTGGCCTCAATTCCCGGAAGGGCTATAGAAGGGAGGGCTATTGAAGGGTTTTAATGTATTTTAAAATACACAGTCTCAAAATTTATGATTATACTAAAAAACTCACTGAATAAAAGTTAAGAATTATTTATTTATGTTAAATATGTTAAAAACATGAAAATTGTTTCTTTTTTCAGATGAGTCTGCAAGTGTCGTGGGTTCGATATAGAGATATCCACCTGCTGACCATCGGTCGTTACACATACACGAATGACCAGCGATTTCGTGCAATTCACAACGTACAGTCGGACGATTGGACGCTTCAAATAAAGTATCCTCAGCACCGAGATAGCGGGCTTTACGAATGCCAGGTCTCCACAACCCCCCACATGAGCCACTTCGTGCATCTGAACGTCGTCGGTGAGTTTCATTTTTTCGCTTTCTCATAATAACATACATTCATAAATAATTAATTATTTATTTATTAAACTGTTGAACAAAATGCCACCTTCAAGATCTGTCGGGAAAGTATCCGACCTCGGCCTCGAATCTTGCATCAATTGCCCTATTGTCATAAAAAAGTATTTTCTATTCAGAGTGAATGTAAGCATTGTTTTTCAGGATGACGGAACGAACTTTTTGAAAAGTGTGCTTTAAATTTTACAAAAAACTTTGCTATTTATGTTCGGAAACCATCTTTATGATTCGAAAAGTGTGTGTGCTAATACATGTACGAGTGACAATTAAATTCAAGAGATAGATTAGGAGAATTAACATTTGTCATCATTTTATTGAGTTTTTTGCGCCATAAATACGGACCAAAAGGTCCGATGGTAAACAAAAACTGTTACCAAGAACTTATGAAGCTATTACGTGACACATATCATTCATCGCAGCTTATTCAACAATTTCTGGTGAAACGTGGACTTACAAAACATTGGCAGCATCCGTGCATTCCTGACCTGATTCCCTGTGATTTCTGGCTGTTTCCTAAATAGCATCATATTTTAAAAGAAACTCGACTGCAAGAAGTGAAGAAAATAAAATAGAATGCTCGGAAGCAGCTGTTAGCTATTTTAAAAAGTTATTCTAATAAGTGCTTCTGAAAGCAGGAGCATCTCTGGCAGAAGTTTGTCGTTCCTGAGGGGAGTGCTTCAAAGGGGATATCATTGCTATTGACCAATCTTAATTCTCGCTTCTGTTACATCACAAGGTCGGGTACTTTCCGGACAGAGCTTGAATTCTTTTACATGAAACACAAACTTTTCTAAGTACTTTTTTTTTTGCTGAACTCAAATCTGGCCTTCGTTTCGTTCTACCAGCTCTTCTCTAAAAGATATTTAGAATATAATTGGTTTATAAACATTTTCTAATCATTTTGTGAAGCAATATAGATGATTTTCTGAGCTTCATTGACCCGTGCAGAATCCCTTATAGTTCTTTATGTTGAATTTTTTCTGAAAAAAAGATCGACTCTCTTTACTCCATTGGGAATCGAACCACAGAACTTCCGATTTCCAGTAGGCTTCTTTTCCATTAAGCTAATAGAAAAACCGAAAGAAGAACCATTTTTGAGAAAGAAATATACCTGACCATCTCTGAAGATGATCACTTGAGATAGCGTATATTTCTGAAAAAAAATTATTCTTTCGATCTCTCTAATAGCTTTATGGAAAAGCACGCGACCAGCAATTGGAAGTTCTGTGGTTTGGATTTAATTATTTTCTGTTATTTGAAGAGTTAACTTGATCGGTAGGTTGATTTATATTTTCATTTTAGTGACAAAGATATCTACAGTGATCGATGGTAATTATCTCTGATGATAATACAGATTCCTTTAAATAATCCTTTTAGTTTTGGTTGGAGTTCTTACGTCTATCATAGGTTTTTCACGGGAGGGGAAGTAGAGAAAATGGAACAAATTACAAGCGGGTAATGAGATGGAGGGGAAAAGAAAGGAGGAATGGGGTAGAAAGGAAAAGAGGGAAATTGATTGGAAAGTTGGATAGAGGAGTAAGAGAAAGTAGAAGAAACGAGGGGAGAGGATGAAGGGAGGAGAGGGGAAGAGAAGTAAGATTAAAGAAAGGGTATTATGGGTATTGAGAGAGAATGAGGGGACAGGAAGTAAAGGAGATCAGGGGAAGAGAGGGAAGTTGGAGAAAGGAGAACTAGTAGAGTAGTGTGCGGGAGTAGGTGAGGATTCGTGGTTGGGAAGGAAAGAAGGGAAAGTGTGTAGTACGGGTAGGGAGAGAAAGTATAGGAGTGATGAGTGGATGGGAGGGAGAATAAAGGGGGGGGGGGTAGTAGGGCGGATTAGTGTGAAGATGGTCACGAAAGAACGAAGAAATACACTAGATGGATCTATAAATTAACATTTTTTCTGAAAAAAGATTTTCTACCTCACCCAACTAGGAATCAAACCTTATTCTGAATTTTAAATGACCATATTGTTAAAAATTTCCTTTGGAAGGTTCCACTACATGTATAGTACCTCACATGTATTGGAATTTTTTAGTACATGTCCAACAGCCAGTAAATCGACACCTGTGAAAGACAAAATTAAAAAAAAAATCTAAATCATTTCTCAAAAGACTTATTCCTAGCAAAACATTTTCTGATGGAGCCAAAACTTTTGTTACTGGAATGGAAGCTACTAATGTGTCCCCTAAGGGTTTACATTTTTCTGGCACCTTCTTCTTTTTTCCGTTACATACCCCCCACACACTTATTTGGTGGTGGAAGGGGGACCTACAGTTTAAGGTGGGTTCCGAACCACCAAGAGCAACAGATTTAAGTACTGAGAGAAAACATTTTTCTCTAGAGGTAACGGCTATTGTTCACCGCATGGGCCGCCGAGACTTCTAAAGTGCGAGGCGGGAATCGAACCCACAAGCCGACGGAGTGGGTCCGAAGCCTACGCTTTAGCCCCGACGACCATCGTCCCACTTAACTTTTGTTACTGTCATAGTATATAATGCGTTTCTTCATAGAATTCAAAGAATTTAAGGAATTTAAGGAATTCGTGAATTTCGTACAATTTGTGGAAATGAAGGAATTAATAGAATTTACGGAATTCGTATAACGCCTAGAATTTACGGTAATTTATGAATTTATGAAAATTGCGGAAATAATGGATTTCACGGAATTCACGGCATTCCTGAAATACACGGAATTTATGAAAATCACGCAATTCATGGATTTCATGGAATTAATGGATTTCACGGAATTCGTAGATTTCGCGAAATTCATGAAATTCATGGATTTAAAAATGAATTCATGAAATTCAAGGAATTCATGGAATTACAGAAATGCGTGGAATTCACGGAATTAATGCATTTCACAGAATTGAACTAATTCGTGAAATTCAAGAGAATCGTGAAATTCATTGAACCCACGAAATGCAACGAATTCATGAAATTCAATTAATTAATGAAATTTAATAAAATTAAGGAATTCAATGAATGAGTGTAATTCATAGACTCTTACGAATTCCGTAAAATTTCTTGAATTCCGAGCATAATTTTATTCCTTTGTATTTCTTGAATTCAGCAAATAATTGAATTCCTTTAAATTTCTTGAATTCCTTCGATTTCATGAATTCCGCGAATTCCATGAATTCGGTCAATTTCTTGAATTTCGTAAATTGAATTAATTCCGCGAATTTTTTGAATCCCATAAATTCCGCTACTTCCTTGAATTCTATGAATTCCACTAATTCCTTAAATACCGTGAATTTCGCGAATTTTATAAATTCAGTAAATTATCAGCGAATACCTTGAATTCTGAGAATCACATGAATTCCGTATATTCTGTTTATTACGTGAATTCCATTAATTTCGTAAATTCAGCATATTGTGTGAAATTTATGAATATTGTGAATGTCGCAAATTCCATAAATTATATGAAGTTCGTGAATTTTACGCATTCCATAAATTCTATAAATTCCGTTAATTCAGCAAATACAGTGAATATTGTGATTTCAGTAAATTCCTTGAATTCCGTGATTTTAGCGAGTTTCACAAATTACGTGAATTTCATAAATTCCATGAATTCCATAAATTACGTGAATTCTATGAATTATGTGAAGTTAATCAATTCCGCAAATTCCAGAAATTCCGTGAATTCCATCAATTCCATGAATTCTATCAATTCCGTGAATTTCTTCAACTCCATAAATTCTATTAATTCAATGAATTACTTAAATTCAATTATTCCGTGAATTTCATGAATACCATTAATATTTCAAATTCCTTTAATTCCATTAATTTCACGAATTCCGTGATTTTCTTTAATTCCTTGAATTATATGAACTCCTTGATTTTATGAATTCCTCAAATTCCATGAATTTCAAAAATTTCATCAATTTCGTGAATTCCTCGAATTCCACCAATTTCGTGAATTTCTTGAATTTCATGTATTCTGCAAATTCCGTGACTTTTGTGAATATTATCAATTCCGCGAATTCCATAGATTTCTTAAATTCCTGAATTTCCATGAATTCCGTGAATGTCATGAATTCCGTGAATGCAATGACTTTTAAAAATGTTAAATTCCGTGAATTCTTGGAATTCCTTGAATTCCGTGGATACCATGTTTGCAATTTTATCTCACACATCTATTGTAGAAGTGTTGTAAAATTCCAAACATTTTTAAAAGTGTACAAATCCTTTAAGTGCCATAGTTAGTGTTGTTGCCTTAAATGTTTTACTAAGATGTTTAAAACTTTTTGAAATCTCAGAAAAAGAGCTTTTTCTTTTCATCGAAGAACAAATTTCAACCATTTTATTAATTTTCTTTAAGGCTGGCAGAAATTGCAGAACATCTAAAGAAGGGAAATTTTGAAAAACATCTTTGTCCAATAAGCCATCAGATTTTCTCAAAAGTATTCGGCCCTCAAAAACTTTTTCTTGAAAATTCTTCAATACTAAATTAAGCTTTTTCGGCCACCTGAGTGTTTCAGTTCTCCCTGGAATAGGGACTAAACTATAAAAAAGCATGGTTTACGAAACATTGCAAAACGTTTAACTTCGGTAGAATACATTTCTGATTGACCTTTTTAGTCTCATCTTCCTCTAATATTAAATTTGTAACGCTTTAGCTGTTTTTGGCATTTTTTTCTTTATTTTTTTACAACAATGTCTAAAAACCCTTTTTTCTGTTTTCTTCATGACAACACTGGCCGACATGCTTCTACAATGAGTTACCATATTTTCAGTATATTTTGTAAGGAGATTTCAACCATCTGAAGTAATAATAATTCGAACCACCCCAATAAGTCTTGAATTCAAACTTTTTTCTCTGTGGTAATTTAAAGTAAGGATCAGCTACGATTCAAAATTGTATGGTTCTCGGTTATTACAACAGTGATAAACAATACCTCGTTCCCTATTTTCTTTGACATTGTTGTTGGACCCATTTTAATTTTATTTTTTCTAATCTTTTGCAAATTTAATTGAACATTTTCTAACAAACATGTTGTCAACATGTGACTTTTATCGCCCAGCTGAGCTTTCGCCAAAAGAAAATTGTCAGAAGAAGATACCCTCTTGAGGGAAATGGAAGTGAGGAAAAGTAAGCGCATGTGTATACGTTGTCCTGTTTCTGCTCTGTTTACTTGCGAGTCAGCTCGAAGGATTCAGCCTGGAGCACGTCTATTTCAGCCACGTCACCACCTCAAGAATACCAAATTCAAATAGTCCGCTTTAGAAGAACGTCTATTTTTCCAGCCAACCGTTTCTCCTCACATTCCCTTCCTACATCCAAACTCATGTTCCAACTTACCTAAGCTATTTTTATGCCAAGCTAAACTTTTCACCGTTTTCCTTTCTCGAAATATGAAGCATTCAAAAGAAATAGATATGAACGTGTCAAGTATATTTGAAAGTTGTTGACAGCTAAATTACCCAGCTGACTTTGATGTAGGGAAAACCAGTTACTAGGTGACTAGCAAAAAAATTGGAAGTCATAACATTTTTGAAGGATGTACGAGCGGAGAAAGTATTATATAGAAAATTAGGCTGGAATATCCATTTAAAAGATAGCAATGCCATCAGATTAGGTATATTAGGAATTTATCCTAGAAAGCCGATCTTTTTTAAAAAAGAGGTTAATAACCTAATTCTGAAGGCAGATTTACTTAAGAGCATGTGATTCTTAGAAAATTATAAATTTTACAGGTGTTAGGTTCCCTCGACTTTTTTCCCACAATAATAAATATGTTGTCTTAAAAATTTAGAAAATGATAGCGAACATGCTAAAAAAAGTCTCTGAACTCTTTGCTTGTGGGTAAATTGAAGAAAAATTATTTTTCTAGATTTAAATAATCTGTATGATCTGGGAAATTATATTTTGAGGTTATGTGTTTTACAATTTTTTTCCATCACTTTTTTTTAGTGTTACCAACAGCATCGGTACAACAGAGATCTACATGATCAGAATGACGGAGAGCTGAAAAATTATCCTAACCTCAAATTAGTCTTAGCTTAAATTTCAAGTAAATTACTGAATGCCATTATGACAATTAAACCGTTGTTGATTGGAAGTCCTTCTTTTTTTAGATAAAATTCTACCATTCTGTTTTTGGTTAAAAATTCATGTATTTTGTTCATGATTTAATCTTTTTTTTTGTCAAATATTAATGTTTTTTTATAACAAGCTTTTTCGTTAAAGCTTCAACTATTTAGTTGCATGGTGACATTTTTCTTAAAGATTAATTTTTTTAAGATTCATCATTTTAGTTTAAAGGTTATCTCTTTCTACAAATTCGGTTAAAATTTGTTTGTTTTCTTTCAGTTAAACATTAATTTTTTTAATCGGAAATTCATAATTCCAATTTTGGCTGAAAATTGATCCTTTCTGGTTTCCTTGAAAATTTAGTTTTTGATTTTACCCAAAATTTATACATTCGATTTTTAAATGCAAATTTGTGTTTTGTAGTTGAAAATCAAACTATTTGTTGTAAAGTTTGATCTATTCCTGGCAAATTCAATTTTATTTTCATTCATAAATAATTTAGTTGAAAATTCATCTCTTCACTTGAAAATTTTACAATTCGGCTAAAAATTTTTTCTACGTTTAAGAATGAATGTTTTCACTGAAAATGTATTAATTCCATTTTCAGCTGAAAATTGATCCATTCTGGTTTGGTTAAAAAATGTTGTTACTATAAATTTCTATGTTTCACTTTTGCTAGAAAAATTTTTCTTGTCTGCTTTAATATTCATCTTTTTGGTTAAACATTTATTTGATTGGTTAAATTTCATCTTTACGGTTGAAATTTAATCTCATTGGTTGAAAATTCAACTGTTAGTAAATTTATGAATTTTATTTAAAATTTCGTTATTCTCAGTACAAAATAAATATTCTCGGTTGAAAATTCATCTGTTTGGTTAAAAATTCAACTGCTTAGTCAAAAGTTAACATATACGTTGAAAATTCGTCTTTTTTAATTAAAAATTAAACTTCTTGGCAAAATATTCAATCATTTATTTTCAATTAATTTGTGAAAATTTTTTTTTCCATCCAAGTAATTGTTTATCTGAATAGCTATTCCTTTCTTGGTTAGAAATGTTTCCTAAGTTTAAAATTCTAATATATGGTAGAAAATTCATGTATTTTGTTAAAAATTCGTCTATGTTGGTAGAAAATAAATATAATTTGTTAACAAAAAAAAAATCATCTATTTGGTTGAGGATTTCAAAACTTTTGGTTTTTTTTTTTAATTTCTCTTCTTGGATTGAAATTTCCTCTTTGTTAGTTATAGGTGAAGCTCTTTAATTTATAATTATTATTTCTTTTTTTAAATTTTTATTTCCGGCTGAAAAAGAAACTGTTTTATAGACAAATTTTTCTTTATTAAAAAACTTTATTACATTATATTAAAATTCATCTCTATGATCGAAACCAACTATTTTTTGAAATTTGTTTTTGTTCTAGTTTAAAATATCAACTATCACATTTGTTTATCCTTCTGTTAAAAATTTAACTTTTCGATTTAAAAATTTAAGAGTCTTCTGAAAAGTTCGTCATTTTGAATTTAAAAAATTAAGAAATTATTCTTTTTTGTTTAAAACTTCAACTTTTTCTTTTAAATTCGTCCTTCAGCTGCAGCTAGGAAAAAATTGATAAAATTTTCTTGAGATATTACGGATATTCTTTATTAATCTTAAATATTTATGCTGTTCTTGGTATCCTCTTAAAAATTAAACAAATATTTTTCGGGGGAAAAATTTGAGTCAATTATTTTTTTGGCGAATTTGAATTTTCAGAATTAATCACTTGCACCAAATCTAAAATTTTATGTCGCATGGATTTTTGAAATAAAAAAAATTGCTTCTTCGGCTCAACTGAAAGCTTAGGGAATATTCATCAGAATACGACTAGTATTTGTTAGAGAAATAACTGAATAAGGAAAGAATACTTTACAGTTAAAATATTGTAATCTTCACTAAGTTAAATAAAAAGTTTTTAAAATATCTCGAAAGGTTTAATTTTTCTCATTCATTTTATGCTTTGCATATTTGTTCATTTTCCCTCCTTTGTAAACTGACTTAATAGGCTCTTAATTACAAACTCTACCGAAGAAAATTATAATTTATGCGAGAAAAATCTTAAAAGCATTATTTGAGTGTTAAAAGTAATAAAAAATCGGAAAAGCTCCATTTAAAAGAATTTTAATACTTAAGGACTAAAAACGTTCGCCATTTGCAGTCTCGAATTATTTTCACGACTTTTGTTTGGACCTAGTTTCTGGACAGAAGAAGCCACTTTCTAGAAGAGTTCTCCAATTACCGAGGCAGACTTGAAGCCGACCCTTAACTTAGACTGTGGTGGAATCTACATTTTTATGGTTGTTACTCTTTACGCTTTACGTAATCTGTAAGAATCATTGATCATTTTTTGAGCTCTTTTTACTTTTATTTATTCATTCGTTTGCAAGTTTGAGCGCGTCTGTTGCTTGTCGCGCTTCGCGCTTGATAAGATATAGACCTCCCGCTACGCGCGGCCTTTGTAGTTCCCCTTCATTTGTGCACAACCTTGTTAAAACTAAACATCAAAACATCGACTGCTGTAATTTATTGATTGTGAAATCTCTTTCGTTAAAGCTCCTTCGGCCTTAATGAACACATTCTCATCACGTACCTCGTGCTAGGCACTTATGTCTTTCGGATTCAGAAGGTCTCAAAACGTTGACATTTGACCCAAGAAAGGAGGGAGGGGGGGGGGGTCAATTTTTAAACGAATCTAATACCTTCTATTTTTTAGGATTACAATTATTTGCAATTAAAATCGTAACTTTTAAAATAGAAGCACATCATACTCGAAAATTGGAAATTCGTTGAAAATTCGTCTTTCTTAGTTGAATTCAAATGTGCTAAATTTAATATTCATTTCTTTTTAGATGTCGACTGTTTTATTTTTCGTTAAGAATTAATCTACTTTTCAATGAAAATCCAACTAACTGGTTAAAATTTGGCCTTCTTTATTCAAAATTCATTTTTCCTTTAAGTGTAATCATTTAAGTTGAAAATTAAGCTGTTTTGTCAAAAAGTAATCTTTTGGGGGGAAAATTTTAATTTTTTATTTATTTGCCTTCTTGATATAAAATTCATTCGCTTGTTTGAAAATGTAACTTTTTTCTAAAACAGTTGTTTTCTGGGCATGATAATCCGACTATTTGGCACAGAATTTAACTATTTTTTGTGAAAATTGAATAATTTCTTTTCAAAAATTCGACCCATTGGTTGAAAAATTATCTTCTATTTTTTAAATTCATCCCTTTCGATTGTATGTTCAACTATTTGGTCAATAATTCATATTCAAAGTTTGAAAGTTAAATGATTTTGTCAAAAATTGTAGAAAGAATTCACTTTTATTTTTTAACCAATATGAAAATTATCTTAAATTTCATACTCCAAGGTGTGAGGTTTAAGGTAGGCCACTTTCGACGGGTATCAGAATTGCATCCGAAAGAAATTAAAAGCTATTTAATCTAGTAGATATCCTGCCTAATTGAATTACACTGGAACCTGTATTTAAGTACTGTTTCAGGCATAGCTTGTAGTTACCTTTATTATAAATCGAGAGAATATAAACGTAAACATTTAGGGTCGTCCGAGTCATTTTTGTAGATTCAAGCGCGGGCTAACAGCTGACATAACCTGATGCTGGTCACGCCTGACTGAACACCGCCTCTCTTTCGTTTCCGCGGTGGCTGCATCATCAAAATGCCAAGAACTTAAATTCTAGGAAGGCCGTTAACCGAGGTGCCTTAAATCCAGGTCACAGAGCATTTTCGTATTCTATAAAATGGGAATGGTATAGGATATAACAAAGAAAGTGTTTCAATAATGAATAAAAAGCTAAAATTAAAAAAAAAGATTAATTAGAATTATGGAAATCTTCTTCTAGGAATAAAAAATAAATAGCATAGTTTCCGTCAGCCTACAATTATCGATTCGATTTACCCAGGCGCATAATGAGGGTAGGTGTTTATTACGAAGCCGGCGACGTGGAATATAAACGGACCGCATAGTGGGCAAGTAATAACCACGATATAATCGCTCGAATGAACTGACTTTGACCTTTATTAACGCGTGAAATGTGATTGGTGAGTAAGATGCTGCGTGCCCACGGCATCAAGTTTCCCTCGTATTTCACTTGCTATAATCGTCTCATTGAGCTACCTATTTCATTTCTTTCCAAATTGCTTCTCGGAAATTGCCTTTATTTTTTACTTTTAAGATCTCACGCAACCTCAACTTAGCCTTTGGCTAAATACAGATTTCACCTTTATTCTACGTTTGATCTAGTATGGGGACAATTTTGGTATATCCCTGAATTCTGTGTAGCCAAGCTGGTTTTTTACACGCTTTTTTAGTGGATTCAGTCACCAACATGGCTTTACGAAAAAAATGTCTTGAGGCGTATGAGTGAATGTGTAATATATTAGATTCAGATACGCAATACGTTTTCTCGTTTCTTTCCATATAGCTATTCGCGAATTGACTTTATTTTTCACTTTTAAAACCTCAAGATCAAGCTTAAGCTCACGCTCAAGCTCACGCTAAAGCTCAAGCTCGAGTTCAAGCTCAAGCTCACGCTCGACTTCTTCTCAACATTCACCTCGCCCTCAGCATCAACCTGAATCTCGAACTCGACCTCAACCTCTAGTCCATCCCCTTTTTCAACACACCCAATTTTTCGGGACAACTAGACACAGTTTAATTTTGAACCTATAAAATTCACTTTTTTATCATGAAAGATGAATTTTTATTTCAAAAAGACGGATTTTTAAAAAAGGAGTGTTGAATCTTAGACCAAACAGATGATTTGAAAAAAACCTTTGATTTTTCAACAACAAAAACAGTCAACTCACAGAAAGAGGCTGAATTCTTAACCTATGTATATAGATGAAGATAAGCTTTCAAAATACAAAATACAAAAAAAATTATTTTCTATGCGAAAATATAAATTTTCAAGAAAAAAAATTGCAGCCAATTACTTAAATTTTCATCCAAAATATGAATAAAAAGCCAAAAATATGATAGGAATAAATTAGCATTTAAGCGACTTTATATAAGATATTAAATAACAATTTTCTATAAATATGAGTTTTAATATGCCGTTTCCAAGTAAAATTTTTTAATTTTTTAGTTCTTGATGTTAGCTTGATTGCGTATTAAAAAAATAATATTTACTCACAACTATTATGTGTACTTTTTATTAGAAATTCAAAAAAAGCTTAGATCTATCATTTGTAAATGAATATCTTCCGTATGGAAATTTTTCCTAAATAATTGAAAGTGTAAGGATAATTTAAGGTAAAAATATGAAAAGACTTGAAAGTACTTTGTTTTAGACCACTATCTCATAAAATTTTTATGGAAATCTGTAATATTATTCTTATGCGTAGCATCTGATTAAATGAATTATTAATAATTATTTTTTAGAAGAAAACGGCAGATTCAGACATTAGTTTACAAAATTGTTATTAACAATATGTATTTTTCTAATGCCTGCGAATTTCTGGCAAACCCGATTTAGAGAAATAGTGATAACAATCGTATCAATTAATTTTCTATATTTTTTATTAGTTAATCATCACAAATAAGCCATTTCTACTAATAATTAAGGTAAAACTTTGTTTGCGTAACAAGTATTTAAATTCAAGGTTTTTTAATATTTTTAATTTATTTCGACGGCTCTTTCTCTAAATTGTTACATCTAATCCAAGAAATAATATATATTTGATTATATATGTTTTATATGACATTTGTGATTTTTCTAAACATTTGAAATAAATAAATTCAAAAATTTTAATTTATTTCTTTAATTTATACTATAGGAAATAGTGCCCGTAAAATAATTGGGACCAGCTGGGTTTATTTTACGAGGACATAAAGTTTACAATATTCTAACCACCTCGTGAATTTTCTACTCTAATTAACAGAATAAAAGTCGATGGACCCGATTAAATATTGGATTTTAATTAAATAATTATAATTAATTTGTTTTCGTCCTTAACATTACTAGGTCAAAAGATTGTTAAATGTACATAAAGGCATAAGAGACAGGAAATCTTGGATGTATCCAATTTAGACTATTCGGAATCAACAATTTTATTACTAACAATTGTTCTTGATAAGTATCTAGATTTTTAAAAATTTAATTGAATATCTTCAGCCTAGGAAAACATTTACGAAAAAAATTATGTTTCCAAACTCAGAAATATTTCACTTGATTTACACAATATGATTTTCAAAAAAAGGAGAGAAAAAACTACATTACATTAATAAAGTGAGAGTTGCAGGTGGAGTTAAGTTAACGAAAAAAACGATATTAAACGTAGAAAATATTAAAATTATATTTTTCGGAAAAAAGATCTACTCACTTCACTGCAGTGGTGCGAAGTCTGAAGATCCTTTGTCAGATAAAAATAATTTGAACATATTTTTAATTTATTTTCCATCTAGTAAAAAATGACATTAATTTTTCGGTTATTTGAAGAGTAAATGTGAATAAAAGTTTTTCAAAATAGGAAAAAAAGATAATTAATGATTTTATTTTTACTGTTTTTAAGTGAAAGTTAATTATTGTTGAATACGAAAGTCTACTATTATATTTTTTGTTCAAAACTCAACTGTTTTGGTTAAGAATTCTACTGTTGGCTGAAATACTTTCTAAAAAGTTAATTCTGATTGGTTTAGCATTCAACTATCTTATTGAGCATTAGTTTTTTTTGGGTTTAAAATAAAAATGGTTTTAACTAAAAATTTAATTTATCCATTTTTAAACAAATATGATAACTTCTAATTTAAAATTCAACTACTGCAGTTAAACCACTTCGTCCTAAGTTTATTTCATTAGCTCAGGATCTAACTAATTTGATTAAAAATTGTTTTTTCTTTTATTTGAAAATTAATTTTTCAACTAAAAATTCAAGCACTCCCTTTTAAAGTTTAACGAAAAAATATTACACGTAGAACTCCTATTTTTTGTTAAAAAATGTAACTTTTTCTTTCGACAGTGTAACCATATGTTTACATATATATTTTATTTGATGAAATTTTAAATGTTTTGTACTAAATTTGTTTTATTCGCTTAAACATCATATTTTTTTATGCAAATTCAACTATTTGACGTTTAGTTGAAAATTGTCCGATTTTGGTTAACAATTCCACTATTTTATAAAAAAATAAATTAAGTTGTTAAACATTTATTTTATTAGCTGAATGTTAAAATGGTTCGCCGGTAATTTGTTTTTATTTGTTCAAAAGTTACTTTTTTTAACCTGAAATTTAACTATCCCACTTTGGCTTAAAATTGATTGTTTTTGTTGAAAGTTCAACTATTTGATTGAAAACTTACGCGGTTTGATAGAAAATAATTTTTTCTTGTTGTTGAAAATTAATCGTTTATAAATTGAAATTCAACTGTTTGATTTAAAATTAATGTTTTCTTTTAAAATTAATATTTTTGGGCTTTAGAACTAAACTTTTTTGTTATAATTTCGTTTCTTTGGTTAAATAAATTTTTAGCTTTAGTTTGTTAAAAAAATGAATGCGTTTGGTTTATTATTTTGTTAGCCAAAATTTAACTGATTGGACGAAAGTTGAACTTGTTTGTCAAAAAATAATCTTTTGGTCAACAAAAAATAATTAAAGTAGAAAATTCAACAACTTTTTGTATACTGTAACATTCTTTTCTATAATTCGAATTCTGCGCTTCCAGATTTGGTTAAAAATTAAACTATTTTTTTATAAATTCGTCTCTTTCGCTCAAAGGTTAAACTATTTGGTTTAAATGCAGCTGTTTGCTTGAAAATGATATTCTTTTTAATTAAAAGTTTCGTTGAAAATTCAAAGATTTGGTTCATTAATACTCTTTTGTTCAAAAATTTAATTTTGTTAAAAATATTTTTTTGATAGATAATTTTGATCAGTCTTTATTTAGAATTCATTTACTATTATTTGTAGAAAATTTCATGTTTAAAAATTTAACTCTCTCCTAAAAAAGTCGTCTTTTTGTGTTAAGGATTAAACTACTTTTTCAAAAGTGCAACTATTTGGTTCGAAATTCCTTCTTTTTTAAAGTTTAACTATCTGGTAGTAAATTTCATTGTTGGCTCTGAATTTAAGTTTTTCGCTTCTTGAAAAGTCCACTGCTTATTTCAAAAATCATTTCCTTCAGTTGAAAATTCATCTGTTCAGGGTTAAAAGTAATTGATTTAAACATTGAACTTTATAACTTGAAAAATCAACTCTTTGTCTAAAAATTACTTTCTTTTGGAAGAAAATGAATTTTTTTTGTTGAAAAAATGTTCAAAATAGCCTATCATATTTTTAGAATGAACCTACATAATTTCTCTATTTTTGATTCCTTAAGTAGACAGAATGGAAACAAGGTGAGATTTAAAAGTCAAATCAGATTGGGTCACAGAAACGACTATTTGAATCTGGCTGAAATTTAATTTTGCCCATTATGCATATGCAATACTGTTACTTAAAAATGAGTTTTATGAACCTGGGGGTGAGATTCCAGACGGTAGGCATTCTGTGCCATCTTGCTCGACGAATGAGATAACGAGGTACGTTTTAAGGCGAATCGACTGTAATTTCCTACCGAAGTTTCCAATTCCACTTAATCTAATGACGTCTCTCTGCGAATTGAATTTTAATTTCAAGAAGTACATATTCCGCTCATTCCGTGATTCATTTTAACGACCCTTCCTTCTTCACAGAACGTTGCGCTTCAAAAATATGTATAAGAACGTTTTTATTGAGAGGAATACCGTCTCTCCGATAATTGAATGTACCCAGGGATGTCACGATGGAAGTACTACTAATTAAGTTTCTTTAGGCCGATGCCAGTTTACTCAGAGAATGAGTTTCCTTACATAATTGCAAGGATCTTTATCGGAATACTGTTATTATAAATGTACAGAGTTACATTAGAATTTTTTAAAAAGTTTAATAAAAATATGAGAAAGTTTTGACATTTGATTTTTGAAAAGGAAGAAGAATCAACTATACAGTTCTTATGGCTAGTTTGTAGGTTTATTATACCCCCGTGTGGTAATTTCTGACATTTCGAAGAACCCTCAAATTTCATTTGAAACTGAAGCTCCTCTTAATCCTCCTCCTCCTCTTCCTCTTTCAACTTCTCATCATCTTCCTTCTCCACCTTTCCTTTCTCCCAATATCCCAACTTCTTATCATACTCCAACTTTTCCTCCTCGTCTTCCTCCTCCACCTTCCCCTACTCATCGTCTTCCTCTAGCAGCGCCTGTCTTTTCCCTTACTTCTCCTTCTTACCCTTCTCATTATCCTTCTTAGCCTTCTTATATTTTTACTTATCGTTTTTTTCTCATCTTTCTCCTCCTCTTCCTCCCCCTCCTCCTTATCATCCTTCTCCTCTTCCTTCTTCTTCCCCTACTCCTCCATCTCATCTTCATCCGCTCTTTCATCCTCC
>NC_046664.1:72326444-72332904 GCF_010883055.1 Belonocnema kinseyi | reverse complement strand
CACCACCTGCTCCTTTTCCCCCTATTCCTTCTTCTTATCCTTCTCATCCTCCTCCTCGTTTTCATCCATCTCACCCTCCTCCTCTTCCTCCTCCTCCTCCTCCTACTTCTACTCCTGTCCTACTATTTTTAAATGCTAAATATATATGGAATTTTATATAACCATCTATCGAAAAATAAATATTTCATTAAAACTGTTTAATACTCGTATAAGAATACTTTTAATTAAACCATTTATTTCGGAATCTTTGTTAATTGAGAGCAATTACATAATTAAAAGATTAAGTACGGTGACAGACTAACCTAATGGCTTAGGCGCCTTTAATAAACTCCTTTTTTCCTTTTCTAGGGACCCTTTTTATTCTTCTATTTTCCAGAAACTTCTTGATTAAGCTTGATTAAAAGCTAATTTTTTTATTATTGAAACTTCTTCTATTTTATTTTAAACTTTTAGTACAGAATTTATCTTGCTTTATTAAAAATTCTACTAATTGTAAAAAATTTAATAATTTTATTGAAAATGCAACTATTTTGTTCAAAAGTTCTCTTTTGTGGTATAAAATGTAACTACTTCGTTAGAAGTTGACGTGATTCATCAAAAATTCATTTTTTTATTAAAGAATCATCTCTTTGTTTACAAATTTAACTAATTTGCTGAAAATTCGGTTTATTTTTAGTTAGAACCTAGATTTCTTAACTAAATTTAAACAATTCATTTTTTGCTTTAAAATTTATCTTTCTCGTTTAAAGATTCAAATATTTAGTTGAAAGTTCTTGTATTTTGCTGATAATTCATCTTTAAAATTCATCTGTCTGGGTTAAAATTGCAATTGCTCGTCAAAAATTATTCGAGTTTGATTGAGTATTCATTTATTTTGCGAAAAATTACTCTCTTATGGTTGAGCTTACCTGTTTTTTATTTAAAATTAAGATTTTATTCTTTGAGTATCAAATATAAATTGCATTGTTGAAAATTCATTTTTTGTTGTTGTTAAAAATTCACTTTTTTGTGGAAAACTCGTCTCATTAGCTTAAAAATTCTACAATTTACTAGAAAAATCAGCTATTTGTTTGAAATTTTTTTTAAATTAATATCTTTGTTTCAAAATATAGTTATATTAAACTCAAACTTAAATTAAAAATAATTATTAAAAAAGTTAACTATTTTATTAGAAATTAATTTTTTGAATAATTTCTTTAATCTAAAAATGTTGCTTTTCGATTTTATGTTTGAAATTTTTGGTTTTTAAGTTGAAAATTCAAGTACTTGATAAACAATTTACGTACTTTGTTGAAAATTTAACCATTTTGTTGAGAATTCGTATCATTTTTGGTAGAAAAATAAATATTGTAACCGAAAACTTACCTGCTCCAGTTTTCACTGAAAATTGATCTTTTTTGTTTAAAAAGTCAACCGTTTTACTGAAAATTTATGTATTATGTTAATAATTATTTTGTTTTAAAAAATCATTCTTCTCGGTTGAAAAAACAATCTTTAATTGAAAACTTGTCTCTTATGATTGAATTTAACTGTTTTTTATTTAAAATTAAAATAATTTTTTCAGAATATTAACTATTACATGTTTCGTTAAAAATTAATTTTTGCTCTTTAAAAATCAACTAATTTAATTCAAGTTCAACTATATACTTAGTAACAAGTTACTTTTTTTGTTGTGGAAAATTCATGAATTTGATTAAAAATTCAACTATCTGGCCGCAAATTAACTAATTTATTCAACTATTTTATTAGAAATTCCTTTTTGAAAATTCACTTTTTGTTTAAAGATGTATCTTCTTTAGTAGAAAATTTTATTATTTCTCTATTAATTCAATTCTCTAGTTTGAAAATTAACTACCTTGTTAAAAATTTTTCTCTTCTGGTTCAAAAGTTAAATACTTTATAATCATTTGAATTTTTAGCATAAAAACTCAAATATATTGTTAAAAATTCATATAATTGGATATAAAATAAATCTTAGACCATTTTTTAAATGAATTTCCAAATTTTAAGTGATTTAAAACATTTTAGGGTAATTCTAAAATTTTCGAAAAATTCTTGAAAACTTTGAAAATTTTTAAAGTGTTTGAAACATTTTAGGCTATTTAAAAAGATTCCGAAGTATTTTCAACTAAGTTCAATAATTTTAGGGGATTAAGAAAATTTTAAAGATTTTAGAATATTTTCGAAAATTCCAAGAACTTAAACAAATTCCCAAAGAAATTCATATGATTTCAAAGGATTTAAAATAGCTTGAAGTATTTATAAAAGAGTTCTATTATTTTTCCTAATTTCAAAAAGTTAAAAAGGTTCTCAGGTATTTTTAAATACACGAAAGAATTTTCAATATCTTTATCAAATTTCAGGGTATCATTAAATATTTTTAATAATTTTAAATATTTCAGGGTTTTTAAAATATACTTAAATTTGAATTCCCTTGATTTCTTTTGAATTTACTCAGTTGCACTTAATTTAACGGAGTATCCTGAATTTTTTTATTTTATGTTTAATTCATCCTATTGTATTTGAAACTCTCCTTGAATTCTTAGTTGTTTTATAATATTCAATTTAAAAAATTGTAAATTTAAACTCGTAACTAAATTAAATTGATTAAAAAATTTGCTGAAATTTTGAGGCCCATTTTCGTCATGCTTGTATTCAATTGGCTTAACATTCTTTTCAAGTTTAAAAACGATGTTTTTAGATGTTGACCCGGTAATCTTATTTAAATAGGAAGATTTTGAATTTTGTTGGTCTACTGGTCTGTCCATTGTTGTAATGTTCTTTTAACCGTCTTACAAGATTAGACTATGTTTTTAGACGTTGAACAGAGAATTGAATTTTAAAAGGTTTTTAATTTGGTTGGTCTATCTTATGATCAGCGAACGCTAACCCACGTCCCTCACTGTTCCGAGATTCACACCTTCTTCGTCAAAGGCGACCATTCTTAGACACTTGTCCCTGAATATCATAAATATCCATTACGACACAATTCCTTTGTGTGTTGTTTCAGTTATTCCTTTATTCAAATCATCTGGAACTTCTTTCATCTCGATACGCAAATTTATCAATTTGCACAATCTCTTGAGAAAGTTATTTTCAGAGGTTTAAATCTACACTATATTAAGTCTAATTGGTCCTAAAAAATGTGTAATATGCTTCTTAAAAAATTTCTATTACGTAATTCAAGGTGAGCCCCAATACACTTTTCTAATTCCCTTGACGATCTTTTCTTTACGGTCTTTTTATATTCTAAATGATGATTATCTAAAAACAAAGATATCTGCGGTGGAGAAAAATTTCATCACGTTAGTAAAGTCGTCTCTACGGGACTATGTCGATTTTTTTAACATTATGGACTCACTAAGAGTGATCAAATTTTCAAACAGAAAATGAATTTAGAAGACATGTGAATTTTTAGTTAAAAAAGTTGAATATTAAACAAGAAAGTTTCTTTTTTAACAAGAAAGATATTTTTTGGTAGAAAGGTCATTTTCTTTGTGGACAAAGAAATCGTTTGTTGAAAATTTAACTGTCTTGGCTGAATATTCCTCTTCTAAATTGATTTTTTGTTCGAAAGATCAAACATTTAGTTAAAAATTTAACTTTGTAATTTAAAAATCCAACTGTTTGGTGAAAAGTTCAACTGTTTTGTCAAAAATTTGTCTTCCTGCTTAAAAGTTCTACTACTTGCTTGCAAATTTAATTATTTTGTTGAAAATGATTTATTTGTTCTTAAAAATTTGATAATTTAATTTAAAATGTAGGTTATTGAATCCAACTACTTGCCTGCAGTAATTTATTGAAAATTAATTTTTTAATGGGCATTAAGCATTTTATTACAAAATTTATCCGTTTGTTTGTCGTTGAAAACTTGATTGTTTGACTGAAAATAAATTTTTCTACATACAAATTGAACAGATAGAATAGCTTGAATCTAACAGCTTCCGATTTATGAGTAAAATTATTTTGAATTGAAATATTGACTTTTTTCTTTTTCTTTGAGAATTTATAGTTTTTTCTTTAAAATGCGACTTATTGGTTAAAAGTAAAACTAATTTGTTGAAAATTAATTTTCTTTATTTTGGGATTTATCATTTCGGGTAAAAATTTAACTATATTCTCGAAAAAATCAGCTTTTTTGGTAGACAACAAAATTTTAATTGAAAATTCAACTCTTTGAATTATGAAAAAATATTCCTTTGAGTTGAGCTCGACTTCCTTTAAATTTGTCTTTTGTTCGAAGAATCGACTATTTTTTAAAAATTTGTCTTCGCACTTTGAACATTTAACTATTTAATATAACTATAAATTCCTTTCTTTTGTTAAAGAGGTCAACTATTTGGTTGTGAATTAATTTTTTGTCAAATTCATCTCTTTAGAAAAAAAGAAACTACTTTCTTAAAAATTACTTTTTTGGGGGGAAAATGATCCTCGTTTGGTTTAAATTTAATATTTTTGAAAATTCAACTACTAAGCTAAAAACAATCCATCTTAGTTAAAAACTATTTTTTTTGGTTACACGATCTCCCTTTTGTTTAAATTTAACAAATTTTTATTTCTAATTAAATCCTTTTCGACTGGAATATTAAATATATAATTTTTTTTAAAAGTAATTATAGTGTTGAGTTGATAAATGAACTGATTGGTTGAAAGTTGAAATTTTGATTAAAATACATCTTTGTAGTTTGAAAATGTAACTATTTTAGTGAAAATTTGTTTCCTTTGCTTGGATAGTCATCCGTTTAACAGAAAATTAAATTTTGTTTTTAAAAATTCATCTTTTAGATAAAAGACATAACTTTGTTTGTGAAAATTCTCTTTTTTATTGTTTATTTATATTATTGCATTTCAACGTCAAAGTTTTTATAAAAAGACTTTTCAAATTGATAAATGCATCTCTTTTGTTAACAATTGAACGATTTAAAAACATGCAATATATTTAGACCCGAAGTTTTAGAAATTTAAAGCGTATCTTGTTTATTTCATTTGGTACTTACGTTAATTCTATTTAAAAAAAATTATTTCCTAGTAGTTCCCTATTTCTATCATCGTAATTTCACTTTTATGTTCAAAATAAAATCGAGTTTTACGAAGCACCTGTCATTCCGAACTAATGTCCTGACTAAGCGCCCGTATGACCTTGAAGATCGTCTCGCGCACGCGCATTTGATGCCACGCTCAAAGCACTTGCCAAATTTAGAGGTCATGGAAAGGAGACTTGGTGAAAAAAGCTGTTTTCAGAAAAAAGGTGCTTTGTAACAGTCTACTCGATAAGGAGTATATTTTCACATCCAGTGAGATTACCATTTAAATCTATCCTTTCAAAGAAAATTATTTTTAGATATTTTAACTCACAAGTGAGTCTTGTTAGTATTAAAAAATTATTCAAACAATTTTTATTATGATTAAAAGTTAATTATTATTAACTGAAAACAACGATAACTGCTTCAAAGTGAAGCACTTAGCTGTATGATGTTGGTTGGTTCGCTGCTATTAGGAAAATTTCTATTACAGAATTCCAGATAAACCTTAATACATTTTCTGCAATTCCCTTAACAATTCTTACTTTACGATTTTTTTTATATTCCAAATGATGATTAACTGAAAACAAAGATAACTGCGGTCGAGGAAGGTTTTATGGCCTTAGTAAAGTCTCTACGGTACCATGTCGACTTTTTGAACTTTACTGACGCTCAATATTAGAAAGACTCATTATGAGATAGAAAGGTGCAGTTTATGTTCGTGCAACAATTAGCTGGATGAGGCAGCCGGTTGTTTCTCTGCGAAGGCAATAAAGCCTGGGTGAAAAAGTTTTTTTTTAATTGACGTGAATCATGGTATCCAGGGACTAAATGGGAGTAAAGTGCGGAGGTTTTATCGGAAGTTTATATAAGATAAGAAACAAGTCGCACACATCCTGCCAGATTATAATTTATATCCACACGTAGAAAAATGTTAAGAGATTAATTCACGGAAGTGCTCCTTGATCTTATACTAACTTTGGAGCAAGAACTAAGATCTCGGAACCCGTGCTTTTAAAGCCACGGACGCTGCCTTAAAAGCAAAGGTTACGAGATCTTAGTACTTTCGCCAAAGCTAGAATAAGATCAAGGAGCAGTTCCATTGATTAAACTCTTGAAATTTCTCTCCGTGTATTATTTAAAAGAAAATTATTTTCAGAGGCTTCAAGCCACAATTAGTAACTGCAATTTTCGAAATTATGTTGCTGAAAATTGCTTAAAATAGCTGAAATTTTTTTCTGCGAATTAAAAATAGTTTCTTAAAATTCCTAAATGGTAACAGAAATATCCTCACTTCTCGAGCGTACTTTATTCATGTAGGTAATTTATTGGAACACACGAGGGTAGTTCAATAAGTCCATAGAATGACCAACAGATGGCGCGCGAATCGCTCCAAATCATCTGTTTTCAGTCAGCACCACTCCCGACTAGATATATGG
>NC_046664.1:72316065-72326344 GCF_010883055.1 Belonocnema kinseyi | reverse complement strand
TAGAGCTCCAAGGAGATTATGTTGAAAAATAAAAAAAAAATTACCCAAAAAAAATTGTTTTTATACTTCATTCTAAGGACTTATTGAACTACCCTCGTAACACGCCAAACAAACCTGGTGAGAAAAAAACGAATCTAGCTAACAACAATTATTTTACCGTCAATGAATTTTATTGTTCGGGAAAAATTCACAAATTTAAAGAACAAAAATGGTGTAAAAGTCATCGAATTTCTATAAACTTAAACTGCGAAGTAAAATAAATTTGAAATTTTTTGTTAGTAATCCGTTTGCCTTGTATTTATATTTATTTGATTTTGCGATTCTTTTGTCCTCAATATTACATTGTTAGTAGTAATGATGTTATTTATTTGAACATTCATCTTTGTGGGTTAAAAATTCAACTAGTTTCTTAGAAAATTGACTAACTTTTTAAAACTCATATTTTAATACTAAAAAGTCAAACTAAAATCATGTTTAATTGCAAAAACTATTTTTCGAAAATTTGTCTTTTTATTTTTAAACCGTATCTATTTTACTAGACATTCTACCTTTCTTCGATAAAAATGCAATGGAGAAAATGCAAAATTTTCTCATCGAAAATTTCTTTCTAATTTGAAACTCATATTTTCATGCTGAAAAGTCAATCTGAAGCTTTTTTTTGGATGAAGATTTTATTATTTTTGGGATTATTTGTTGTTGACCTAAAAATTCATCAATTTTGGTATTAAAGGCATCTCTCATGGACAAAAATGCAACAAATTTAACAAGTTTTTCAAAAATATGATCCCTTTTCATTAAAAATTCAACTGTTTTGTTGAAACATCGTCTTTTTGGTTTGAAAATTCACGCATAATCTTGGTAGAAAATTTACTTCTTGTTAAAAACTTATATTTTTATATTTAGAAGTAAAAATAAAATCTTTTTCGGCTGAAAATTCAATTTTTTTAAATTGGTATTTTTGATTTGAAAGTTTATCTGTTTTAATAGAAATTTAATCATTCTTCCATTAAAATCCAACAGTTTGGTTTAAAATCTAAAAGCTTTGTTAAAAAATTTTTTTGTTTGTTGAAAATTTAACTGTTTTGTCTAAAATTTGTATTTTTGAGTAGAAAATAGAACTATTTTTATCAAAAAAAATTCTCATTTAAAACTCATATTTTTATGCTGAAAAGTCAAACTGAAATCTTTTTCCGAATAAAAATTAAAATATTTTTCTAATAATTTATTTGTTCATTAGAAAATTTATCTATTTTAACAGAAATGGCATTTTTTATGGACCAAAATGCAGCTGTTTTTATACAAATTTAACCATTTTTTCAACAACAAAAATCCTTTCTCATTCAAAATTTAACTGTTTCATTCATCGCCTCTCTGTTTGAGGATTCATCTTTTTTTGTGAAAATTTTGGTTGAACCACTTTGTTAAGAAATCATTTTTTTGGTGCAACATTCACATTATAGTTGTAAATTCATTTCTTTACATAAAGGTTTAAGCATTTTGCTACAAACAAATTTATTTAATTTTAAAATTCAATTTCTAACGGAAAAATTACATAAGAATATTATGTATAAAAAATATAATGACATCTTGTAGAAACTTTGTGAGTAAATTTCTCCAAACATATAATCCCAGTGGGGACCAAATTTAGCGACGTCTTTACGACATCGTTACGACATCTTTACGACAACTTTACAACATTTTATTTCCATGTGGTTTCGGTGTCTTTTCGATATCGTAAAGACATCGTCAGATCATACGACTTATTTACGATATCGTAAATACACCTTAACGATATGGACATAGGATGTCGTAAAGTTGTCGTAAAGGTGTCGTAACGATGTCGTAAAAACGTCGCAAAACTTTGTGCCCACAGGGATGTATGGAGAGAATATTGTTTCGTTCATTAATTTAAATATAAATTTACAGTATATATTTCTCTTAAAAATAAAAATTATAGTAAGGCTATATACGAGCAATGTTTGAAATGTTTAAATTTCTGTTACAGTTTAAAAAAATTTGTAAATGGTTTCTACATAAGGCTGCTGTAACGCTTCTCTGAAAATGTCTGCAGAAATTTCTAATAATCTGTTTGTTTAAATTTATCTTTTTATAGAAAATTATTAGGAGCGTGCATTCATTTTGAGAGATTTTTTGTGTTAAAAAAACCGAAGGAGAACTAAAGCCACACGATGGGGCTTAGACATGCATATACTAACGAAATACCTCGATGCGATTTAGTATAAGCAACGCCATCTCTTAGAAAGCCATTAAAATGAATGCACGCTCCCAATAAATTCTGAGTTCTAAACTCACTCATTTTTATTGGCCTTAAAATATTGATAGTCTGTCCTTGAAAAATTCTAATTCTGAAATCTGGGTGAACCTTAATATCTTTCCTTGATACATCTCTCTTTGCAGTATTTTCATGAATGATTATCAACTGAAAACAAAGGTAACTTCGGCCGGGGAAAATTTTATCGCATTAGTAAAGTCTTTATAGAAGGATGTCGACTTTCTGAAATTTATTGGTGGCAAAATGAGTAAGACTCATTATGAAAGCTAAAGACACAGTTTATGTTCGTGAAGCATTTAGCTATATGAGCTTGCTGGTTGCTTCTTTGTGAAGGCAATAAAGCCTGAGCGGCAAAGTTGTTTTTGAATTGACGTGAAACCCGGTGACCGGGGACTGGTGGGTGTAAAGTGCGGAGGTTTCATCGGAAGTATATAGAAGGTAAGAAAGCAGTCCTAAAGGTCTTTAAGAAGTTTGAAACAAGCAACTTCGACACGGCGAGATTATCTTTTAAAAACTTTCGTCCCGGTACGAAAACCATCGCGAACCGACTGCCTTCTTTTGCAGACTGCTTAAAATGAATCTACCTACTGAATAAAAATTCTATTTTTTACTTTTTATCTGCCACGTGGCTTATAAATTGAAAAATTAATAAAGTATCTGTGGATCGGAACTTAAAACTAAGACTCTTAATATTGAGGAAATTTAAATAAGATTAAAATTGTATTTAAAATCCTATTCAATTTCCAATAATCAAGTTAATGTGCAGAATTCCTGAGAATAAAATTAAGAATCCAACGACTAAATTTGGATAACCACCACCAAATGTCCCTATTTGAATAAGAAAAAAGATAAAACTTTTTTAAAAAAGAAAAGAATTTTTTTTCGACAAAGATAAAAAAAGGAAAGAGAAATGAGAAGACAACCAACTAAATACCCTTCCATCTTTTATTATTTCTTTCGATGCTTTTATTCTAATTATTATCAAATCACAATAAAGAAACATTTCTAAAAAAATTATCACCAACGTTTCGGCACTCATACAGCACCCTTATCAATGCGAAAAATAAAAAAAGTAAAAAAAAATCGTTCAGGGAGAAACATCAGCAAAACCACGATACTCTTTCCTGGCACCCGAGAATCAAATAAGGGTCAGAATGTAAACCAGTCAGAAGAAGAGAGCATAGTCGTTTCGTTGCTGTTCTGGTCTGCTCAAATTCTTTTATTTTTGTATATCTTCGGCCTTATTATTTATTGTGATTTGATAATAATAAAAATGAAAAAGACGAAAGAAATGAGAAAGAAAAGGAAGGGGATTTGGTTGGTTGCCTTCTCATTTTTCTCATCTCTTATTTATTTTTGTCCAACAAACACAATTTTTACTTTCCTTTTTCAAATTTTTGTTTTCAATTTCACTAGGGACATTTTATGTCGATTGTCCAAATTTGATAGTTGAATTCTTGGTTATTTTCGGGAATTCTGCAAATTAACAGAAACTCTTTGTCAATATAAAAACATAAAATTTAGCAAATAGAAACCCAGGCCATGTGCTTAATATTTTATTTTTGTACTCGCGCAATTTTTTAAATAAATTTTATCTTCTCTCAAATACTAGGACTTTTATTACACGTGCCGATTTCCGGCATTAAAGGACAACAAAAGTTTTAATGCCAAAATTTAGGTCTCAAGAAAAAAGATGTCTACGATTTTAAAAGCTGACATCATATAACCAACCTTGCCTTATAACAGAAAGAACATTATTTTTTATGAAAAAATTTTCAAACGTACAAAAACAGTTATACTAATATTTTTAATCTAATTCTTTTGTTTTAAAAATAACCCCTTCCAATTTTAAACATAAAATTATTTATATTTATGAATCTTAAAGATAATGTTTTTCAAAAAATGTTAATTTCCGCTGAAAAAAGAAACACCATAACAAATTTTATGTGTTCTTCAAAACTCTATGATTTATATTGAAATTCTTCTGACAAATACTAATTTCAATTAAAAACCACGAATATAAAATAAGTATAATATTTTTAATAATTCATTCGGTAATTTGAAAGCCTAATCTTATCGTGTAAATATACTGAAAAAAACATAACTTTTTCTAAATTTGGATAAGTTTTCATATGATTCTCCTTCATTTGTGCTCGCATCTTTAAAATAAAAAACTATCCTTTTTTAATTCCCTCTTTACATTCTCATCAGAGAAGGTATTAGATTCGTGTGAAATTTGACCCCCCCCCCCCCAGTTTTGGTCAAAGTTATTAAATTTATTTCCTAGGTTTTAAATTTATCATTAATATCAATACATATATTAAAATATATCTTTTGATTTACGAAAGCTCTGGAATAAATTGCAGATATAGTCATGTTTTTCTGGCGATGCTATAAAAATTGAGATCCGCATAGGATTTATAATTCTACGAAATATTGTTTGGCCTCTTGAAAAAAAACACGATGAAACTTCTCTCTGAAAATACAGCTTTAAAAGCACGAAATATATATTTGATCTCATAATATTCACGGAGCCAGTAGAACTGCAAAATAAATTTAATGCTCAGTTTCGAAAACATATTATTTGGAAATTTCATTAACAAAATTTTTTATCCCCTACCCACTGCAGAAAAGAAGACTTAAAAATTTTACACATAAAAGGCAGAAATGTAATTAAATTTAGAGATGAACTTAAATTCAGCCAAAATATGTTTTAATTTAAGCCACTGCCTTACTTTTAGAATTAAATGATATATTACCACTGTTAAAAAATTCCTAAAAATATTTAAAACAATGTATTTGTTTAAATTTATCTATTCAAGAAAAATTATTGGGAGCGTGCATTAATTTTGAGAAATTTTTTGTGAAAAAACCTAATGAAAACTAAAGCCACAGTCTGGGGCTTAGACATGCATATAGTAACGATGTCTTTATGCGATGTGGTAGAAGTAACGCCATCTCTTAGAAATCCCTTAAAATTGACGCACACTCCCAATATTTTATGCTATAAATTATTATTATAAATATTTTATTTATAATTTTTATTGTCCTGAAAAATTTGTTTCAATTCAATAATTTTAATATAAAACATGTAGTCTATATTTGTCCTAAACATAAAAATAGCAAGAAATGATAAGTGAAGTTGATAAAATGGACTTCTAATTTGTCTATGCTTTAATAGGACGTAAAATCATTGTATCAAATATATAATCAAAGCACATCTTTTACGATGAGAAGTTTTATTAAAATTTGATTCATTGAGTATATAACATAGTTATTCTCACATAAACTTTGCAAGTATGTATTTTTACTAAAATTTTCATTTTTAAGAAAAACACATTTACAGTGAAAAGAGTGTTCAAAATGATACCAAGATATATATCATTTTGATGTGCAACTAAAATGATACCGAATTTAAGAGCATTTTGATTGGCCGGAGTGTTTGATCGACTTTTGGGATCATAATGATCAAATTCGGGATCATGTATGAAGTCAAACCAAGATGGCTGACATTCTTCGAATACTTTAGATCACATGCAAGCTTTATATGGTTTCTGATCGTGCAATGTACTTTAGAAGTTTAAAAAATAACGAAATCTGATATTAGGAAATATTATCTGTTAATTGTAGTTGTCACTTGCGTTCGGTTAGATACCCTTTTTAGGTTATGTCATTGTGACACCGGCGCCAAGAATTGGCGGCCATTTTGTTTAGTCTGACAAATGGAGTAAAAAATAAGATCAAATTGATCCGAATGGACAAATCATTATGATCTCAAGAGTCAAATGATCGCTGAAGCAAAATGCTTCTTAACAAAATTGATCCTTTTTTTACGGTGTGCTGCAAATTTATATTAAAATTCATAAACCAAAAATACTGTCTCTATTCATTAAATATTTGGTGAAATTTACTCTCAAAATTTATGCAAAATGTTGTTTTATTTTTCATACATAATATTCGTATTTATTTTTTCGTACAAAAATTGATTTTAAACCAAAAAATATGAATTTTATGCAAAAAAATTAATTTGTAGCAAAATAGTGACACATTCAACCCAAGAAATGAATTTTTTATTTAAATATAAATGTTGTGATAAAACGATATCTTAACAAACTGATTCAATACAAATTTTTATGGAAAAACGTTGAATTTTTTATAAAAAAGGATGATTTTTTTTGAAAAAATGTCGAATTTGTATACAAACAGTTGCATTTTCATACAGTAAAGATGTGATTTTGACTAAAATAGATGAATTTTCAAATGAAGAAGACAAATTATTAAAAAAGAGAGTAGAATGTTCATCCACAAAAATAGATTTCTGTTTGACCTTTCGGCATAAAAATATAAGTTTCTAATGAGAAAGAAATTTTATATGACAAGGTGGCATTTTCTACCAAATAATATAAATTTTAATATTTTTAATGACAAAAAAGATTTTTTAACCAAACCATTGCATTTTTATCGAAGAAGGATGCAATTTCTACTAAAACGGATGAATTTTTAAATAAAAAATGTGAATAAAAAGAATAGAATTTTCATCCGAAAAAGATTTTATTTTGTTAATTCAACATAAAAATGTAAGGTTTTAACAACAAGCAAATTTTCTTCGAAGATTATTCTTGAATTTTCAACCCAACAAGACAATGTTTTAACGAAACAGTTGAACTTTTAATAAAAAAGGATAATTAAAAAAAAAGTTGAATTTTTATACAAAACCGTTGCATTTTTATTCAAGAAAGATGCAATTTCTACTAAAAAAGATAAATTTTTTAATCAAAAAGACAAATTATCAAAAAAAAGTTGAATTTTTATTTTAATAAAAAGATTTCAGTTTGACTTTTCAGCATAAAAATATGAGTTTTAAATTTGAAGTAAATTTTCTATGAGAATATTTGCATTTTTTACCCAAACATATAAACTTTTAACAAAAGAGTTCAGTTTTGAACAACAACAAAATTTTTCAACAAAATTTGTGTATTGTAAACTAAACCGTTGCACTTTTATTGAAGAAAGTTGCAATTTCTAGTAAAATAGATCAAGTTTAAAAATAAAAAGACAAATTTTCGAAAAATATTTTAATTTTGAACCCAAGATGATTTGAATAGTTTAAGATGTTAATTTTGTTTGTCTACTTGGCCATAATCAATATTATAAAAATATTGGCTAATTTTTAAGATTGTGAAAAAAATGCTCTCTAGCTCCGGTGGGATATAAGCCCAGATCCTTCAGATTGCCGGTCTGATGCTCTTCCAACTAAGCTACGAAGAGACGAGAATATTTTCTTCACAATCTCCTTACAAGCTGAATGTCAACGTCATTCCTTATACTTGTAAGATTCTTCTTTCTAAACATGGATTCATATTTTATTATTGATATAGGCTTTTTGACCGGGGCCAAGTAGACAAACCAAGTAGACAAACAAAATTAACATCTTAAACTATTAATTAATTTCCCCGGTCGAAAAGCCTACATCAATAATAAAATATAAATCCATGTTTAGAAAGAAAAATCTTACAAATGTAAGGAATGACGTTGATATTCAACTTGTAAGGAGATTGTGAATAAAATATTCTCGTCTCTCCGTAGCTCAGGTGGTAGAGCATCAGACCGACAATCTGAAGGACCTGGCCTCATATCCCAGCGGAGCTAGAGAGCATTTTTTCACAATCTTAAAAATTAAACAATATTTTAGTAATATTGATTATGACCAAGTAAAAAAACAAAATTAACATCTTAAACTATTAATTAATTTCCCTGGTCAAAAGCCTACATCAATAATAAAATAAGATTATTTTAGTTTGTCTTCTTAGTATCAAAATATGAGTCACTGAACAATCTTTCGTTTCCCTTAACATATTTGTATTTAAAGACTTAAATCCTAAACTTTTAACATTTTTAACCCAGAATCTTATATTAATGAAAACCAAAAAATTTAAATTTATGTTTAAAAAATTTTAACTTTGCTCTACTTAACTGGTTAAAGCTATAAAATTCTCTGACTTTCACGATTTTTGTTCTCTTATCTCTGACATTTTCGTGACCAAGAAAATTCCCTGACTTTAAAAAAATTGTTGTTAGCTAGGTTTACTTTTTCTCTCTACAAGTTTGTTTGGCATTTCATATTCAGAAAAATTACTTTTATGAATAAAGTACCCTCCTTCCGTGTCAAAGCATAACAAAATCTCTCGAACCCGCGATAATCCTACTGATACGGAACCAACATGCTTCGTCTGGAATGCGCATGCACCTTAACACTTCTTTCCGTTACGATAACTTATATTTCTATTACGATTTCGGAATTTTTGGAAACTATTGGTAATTTTCAGAAACTGCTACTCAGTATAAATACAAATTTAATAAATTTACTATGAAAGTTACTGAATTTCGTGTTCAACAACCTAATTTCGTAAACTTCAGTTACTTTAGTATCTAAAATGTTTTGGAATTTCCAAACTATTTTTACATTGACTTTCGTAATCACCCATAATTGTGAAGAGTAAGAATGCAAAAAGAAATCTTGAAGGTTATAGGTTCCTTTTGTTATTTTTAAAAATAGGGAGATAAAAAAAATAAGCGTTCGCTAAGTCGTAGGAAAAATAATTTGCCCTCAACTGTTCAAATCGTCGTGATTGTAGCTATTATTGATCACATCGACTGTTCGTTTCTTGGGTCGTTTAGTTTTTTATTGTCCGTACAGGTCCGCTACTGTTACGATCCACTTCAGCTTCAGTTATGTGTCTTTTATGCAAGTACGGGCAATTGCACATTGACCACAGTTTGCAGTGACTGCGCAGACCAGCGAAGAAAGTGGTGGCAATAAAGTTGGCGTGATGTTAGTCAATTATATAGAAGTTGCTAAAGTACTTCTGGTCGCTGACCTGGCAGCAATCTATTTTGCAACGGTATGTGTAAAATTTTGCATGTATGTCTTCCAACCATATTGTAAAATTTCAGACCCTCATTATGCAGTTCTTAGAGCTCCTGGCTGAGCCAACATTCGTTTTTTTCTTCATGTTCATACAGGTACCCCTTTTGTAACTTGGTTTATTATTACTCAACTGATTTATTACATATACCGCATATATTCTCTAAGTCTGAATATTCGCGAAAAGGCGAGTCTTTAAATTGCTTATATCAGGACTTAGCGTGAGGGTTAAGTTTGACTTAAAAAGCAAATGTGAGGTTTTCTTGTTTTATTTTAAATTCTATTTGAGATATCAGTTCAAGATTTTAAACTCGTACAGGAAAACACGCCAGAACTATGTTGACCGTTTAATAAAGCTTATAGCAGACGTGTGGGGAAATGATTATTATTTATGTTTTATTCACAAATATTAATAATAATTATGTAAATCATTTGTATATAGTGAAATGGTTGATGCGAGATCTGTTTCTTTATCTTTGATATCGACGGGAACTAAAGTTATCATATAGATAGCTTTCCTACATTTATACATTAAATATGTTAATTAAAAAATGTTGGATTTTGTTTAACAAACTGGTCCAAGAGTGTAGGAAATTTATCTATATATTAGTTTAAGATGTTGATTTTGTTTTTTACTTGCTCATAATCAATATTATTAAAATAGTGATCAATTTTTTAAGATTGCGAAAAAACGCTCTCTAGCTCCGCTGGGATTTGAGGCCAGGTTCTTCAGATTGCCGGTCTGATGAATTAGATAATAGTTTGAGAAAACCCATCTGTATAGTTGGATTTTTTTACTGTCGTATCTTCTTCCAGCTATTCTGTATAATTAGCTTATGTTCACTGATGTTCACCAGGTAACAATTTAATTAGAATATGTTGGATTTTGTTGGTATACTGGTATAAGAATGTAGCGAATTTCTCTATTTTCAATGCTTTTAAATTAACAATCTGTATAGTTGGTTTGTTCCAACAATTTAATTAAAAGATGTGGGATGTTGTTGGTGTAATAGCACAATACTCTTGACAATTTGTCTCTTTCTAATGCTTTAAAAGAATCC
>NC_046664.1:72306658-72315965 GCF_010883055.1 Belonocnema kinseyi | reverse complement strand
TTTTTTCAATTCTGAGGTCTTCTCTCAACCATGCTGTTTGATGAATTGATGTTCACTGATATTTGGCAGATAATAAATCTAGTAGAAAATGTTGAATTGTGTTAGCTTTCTAGTCCAAGACTGTTCACAATTTCTCTATTTCCAATCCCTTGAAAGAACACACCTTTATAGTTGGCTTGTTCCATTGTCGTATCTTCTTCCTTTCATGTCGTATGATTAGCTAATGCTCACTTAAGTTCACCAGGTAACAATTCAATTAGTATAGTTTCAATTTTATTGGTGTATTGGTCCAATATTCTTGAAAATGTCTTTATTTCTAATGATTTGAAGAAACTCAGCTGTATAGTTGATTTGTTTTATTTATGTGTCTTCTCCCAATCGTGCTGTATGATTACGAGATGTTAATTGATAATAGTCAGGTAAGAATTTAAATAGAAGATGTTAAGATTTTGCTATACTGATTTACTGGTTCATATAGTGCTGGTATACCGACCATTTCCAACGTCTTCTAACTAAAATCTTAGCTGATTACCATCAATCAACATGAGCTAATCATACAGCAAAGTTAAAAGAAGATACAACAATGCAACAGAACAACTATTTCGATAGGTTCTTTCAAAGAATTGGAAATAGAGAAGCTTTCAACATTATTGGACCAGTAAACTAACAAAATCTAGCATCTCATAATTAAATTATCAACTAGTCAACATCAATTAACAGCAGCTAATTAAATAAGTTAACCTGAAACATCTGGATGCTAAGGGTAAACATTCATTTTTATTCGTATACAATTGACCGATTAGGTGCAATGGTGGTGTTCTCACATTTTCGAAAGAAACATATTTTTTCATTTTTTATTCATAAACTTTTGTACGCAGCATGTAAAAAAGGGATAATTTAAGGATCTCGGTGTATCAGGGCGTTGGTGCCAAAACTCGGATTTTTAAATATCTCGAAAAAACTATCTAAATTTATCGCATTTTTTTAGTACTTTTGAGCCAGTATTAACATCCATCGAACAATGAAGCAAAGATTCTGAAAGAAACAACAACCTTCGGGAATAGTTACATTTTTTTATCGAAAAAAAATCAAGAAATTGCTTTCGAGTTATTGCTTACCTCTAGAAAACCACGAACGAAGCACTCTGAAAGAAGTAACCGCCTTTAAGAAAATCCCTTGTCAGTGGCGAGGTGTGTCAACAGAAACGAAAATACTGACTTATAAAGAGTTGCAAACATTTTTTATTTTTCAACCACTTTTAAAGAAAAATCGTCATCTATATCAAAATTTTTAAATAATTTTAGGTTACGTTAACATTTTACACCTAAAAGTGGGTTATGTTAGCATTTTAATCAAACAATTGGTATTTTGACACAATCATGATTAAAGTTTGAATAACTTTAGAACCTTTCAGGCTATATATTAACGTTTTTTACAGGATACCGTTTATTTTAAACAAAAATAATTAGATTTTAGAGATTCACATTTTGTTTACAATTTTAGGTCACGTGAACGTTGTAAACAAAAAATTGCTGTTTCGAAAGAAGAATGATTATATTTTAAACAAAATTCATGATTGTTTATGGATTTTTGGTTATGTTAGTGGTCTCCGGCAGAAATGTGTATTCTTCACTTGAACTCATTACAGTTCGAACACGATTTGAAATTCTTGAACAGCTTAGTTTTAATTTAATTAATTTTTAAATAATTATTATAAATATAAATAAATATAAATAATTTAATTTTAAATAATATTTCTGAATCAGAAAAAAATGTATGCTATATATTGTCTTTATTTTTGTCTCTCATGGAAAATTATTGGTAATTTTAATAAGTTACCAATAATTAATAATTAAAAATAATTAATTTAATAAAGTTTTCATAAATTTAAATTTACTTAAAATAGCTCAAAAAAGTTTTAACATCACAATTTTTAACGATTAAATATTTTTTCTTAATGAAGTTGCGATTTGTATCTCTTTCAAAATTCCGTAGGATATATTTTTTAATTTCGATATTTTTTTAGAAACATTTTATTTGAAATATTCATAATAAAAAATTCTTTTTTGAATGGTCAATGTAGCGGTAAATTTATTTTTTAATTGTATACAATGTCTAATCAATTTTAATGTTAAATAATATTTTTCAATGTAATAGAAATTAACATTTTTATTATTATCTAATTATTACATTAACATAATTATTTATTTTTTATTTCAATTTAATCGAAAATTGTCAACCTTAAATCTCTTCAAATTAAAAGTTATTTAAATTTAAAAGTTTTCAATTTAAAATTAATTATCTTTGAACACTTTTAATGGAAAATAACATAATTTAAATTCCTTTGAACTTTAATTAATCCATTTTTTGAAATCTCAATGAGAAAATATTTTCAGTCTCGAAATTGTGAAATTGTAAAGTTTTTAAATGATATAATTTAGCTCATTTCTAATAAAGTTATCCAATTTTTAAAACTTTAGTCGGAAATTTTTTAAATCTGAAAGGTTCTAAGAAAAAAGTCTAATTTTACATCATTTAATTTTAAACACTTGAATTTAAAAATATTAAAAGCTCAACTCCTATTCGTTCAATAACAATATTGTTCTTTTTTTCAAATGTCACTTAATTCAATATAATATGAATTGGAACGTTTTCGATATAAAATCATTCAATATATTTTTCTGTCAAATTTGAAACACTTTCAGTTCGAAATTATTAATTATTGTGTCAAAAATGCCTCAAACCTAATAATTTGAAAAATGGTGTAAAAATGGATTTTTTAGATGTTCCGCTGATAAATAAATAAAATAAAATATAAACAAAAAGCACCATATAACGTTTGTATGGTTTTTATGGTTTATAGGATGTTTAGATGAATCTCAAATTCCCGCCTTGCTTATTTAAGTAACGCGTTCCTTCCAAAACGCCCCTCTTACTCCAGTTGCTGATTAATCTCTCTAGCAATCACCCTAGGAAAAGAGCTTTGCAAAGTCATTATTAATTTTAAAAATATTCCGTACATATTATCACACATTACCACAAGGTTGGCAACATTTAAACTATTTCTTTTTAGAATTTGAAGATTATTAATGATCATAAATGAATTTTTGAATTGATTTGATGTACCTAGCTTTAGCTCATGGTTTAACTGGAACTTTATACTGGTTTCTGTCAAACTGAATATAATCACATTTCAGAAACGTAAAAATTGATTTAGGACAGTAGTGAACAGAATCAAGAGCTACATAATATGTGCTCTGAAACTCCTATTACTTGGTACTAAACTTTAGTAAGATTATGCACTATTCGTGTGCACAACGTTTGTTCTTGTACGTCAGTAAGTCAAGTCAACGTACTTTATGAAAGAGCCTTAGGCGGTACATGTGTGTTCACAATTCTAAATTTTGACTAAATTCGTATCAAGCTGAACCGAACATTAAGTTATGTAAATTATTTTAGCATGGGATAGTATTTGAATTTCGTAACAAATTACACAAGGAATCTGTATCATCACCAGAAAACAACAGGAATTCTTGATGTATTTTCAGACTAGTCGAAGCTGGCAATTGAGAAATTTTTCAAATAAATTTTTTCGGAATAAAATCTTCTCCTTCGCTCCGCTGGGAATCGAACCACAGAAACACACGCATTATTTTGCTAGGTGTAACGTATTAAAATTTTTTAAAGAATCTGCATTATCATCAGAAAATAAAAGAAATTCCTAACGTCCTTTCAGACTAGATGGAGCTATCGATTAAAAATTTTTAAATCAAATTTTGTCCGAAAAAAATCTTCCCCTGTGCTCCGCTGGGAATCGAACCACAGAACTTCCAATTGCTGGTCAGGTGCTTTCCCCCCCTCTCTAATCGTACGTAACTTATGACTTCAAGAAATAAGATGATATGAGAGTTGAAACTAATGAAATGCCAAATCAAATACCATCAGTTTAATATTAAAATTTTGTTAACATAGGATCTATTGCAAACGAAATGAAATAATTCAGATACAAATATCAAATTTTTAAATTTATTTTAAACAAAAAAGAATACTCTTGTGCCATAGAAGATGAATTTTCAACAAATCAAGATTTTTTTTAGTCATGAAATGACAACATTTTATTTAAATTGTTCAATTTCCAAGCCAAAAGACGAGTTTTCTGTACAAAAATTTAATTTTCAACTAAAAAACATGAATTTTTAAGAAAAAAATAATTTTCTAATATAAACATAAATCTTCATTAAAAAGAAATTGAGAAAGTAGATGAGTTATCAGAAGAGCAGTTGAATTTTCAATCAAAAAATATCAGTGCTTAATAAAATAGTTCAACTTTTAGCAAAAGATATGAATTTTCAACTAAAAATATGGATTTTCATTTAAAAAATGCTTTATAAAGTTGTTTAATAAATTATGAAACAAGATAGTTGAATTCTTAAGTAAAGAAGATTAAGTTTCAACTAGATTTATTTATATTAAAGAAGAATAAAATTCTACTAAGATAAATGAGTTTCTTTAACAAAAAGACAAATTTGCATTATAAATATTTGAATTTTCAACCAGAAAATGATTTACTTTGATGTTTTAACACAAAAATATGAATTTTCAACAAGAAGTCAATTTTCCATGAAGTGGTGATTCATCAACAAAACAATGTTTCCAACGAAATCAGACGATTTTTTAACAAAACTGCTGAATTTTCAATTAAAAAGTTGCATTTTGATCCAAAAGGGCTGAAAGGGTCTAGCAGGATAAGATGGTCAAAACTGCCCCTGCGGCATATGAAAAACTCATTACACCACCCAATGGGCACCAAATTTTGCGACATCTTTACGACAACTTAACGACATCCTATGTCTATGTCGTTTCAGTGTATTGACGATATCGCAAAGACACCGTCAGATCATGCGACTTATTTACGATATCGTAAACGCACCTTAACGACATTGACATAGGATGTCGTAAAATTGTCGTTAAGATATCGTAACGATGTCGTAAAGGCGTCACTAAACTTTGTGCCCACTGGAAATCTTGTTCCTCGTCAAAAAGTACCCGAAAAAATCAATTTTCAAAACTCAAAAGTCTTGTTTCGTCCCTACAGACCGTATAATGTGATTTTCAGTTTTTGCCGATGAAATGAAATACTTTTTTTAAATTTTGACGCGAAATTCAAATTTCTACAGCGCTTTACAAATTTCAAAAATTTTTTTTTCAAAAACATCGATCGACTCAACGCTAGGAAAAATATAAATTATTTTTTGCCACCCCACAAATATGTGTGAATTTTCTCAGGTATTTAAAGTTGGTAGAACACACTCAAAAAATAAATAAAACCCGCATTTTTAAACATTTTTTAACATAAACAAAATTTCAGAATCTCGCTAGCTATATTTTGTTACGTTCAAACACGTTTTTTTTTATTATGTTGTGCAATTTCAAGAAGATCAACACAGTTTGCACTACCATGGAATATTTTTTCTTGCAGTAAAAAGCATCAAAATTTCGATAGACACTTGAATTTTTCGGAATTTTGACCTTTTATGAATCTCTACATACTTTAAATCATCTTTTCGTTATTCTATTATCTACTTTTATTTTATTTGACTCGTATATTTTATTATAATGCGGAAAAAGGTAGTTACTTTACGTAAACTAAATTTTTTATCTGCAAAAAACGTTAAAAATCGGGTAGGAACCCGGTTTTTGGGCTTTCGACTACGTTCAAGTCCTCACACTTTCCAGAGCAGATTCATAATGTTTTAAATCCTTTTTTATGCCTTAATTCTACAATATTGCGTTTTTCAAATCAATTCTGTTTATATAACCAATAAAAGTCACGATATCGATCGTGCTTTACGAGTTTGAATGACGTAAGTAAACTTCACACGTTTTCAATATTTGGACGCTTTTTACTGCAATCAAAAATATTTAATGGTGGTACAAACTATGTTGTTCTTCTTGAAATTGCACAATATGACAAAAAAGGTGTTTAAACGTAGCAAAATATAGCTACCGAGATTCTGGAACCTTGTTTACGGTCAAAAACATTAAAAAATGCAGTTTATATTTTTGTTTGGTGCGTTTCACCAACTTTAAATATCTGAAAAAGTTCACACATATTTTTCGGATGCCAAAAAATAATCTATATGTTTTATAACGTTGAATCGATCGGTGTTTTTGAAAAAATTTTTTTTAATTTTTAAAGCGCTGTAAAAATTTGAATTTCGCGCCAAAATTTTTAAAAAGGATTTCATTTTGTAGGGCTTAAAAAACTCTAAAATTTGAAAGAAAAACCGAGATATCGGCAAAAAACTGAAAATCACATTATACGGTCTTCAGGGACGAAACATGACTTTTAAGTTCTGAAAATCAGTTTTTTCGGGTACTTTTTGACGAAGAACAAGATGGTGCAATCAGTTTTTCATATTCCACAGAAGCAGTTTTGACCATCTTATCCTGCTAGACCCTTTCTATTAAAAAGGTTGAATTTTTATTAAAAAATGCAGATTTAAAAAAATAGTTGAAATTTTCTTCAAAAAAGATTTCAGCTTTCCTTTTTATCAATAAAATGTCAAATCTATTTGAAATTAATTTTTTTAAAAGATAGTTTAATTTTCGACACAATAATATTAATTTTCCACGAAATGTTTGAATTAGCAAAGAAAAAGGATGACTTCAACAAACGTTCAGAATTTTTAATCAATAATATTCATAACTAGAAATACAATTAAGAATACAAGTTATAAATAAACAAGTTACTTATTGAAAGTTTTAGAAACTCTGTGACTTTCGCAAGATTTTTTATCAATTCCTGACTATTCTCTAACTAATAAAATTCCATAACTTACAAAAAAAATCATAAATATAAAATATTGCAAATTGTCATTTCAAAACAAAATCAAAACCGCGTGATATTTTTAAAACAAACTTTTTATTATGAATTCAGTAACTCAATAGATGTAAAGTTAAATCTCACTTTTTGTTAGATTGAAAAGTAATTTTTATCACCATCCAAAGTTGAAAAACGTACACCTTGAGCGAATAAACGATTTGCCCTACATTTTCTGGGAACCCAATAACATTTTGAATCAAACTTATCAGGATTTAATTTTCTCTTATCTCTCCTATAAACCGTGAAAATATGGATTAGGTCCTGATGGCATGCTGTCCTTTAAAGGATCTTAAAAAAAAGTCATTAAAAATTAATAATCCTAAAATTGGGCGACCAACTTTTGAAAATTTAATCATGTTGTTCTAAAGCGCGAGAGTTACTACCTGAAAATTAATCAAAATAGCCGATATGTGCCTACAAAGAAAGAATTTTCCTCTCCTTATTTTTCTTCTTTCCTTTTTCTCTTTGTCTCATCTTATGTCGTCTCGAATCTCGTCTTGAATTTCGTCTTGAATGCCGTCTCGAATATTGTCTCGAATCTCATCCTAAATCTGTTCTCGAATAGTGTCTCTAAGTTAACTTTTCTTGAACGTCGCCTCGAATGTCTTCTTAAATTTTGCGTCGAGCCTCTTATTGAATCTCGTCTTAAATATCATATTGAATCGCGTATCTTGTCTCGAATCTCGCCTGATAACATATCTCGAATCCTGTTTCGAACATCGTCTCGAACCTCGCCTCGAGCATAGTCATAAATATCGTCTCAAATTTTATCTTGTATCTTGTCCCGAATCTTGCCTTTAATCTTGTCTAGAATCTTGTCTTGACTCATGTCTCCAAGTTCGCCTCGAACCTAGTCTTGAACCTCATCTCAAATCTTGTCATGCATGTTGTCTAGAATATTTTCTCGGTTCCGATTTTTCTTTCGAGGCTGAAAACCCCAAAAATCAATGATAAAGCATTCTCATATAAGTAGAACAATTTCCTATTGCTTGAAGGGGGAACACAATTTTATAAGGCGTCAAACTGATGTAAGCTAATAAACTGTTACGTTGACATAAAAGAAGAACTAGCGAGACAAAAAACACGTGAAAATTGAGTGGAAGAATGGAAGCTTTAATATGAAAATAGTAACTTGATTTAAAGATTATTATTATATTTAATGGATTACATTTTTAAATTCCCAAAAGCTTTAGATGTTTTTTTTTTTAAAGTGTTTTTTAACTTAAAAGCTATGTTTCAATTGACGTAATTTAATCAAGAATTTTTCTTTAATAATCTGGACACCGTAATTATGTTAAAAAATGTTCTAACAATAAAAAAACATCCTGCTATGCCAAACAATAGTGCTGTTTCTACACTTCAAGTTGCAGAATCTCTCGAGGAAAATCTGCTAATTGGATTACATAAACAAAAATTTTATTTTAATTAGCAATTTATAAGGATAACTGAAACGAAACTATGTATTTAATGACCGTTAATAAAACGATACAAAAAATTTTTAGATTTGGAAAAGAGAGTAATCTTCTGAGGTCTCGGTGGCGTAATTAGTAAATGCTGCACTCATGGATAGTGGCTGCTCTGGTTCAAATCTTGACTCTGGCAGATTTTTTCTTTTTTCTCTGAATATCAGACCAGTAAACGCCTCTATTTAATATTTTAACATCAAGAATTAATAATACCCTACTCAACAAAAATAACATCATTTTCCAAACTGATTTCTTATAATTTAAATAGCATGTGCCTAAGATGAAAAAATTAAATTATGTTGAAAAGCGAAGTAATCAATATAAATTCTGAAAATGAATAGGAATTAATCTGGGAAGCGAATTAAAGATACTGGTTTCAAATGAAATAGTAATTATTTCTCGAATTGGGTGGGATTCGTGAAGCCCATGATGCATCTGAAATCGAACATTGGCTTGATCACGTCGAGCTCAAATAAATGGGAAATGACCGATACAATAAAAAAAGAAAAAGACTCAATGGTACTGCGTCCATTCGGTTCTTTCCTCGTTATTTCCGGTCCGACCGGGACCTCGCTTTTCAGTCCTGTCATCCACACTCCATTCTTCGCTGTTTCAGATTTATCCTATATCACACATTGTGTATAATATCTTGTCCATGAAAAACATTCAATTATTTTTCAATAGTTTTTCTAAGGTTCCGTTCATCTTACTTTTTTCCAATGAGGGAGAGAATGGTGAAATGGTGGGAAGCGCAGTAGGGGAATTAAAGAAAATGAGTGGTGAAGCAGGAGAAGTAAAGAGCAGGGGGGGAAGTAGAGTTGAGAAATTAAAAATAAATTAGGACAGGGAAAATTAGAGAAGGGAAGGAAATAGAATAAAAAAAGAAGATGTAGGAAGTAGAGGATCTGAGGAAAAATAAGAGTGGAGATGTAGAAGAATTAATAATGAACTATAG
>NC_046664.1:72295827-72306558 GCF_010883055.1 Belonocnema kinseyi | reverse complement strand
ATAAAGGGGGGAGTAGGGGAAGTAAGTATAAGCAGAGGAGGAAGTAGTTGGGATAGGAAGAGGGAAAGAGAGTGAAGTGGGTAAAGATGATGAGGGGAAAGTATGATACAAAAGTTCCTTAATTTACCATTAAATTTTGAAGTTTTTCGTCGTCCCGAAGTTCGGGATGAGTATTCAAACATTTTTCGTAAGCTAAGCTAGTCATCTCGCATTTTGGGGACGACTAGTCAATTCCCTTTTTCAACTCTTCTAATTCTTCAGGATGACTAGACACAATCCATCATACTTTTTGTTAAGAATTTATCTGTTTTATTAAAAATTTCATTATTTAATGCCAAATCAATTTATTTTGTTACAAACTCTACTACTCTGTTAGAAAATTCAATAATTTGGTTAAAAATGCAACAATCTTTTTTTTTTTTAAATCTACTACTTTGATCAAAAATTTACTTCATTGTTGGAAATTAATATTTTTTTATAAAAAATTGTGTGCAGAAAATTAATTTGTTAGGTTAAAAATTGTAACAGCTTCATAAACCTGAATTTCGATCTGAACAAAACAATTTTTCTTAGTTTAAAATTCAAAGCTTTCTCCATAAGATAATTGTCTCTTTCGTTTAAACTTATCGCTTTTGGTAAAAATTTCACCTCAATTAAAACAAAAATTAATTTTCAACCAAAAATATACTAGTTACATTTAAAGTGAAGAAAATTAATTTTTAGCCAAAAACACATGATTGTTTAGCCAAATACTTGGATTTCTAACCAAAGAAATGAATTTTAAATTAAAATTGTCAATCTTTAAAAACAATGAATTTTCAAGAAAATTATTTAAAATTAAACAAAAATATTGAATTTATAACCAATTACTTGAATTTTCAACTAAAACAGGAGAAATTTCAATCAAATAGTTGAACTTTAAACTATAAGAGATTCAGCTAAATATTGAGTAAATTAATTTCTAGTACGAAAGACAATCATTTTCAGTCAAAAATGAAACAAATTTTCAATAATGTAGTTATATTTATAACCAAAAAGATATTTAAAAAATGAATTTCTAAGAAAAGAGTAAGACATGTAACCAAAGCGGTAAATTTTTAACCAAAAAGTTTATTTTTGAGACAAGAAGATCAATTTTAAACAAAATATATTAATTATCAAGCAAAGGTTGCATTTGCAATAAGAATTAGTTGAATATAATACTAAAAAAGAAAAATTTCCAAAAGATTATTAAATATTTAAATTTTCATTTAAAAAAATTGAGTTTTACCAAAAAATGAAAGCATTTAGAATTTACCGAAAATTAAATTTTTAACAAGAGATGAATCTCTGACAAAAAAATGAAGTTTTAACAAAGTAGTTCACATAGATGCTGAATTTGCATAAAAATATCAATCTTTAACAAAAACTGTGATAGTTGATATTTCAACAATGCAAAGGTTTATATTTTAAATGAAAAAACAATGTAGTTTAACAAAAAAAAAAGATTTCTCAACAAACTTGCAAATTATAAAAAAAAATTCATTTTTAATATAAAAAGTTACAATTTTAATCATACCAGATGTGGTTTCTACGAAAAAGATGATTTTTCAATCACCAATATTAATTTTGTAATAGAGTCGAATTTTCAACAAAATAGCTAAATCCTGAACCAGAAGAGAAATAATTTCTACTAAATAGATATAATTTTAAACCAAAAAGACGAATTTTAATCCAAGAAAATTAATTTTTCACTTAAAGTTAAGGATTTTCAACAAAATAAATTAATCTTTAAATAGCTAGTTGAATTCCTAACCAAATAAAATTGGTCTCTCAATAAGGAAAACAACAATCGTACAAAATGTTGAATTTTCAATCCCAAAAAGACGAGTTTTCTAAAAAACTGTTGAATTTTAAAGCAAAAAGATGAATTTTCAAGCTAGAATATTAATTTTCTACTGGAAAAGGTGAATTCTTAACTAAATACGTACATTTTGCAAAAAAAGTTCAATTTTAAACAAAGTCATTTAATAATAATTTATTAGAATTTTTCAAAAATGAGATAAAAATATAATTGTAGGCTTTTAAAGAAAAAAATTAACTTTTCACCACAAAACAGTTGGATTTTCGTATTTGGTTTTTTTCAAAGCAGGAAAAGATGTAAAAAGTCTTTAAAAAATAAATAAAAATGTTTAAGAAATAACTGATATCACAGAAAACCTGTCCATTCGTTATGTCTTTACAAAAAGTAGCTTAGCGGTAAGAGTAACCGACGGGCAATCGCTAGACCTATGGTTCGAATCCCAGCAAAGCGAAGGAGAGGTATCTTTTTTTTCGCAGATAAAATTTATCATTAACAGATGAAATTCAAAGAGAACAATATTTCATAAAAGGCTCATAATCTTCTGAGTTAATTTACCGTCTAGAAGTTAATCTGTAAATTACACCAATGCTATTAAATAAAAATAAACATGTCTAAAGAATTTCATTAAAAGTATTCTGATACTAGTAATAAATATTTTCAACTCATTGGCCCTTGAAAACGATATACCCAGTCAGAAAAACAGGGAAGTAAATGAAATTGTGAAAGATCCAGCAAATATTTATGGGGCTTCTGTGGATTAAAATTTCAAACGGTATCCGGTCACCGTTCTGTTGGCGAAACAAGAGCCGTTTCCTTTCTCCCTGTCGGTGACTATGTTTCATTACTCAAGTAACATTTTTGAATAACGGCGAAAAAATAGATCAAGTAAAAAAAATCGAAATATGGATATCATGCAGTGTACGATTTCGACGTGCATTCACGAGCAATGCGGCAAAAATACGGATACATATCCGTTTTTCAGAGTCATCTCGACGATACATTACCGTTACTCTAACGTGATTCAACTCCAGTACCCTTTTGCTCTACTTTACCCAATCCCGCGCGTTTACGATACCACTTCCCCCCCCCCCCATCTACATACACACAGAGCAAAAGTGGTGAAATACAGATTAATACCTGCTTTGTGCGAGTTTCCCAAGCGGTATCGAGATACTGTTGTGGGAGATGACAAATTTTACGGCTAAAAAATATTACGTGTTAGCATGAAAACTATTTTCCGGTGCACCTGGTGGAAATCAGTAAATTACTACTAAACGAGCGTCGACATTAGGGTGGGCCAAATTTATATCTATGAAAATTCGACTGTTGATTTTTACATTCTCATTAGAGAAGTTATTAAATTTTATGAAAATTTGCCCCTCTCCCCCAAACCACACTCCATTTTTTGACAGATTTCCACGTTTTGAGATCCTCTGAATGTGAAAAACAGGTTTTTTTAGGAGATGTCTATTTTTCTGTATATATTTATGTCCGTATGTGCGTCCTTCTATCTGCGAGCACAATGACTTTAAAAAAAAATCTATTAGATTTGCCTTTGGTACACTCTTTGTGTTGACAGCTGAATGTCAAGCTCGTAAGCCAACCATCTTAAATAAAAATTAAAAAATTGAGCACATTTTGAAAATTGTTGACTCCAGTTTTTTTCGAAATTTAAAAATTATCTGTACGGTCGTTTGTATTAATTGAAAATACGAACATTTTCTCCTAATAACTTTCTTCGATAAAAAAAATTACCAGAGTTACTGCACTTACAAGAGTTAAAAAAAAACCCGAGTATTTTAAGGTAAACAACGCAAAATATGAAAAAAAGTCAGGAAAAGAAAAACAATATATTTTTGAAAGCCCTACAAGATTATTATAGCAACTTTTTGAATTTTTTCGAAGAATTTAAATGTTGTCAGCACACAAAATTATGGAAAATAAGAAATTTCATTTTGTGGTGAAAGTATTCTCGATACGACAAAAGATAAAAAGATCTACAAATTTCTTATGATTCACTTTTTAATAAGATACGTTGTTTTTGTTTTATTCGTAAAAAACATCATTAAAAATAGAAAAATTAAATTTTTGAACAAACGATACAATCGACAACGAAAATAAACAGGCAAAATTCGTTGATCCTAAGAAGACCTATAAGTTTCTTATTATTATTTATTTTTGTATGGGATGCGTATTTTTTTTTTTAATCGCAAACTTAATAATAAAAAAATCAAATATTTGGAAAAATGATTTAAGGTACAAAAACATAAATGACAAAAAATTGTGAATTCAGAAAAGCTCTACTAAATTTGTGATAAACTTTTGTAATAACAATACATTTTAAATTAAAATAAAATTTTGTGCGAAAAGCGACACAACCTACAATAAAATTTAAAATAATAAACTTTTTGGCCTAAAGTATATCTACAAATTTTTTCAAGCCACTTAACGCTAGGATGCATATTTTTGGTTTAAATCGTACAAAATAACACTTGAAAATAAACAAATTAAATTGATAGAAAAATGACACAAGTTGCAATAAAATGTTTAATAACAATATAGTTTTTTTATATGATGCGCAATTAAGAATTTGTTTAAAAATGATAATTAGAATACGTATGATTCAATATCAATACATATTTTAAATTGCAATAATTTAAACATATTGAAATGATAGATTTTTCAACAGATTCGATGAGTAAAAAAAAGAATCAGTATCTCATTTTGGAAATTTTTCAGTCAAAAGTTTTTTTCTAAGCAAATTTAAAAAAAATAATGAAAATATAATTTTGTAGTCTCAAAAGTTAAAGAAACTTTTGAGACTGCAAAATAAAATTTTCACCTTTTTTTTGACTTAAAAAAAAACTTTTGACTGGAAAATATCCAAAATGAAATCGCTATTCTTTTGTTTTTTACTCTTCGAATTTAATGTGATTTTTAATTAACTGCTGAAAGTCAGGTAAAACATTTAAATTAATCTACGAAATTATTCATCATGATTGTTCTCCTTGAAATTACTAATTGTTGAAAAATACTAAGGTTAAAACCTTTACTGAAAAGTCAAAGATTGTGAAAAGAGTTTTTAATCAAATAAATTCTGAGTTAGAAAAATTTTGTTTGGCTCAATTTTAATTTAATTTATGTGAACCGTAAGACATAAGAAAAAATCTATGATTAAAAGTTCATAAAAATTTTCGGTCAAATAAAGGATTGATTTTGTTTAAAAATCATTATTCAATGTGCATTTGTGTCTAAAAATTGTTTATTATAATTAACAATAGGTTCTATTATTAAAAAATAGCAGCAATGAGTCTTTGCGAAAAAATTTAAGTTGATTGCGCACAAAGAATAAATTTCGTTCATTAGAAAATAATGAAAATTTGCGTTTTTCTATAAAAATTATTTATATTAACAGTTTTGGCTCTTATGAGAATTATGAAAATAAATAGTATTTGACAAAACATTTTGTCTTGATTTTAGAATAAATGCAGCTAAATTATAAAAAAGTAATTAAATTTCGGATTTCTTTACAAAAATTATTTATACATCAACAGTATTTGTAATTATAATAATTTGACATTAATGAGTCTTCGGGAAAACATGTTGAGTTTATTCTAAAAGAAATGAAGCCTATTCATAAAAAATGGAGAAAATTTGCATTTGTTTATCAAAATTGTTTAATTACTTAAAATTTTTGGCAGTGATAAAAGATGTAACGTCAAGAAGTTTCGGGTGAAATATTTCGAGTTGATTTCACAAACAGAAATTAAGCCTATACATTGAAAGGTAATGGAAATTTGTATTTGTTTATAACAATTGTTCATGAATTCAAAACTGTATTTTTAGTAGGAAAAATATTGTATCAAGGTGTCACTGAGAAGACATTTCTAGTTCATTTCCCCGAAAAATTAGGCCTAGTTGTGAAAAAATGGTCAAAATGTTTATTTTTTTATTACAATTGTTTAGAAAATTAACAGTTTTTAATTTATTTAAGCATTTTGTATTTGTTTAAATAGTTTTATTTCGTGTAAATTTAAAAAACTTTCTACTTTCTGGAATCAACAACTTATTGAATTGATGCTAAAAGTTATAATTTGGTTGAAAGACATATAAAAAATATTTAAATAATATTAATTTCTTTAAATAATTTTTCTCATTTACAAATCTTTAAAAATTACTATTTCTTGACATTAATTATACATTCATGAATGTTAAAAGTAATTTTTATTGTGAAAGACAGTTTAAAATTATTTAAACAATTAATGATCCTTTACTTCTGTCTTTTTGCAGAAAAGGTGGAAAAATTCTAGTTTTGTTGTTTTCTTGTACTATTTCGCTTATTATTCAATATTTGCTTATTTTAAATCTTTTACTATGATTATTTGAACGAAAATAATTTTTCCACAATTTTATTTATTGTTTGGTGAGTTATTTCTTCAGATCAATTTCGTTAGTAAAAAAATATATCAATGAAAATATCTCTATCTTGCCTATGAAAAGAATTAAGTGATATTAATTGTTTAAACAATTTCAGAATATCCTTAAAAACAAAATATTACTTTTAAAATTCGTTAATTGTGTCAATAATTCCCAAAAGTACTAAATGTTCATGATTTGGTACAAAAAAATTACACAAATATAAACTGTTTGAACAATTAAAAAATGTAGTAGGCGAAAAAATATCTCTTAACCCTCATAAACTGTATTATTTATAAGAAGAATAATTATTTTTCAGGATTCAAATCTAGAAAAGTTTGTTTAAACAATTGTGCCATCTAAAAGAATAGTCCCTCTGTCATTTAAAAAAAATCAACGACCAAACGAGAATAAATAATTGTATCGTATATTCGTCGTTAATATTACCTGAAATTAAAAAGTGGAATAAATTTGTCATTAATTAATAATTGTTTGAACAATTTTCGTTTTCTAAACAGTTATTTGTATTTTGTTGCAAAATATCGATATCTTTAAAACCAAATAAGCAAGTTAATTGATATCAAAAATCATTACAGTTCGTCTAATCTTTTTTTATGTTTAAATAATTTTGCATTGTCTGTACAATTTTAATTTGTTGAAACAAGTTTTTTTTTAATATTGCAAAATGACACCTTTTCTGAGTAACACGGAATAATTTGGTTCAAATCAAAGACTAACATATCTGATTTATTTTATCGTTATTTATATAAATTATTTGTCATCTTTGAAATGTAAGTTTTGTCTCAAATAATGCAGAAAAGTGTCGACTTTTTAAAACAATTTTCATTTGTCTAAACGATTTTTTTCGACAATATATCAAACATTTACATTTTCTTTGAGTAACTTAAGCCATTTACTTTAACGAATTGCATAGGGATACCGTAAATATTTGCTCTACGCTCACCAAATGTTGGCGAACCATTTAATACTGTCTGATTTAAAAAAATCAAATACGTATTTCTTTTTTTGGATACTTTGCAAAATGAGCCATTCCCGTATATCAAATGCGCAATAGTATCCTTTTCTGAAGAAATACTCAAATACATGATTATTTATTTAAGATCAGTTATTTACAATTTCTTGTGTTTCCTTTCGCTTTAGAAAACATTTACACTATATTTTTAAATTATTAACAATTTATCTGATATAAATTTGACTTTTAATAAACTGCTGGTTTAATAAATCTCTTACTGATATAATTTTTAAAATAGAATAAAAAGTGGTCTTCAACAAAATTTAACTAAAATTTACAATCGTTATCTGAAGCGAAAGAAAAAATACGAATCTGTAAGTAACAGAAAAAAATGTTAATAAATTTTTTTCTGAACAACAAAAAATGAAACGATTTTTCGAAAAAGGGCTCTAGTCATGCACATTTACAAACCTTTGGATGATGTGGTAAAAATTTTACAGCTAAAATTTCATCCTTGTAGCCGTATTTTGTATTATTCTAAAACCCAATTCATTTGAAACACCTTAAAGGACAAGCCTAGGTTTTCTTTTTAATTTTCACTTTTTGCTCAATTTTTAATTAGAAAAGGAAGAAAGAAACATTTTGTTTGCTGTTAATCAACATAATTGCTTAACCAATTTTATACTATCGATATTAATATGATTTTTGAATAATGCTAGAAATTGCAGTTTTTTTCTCGAATTTCCCACTTTTTAGACACTTTTTACTTGGAGCGAGTTATGATTTTGTTTAATATGAAAAATTAATTATTATTATTCATAACTATCTTCTTCATATTATTACTTGATAGTTGCGGTTTTTTCCTTAATTTTCGAACTTTTTGTCCATTTTTCAAGTAGAGTGAACTAATAATTGATTCAATTAACAGAAATAATTTTTTTAACAATTTATAATTGTTGCTAATAACTCTCCGCTTGATAAAGAAAATTCTGTTTTTGTTAATAATTTCTTTTGTCTATTATTCCCTTGAAGTGACCTAATAATTATTTAGGTTGGACAAAATAATTACCTAAGCAAATTTTGTTTGTTAATAACTATCTTTATCTATAATAATGCCAGATATTTATGATTTTTTCTAAACATTTTTTTAATTCTTGTCCACTTTCTATTTAATAAGGTAATAATTCATGCATGTTCATGAAAATAATTGTGTAAACGATTCATTTTTGTTTATAACTATCTTCACTTTGATCAGTGCTGAAAATTTTCTGTTTTTTTCTGAAATGCTAAACTTTTCTTTGTCTTTTAATTCAGTAAAAATAATAAATAAACATTAGAAGAAGACATATTTTAAATAATTTCGTTCATTTTCGTGAATATATTTTGTTAATTATTACATTATTTGTTTTTGTCTCTTGTGTCAGACACCTTTTTTGTTTTGATTGATTCATTTTAAATATCAGTAAAAGAGAAAAAATAATGCACTAAAAAAAGTACAATACTGTTTTAAAAATGATTTTTGTTCATGTTCACTTATTATTTGTTTATAACTCAAGAATCAAAGCAGAACTAAAGATTTCAGCATGAAGCAGTTTTCTAGCATTTCTCTAATACAAGATCATTTATAAGCTATAATCAATTGTGTAAATTATTATTCTTGCTAAATTGAATTAATTTTTAACTCATCCTATGTGAAAGGTATGCAAATAGTTGTAATTTCAGAAAGAACTGCAATTTTCTAGCATTATTCTAAAAGGATTGTATTAAAAAAAATAATACATTTTTTCAAACAATGATGATTTTTAATAATAATTATTACGTCACTCTAATTGAAAATTTGACAAAAAGTGGAAAATTTGAAAAAAACCACGACTTTCTATTTCTATTCTGAGAGAACATTTCTAAAAACGATGATAAATTGTTTAAGCAATTTATTTAAAAATCTAATTATAAGAAAAAAATATAATTTTATGTATTAGAAACAATTTTCATTTTGAAAACCATAAAATAAACATGATTAGCCCAAAAGTCTCGCAAAACCTATTTTTTCACTTTTGGGTTTTTTTTTGGATTCCATAAAACATCCTTATGGAAGTGATATTTTATTCCTATTCTATGGTTAATTCTGAACAGAAATGTTGAGTCTTTTTTCTCTGTTGGAAATACGTGTTAAACTTCATGAAGCTTGCAGCACCTCTGAATATCATTTTTTTCGAAACAAAAAAAAATTGATTTTTTTGTGTGGATTCAAACAAATTTCGAGGCACTATGCATGAAAATTCAAGGAACCAAATTTGACCCGCCCTAGTAAGCATGCAAAGCATTCAATTTACAGCTGGTGACGAACACAGTCGTACCTGGATTCAGTGATCCTCCATTTAATGTTGACGAGAATTGACGTCACGCCGCAGTAATTAGTGAGAATAGCTGGGGAGGGGCGGTGCTTACTCAGGCGTGGCAAAAAAGGAGCGTTACGATAAGGCGCTGTGATCTAACAGCCTACCTGTGTAACTCCGTAATGACGTTTGGACAGTTCACTCGAAGCGGGAGGCACAAGCGAATAAGCGCGATGGCGAGCTCACGTCGAGTAGCAGAGGGGTTCCGATGCCTAATAAACCGATGGGACTAATCGGATTATTTCGTGCAATGAACAGCCATTTGACACGCAAATATATATAGCAAAGTAGCATCTCGAACTTATTCAAACAAGGTGCATGAAAACTAGTAGTAAATATCAATTCATTTAAATCAAAAATGTTATACCACGATATAAAATTATTTATTTACTATAAGACCTCTTGTTGTTGTTTAAATCAAAGAAAGAAAAAAACAAGAAAAACTATTGAAAAGACAGAAATATAGAGAGTATAAACATTTCGAAACGAAAAGACCTATGAATGGCACACAATCCGCTCGTCTCTGTCTATCTCACTCTGGTAAAAAGAGAGATCTGATCGACTTCAGACATCGGAGTCCCACCATAGTACGAGGGTAGTTCAATAAGTCCTTAGAATGAAGTATAAAAACAATTTTTTTTGGGTAAATTTTTTTTATTTGTCAACATAATCTCCTTGAAGCTCTATACACTTGGTCAATCGCTTTTCAAGTTTTTTTAATCCTTCAGAAAAGTGCGTTTTCGGAACTTCCTCAAAATAAGCACTTACAGAGGCAATGACGTCTTCGTTGTCTGGAAATCTCTGTCCACCGAGCCATTTTTTCAAGTTTGGAAATAAGAAAAAGTCACTGGGGGTTAAATCTGGTGAATACGGTGGGTGTTCGACCAATTCGAATTTTAGTTCTTCAATTTTAGCCATTGAAACGAAGCATGTGTGAATTTGGGCGTTGTGGTGATGAAAGAGAATTTTTTTTCTCGCCAAATGTGGTCGTTTTTTTTTTTATTTCTTCTTTCAGCTGCTCTAATATTGATGCATAATATTCACCAGTGATTGTTTTACCCTTTTCCAAGTAGTCAATAAGTATAATTCCACGTGCATCCCAA
>NC_046664.1:72279881-72295727 GCF_010883055.1 Belonocnema kinseyi | reverse complement strand
GTACGACCACGCTTAAATTCATTTACCCAGTTATAAACCGTTGCCAAGGCAGGGGCAGATGTGCCATGAACTGAGTCCAATTCATTTTTTATCTCATATGGATTTAAACCCTTTAAATGAAAATATTTGATGACCGCTCTGAACTCGTTTTTTTTTCCATTTTTCTTAAAGAACAATTTTTTTTCAGTTGGTTATAAAAACACGTAAACTCAGAAGATGTGGACTGTGACTGCACCATATATCTAGTCGGGAGTGGTGCTGACTGAAAACAGATGATTTGGAGCGATTCGCGCGCCATCTGTTAGTCATTCTAAGGACTTATTGAACTACCCTCGTATCTTATAATGTCAAACTATCAATTGTGATGTGAGAATAGTGAAAAACGTGTTTTTCGTGAACAGTTAATTTTAAATTTATAGAAGTAAGTGATTTTCTGTTAAATGACTTCTTTGAACGTCTGATTATAAAACTGCTTTACATGCGTTTGTAAGCGATTACGGATAAGTGTGTGCTTTCCTAATTGAAGTGTTAACGTGCAGTGTTTTGGTGAAAATGTTATGTTTTTTTTTATACTGCTGTCTTTAAATAGTTTGAGCAAGCGAGAAACAAAGGTGATTCAACATCTGTATCGATTATTCAAAAGAAAGTTCTTCTTTTAAAGGAGATACTCAACGAACCACAAACGCTTTCCTTACTTAAGCGGGAGACATATATTTTAACGTGCAAGAACAAAAAATTTTCCTGATTTTCGTTGAATATTGAGTTTCCCTTTATCTCCGTATTAACAAAAGAATTTTCAAACGATATTTTACCACGCAGTTAAATCCACAGACGAGGCTTTATACGCCCCTGTCTGAGAGCCTGGATTTTATGTTACCTTCAGTTCTAAAATCGACACTAAATGCAGGTTTGACTGTAATACACAGATATATTTTTTGAATTTTTCTAACTATTGTAAGTTATATTTTTTATGAGGGTTTCTGCAATGACTGTATACTTTTGTTTATATTTTAGGGAGTTTGTAAATTTGTATGCAATGTAACTTGTATTTTAATTGTAGTTTTGTCTACAATATCTACGTGACAAAAAATAATAATATCTATGGAAACGCCCACATACGCATATTTCCAGTAGTTAAACTGGAATTACAAACGTGAAAATAGGCGACCGATAAATCGTTTGAATGGTCAACAATTTATCTGAACAATTACGATTTATGTTGCTGTTGTTAAATAGTGCAATTATTATATATTTTTATGAAGGTTGATACTGCATGAAAATTTAAACGTAAAACGAAAATAGAAATAAAAACTTATTGTTATGACAGAAGCCAGCATAAAGGAAATAGGAACCAGTGCGTTATAAAATTATTCATGTTTTTTACCACATTTTCTAGATTTATTTGTGAGCAACAATATAAACAAATGGAGTGACAAAATATGCAATTTTAAATTTTAAAATTTTAAAAATTTTTGTAAAATTTTTTAATTTTATTTTCTTTGGAAAAAATTCCCAAACAATCTCACTATTGCCAGAAATTATTATAACCATTGATTCGAATAACATTTTTTTACCTTCCTCTCAGTTTAATATTCATTTTCAAACAGATGCAATTTAAGTTATAAACGAAGGCATTCGTAAGCCCGAAACACAAACAGGATGACTGCAAAATGAAAAATAATTTTTTTCAATTTGTACAATTTTCAAAAAATAAAATATTCAAAATAAAAAGTGGTGGAAATGGTGAGATTGTGGTCAGTTAAAAGTTCCAGAACTTTCGAGATTTAGTTTAAAAATTCTCTGTGATAAATAACTTTCACAATAAAATTACTTAAATTATAAAATATCCGACACGACAAAATTGACGTTAGTTAAAAAATTCTGCACTGCAAAATTCCCGAATAATTAAATTTCAGAGAGCTTATAATATTTCCCAATTTTCATTTCTTCATAATAAAATTGCCAAAACTATGAAATAATTAACACTGCAAAATGTCTGCCACACAAATATTAAAACAATAAAAAAATTGTTTTAATATTGGATGAAATATAGAATGTTTTATCAACTAAAAGTATTTTATTTTATATATTATTTTATTATCAAAACTTTTTTTTAATTAAGATTTGAGAATTTAATAATTTTGACATTTTTTTGAGGCGCAAATTTTAGTTCGGTAATTATCCAATATCAGAAATTTTAAAAGACTATCTTACTCACCTCGAAAACCTGCAAATGTCAAAAAATGTGTGTTTATGGAAAATCGTCAGTTTTTTTCAAGTGAAGGAATTTTATTCATTTGGGCTAAATTTGTTGAAAATTTTAATATTTAATTAAATACTAATAGTTTTTTATTTGTTTAAAGTAAATGTATAGTATTGGATTTCTGATCCTTTAAATCACACTACTTTTCATAATTTTCACCAGTTTTCATTTATTTTAGGAAAGTATATTTTATTTAATATATTGATATATTAAATTGAATTTTTCATGCATATGAATGCATATAAAATAAATTTTTTATTAGTTACGAAACTCATGCAATTTAAAAAAAAATTACGAAGAGATCCTTTTTTATAGTTATCATTTAATTTTCATTATAATTTACGAGTATTTTTAAGGATATCCTGTCACCATAAAATTCCTAAAAGTTTGTGCAATTAAAAAATTTCTTATTCTTTTATAAATTTACTTTTATGAATTAAAAAACATCTTTATTTATCTTACCCATCAATATAGTAAATAGTTAAAATATAGTTAATAGTTAATTCTGATTTAACAATTCAAAAATGGAGAAATTAAGGGATGATTTAAGTATTGCGTGATACTTTGAAGGGATATAGAAACAGAATTGTTTTTTTAAAAATGCCACACATAATATATTTTTTTTTTATTAGAAAAAATTATACCTGGAAAAATCTAGAGGTACCTGGAAAAAATGGATTTTCCAGAAAATTTTTCTTAGAATTTGAGTATATATCCTCAAAAGTTACTAAATGAATTTTTAAAAAAATCATTAGTATGCTAAACACTAAGAGGTACATTTATTTTGTATGTCAGGTATGCATGACCCATACAGTGGATTATTTTCTATTTTAAAAGTAGAGTTTGATGATCGTCATTGTATTTAAAATATGGTATTAAAAAATTTGAAGCCTCATCAATCAATAATTTTTTTATTTGGACCGAACTTTTTTATTTCTTTTTATTAAATTTTTAAATGCAAAATAAGGATGCCTACTCATTTGAGAAACTATGAATTTTCAAGAAAAATGGTACCTGGAAAATCCTGAAAATTTGAGGGAATTTTTGAATGATTGCGGGTTTTTATTCAGCGTGCAAAATTTTTTTTTATATTGAAAAATATAACTTTATACAGATATTGTGCATATTTAATTTTTTTCAATGTGTTACTTGGGAAAACATGGAATTTCAGGGATTTTTTTCCGGATTTGAGTAGACACCTGATTTAATATTCGATGTTATACATTTTTGGGAGTTTTATTATTCGGTAAGTTTTCAAGTCAGCAATTTCAAAATAACTGCAAGTTTAGAATTTCAAAAAATATTCTACTTCAAATATTTTTTTTTCGCGGGAATTCAAAAATTTTGGGAATTTCACTTTTTGGATATTAGCTTTTAGTATTACCTGAATTTTAATAACTAAATACCTTTTCTTGAAAAAAATCATACTAGACTATTTAACATCAAAAATCTAACAATTTATTATAATTCAGCTTGAAAATGCTTAATCATTTAAATACGACAAATAAATTAGTTAAATACTTTGAAAAGAAAATGTAAAGATTTACATTTTTACTTATCTAGAAGAGGTACTTAAATGCTTTAATTTTACTAGAGAATTCAAGCATCAAATTGAGAATAAACAGCTAATCTTCACAAAATATTCACGAAAATTTGCAACAAAAAATTTATTTTTCAATCATTTCTATACCCACCTGGAAAACCTGGAAAACCTGGCATTTTCAGGAGATTTCGATATGACTGGAGAAACTCGGAAATATCAGAATTTTTTTTTTAAGTCAGGGAATTTTGTCATAAGCCTGACTCTTGTTTGGTCTATAAATAATAAACTAATAATGTTTTTTTTTTTTTGGAAAACTAGCTTTGTATTGATCGATGTAACTCTTTAATTAAAAATTAATCTTTTTTAGTTGCAATATCCATTATTACATTTTTTTTTAGAATTTACACTTTTTTGATAAACATTCAGGTACTTGGTTTAATCTTAAAGATTTTTGTTAGAAATTCAATTTTTTTTATTCATCATTTTAATTGAAAATTTGTCTTTACGGCCGAAAATTTAACAATTTTGTTGAAAATACGTTTTTATTTGGTTGTAAATTAATGTTTCCAATTAAAATTTAAATTATGCAAGTAAAAATTTAACGATTCTGTGGAAAATAATTTTTGTCTTGTTTAAAAGCAATTTTCTCATCTAAAAACGGGATTAATCCAGTTAAATATTTAGTAATTTAAATGAAAATTTCATCCTTTGGGTTTCATATTAAATTTTTTACCTGGAAATTAAATATTTCAAGTTAAAAATTCATGTATTTTATTAAAAATAACTTTAGTTAGAAATTTTACTAGTCCATTATTGTTTGAAAATAACACTTTTTTAGTTGAGAATTCAACTAGCAGATTGAAAATGAATGTATTTTGTTGAAAAATTAACTTTTGTTTCCAAAGTTGTATTTTCTAGTATGTAATTAAACTAATAGCTGAAAAATTCAACTATTGCAGCAGATGATTTATAATTTTAGTTAAAAATTGAACACTTTGGTTAAAAAAATTAATTTTTTCGCCTGAACATTCCACTATTCTATTTTTGCTAGAAAATGTATCTTTTTAAGTTACAAATATTTGTTTAAAATTCCATTATGTCAACTAGTGGGTTAAAAATCTAAGTAATTTGTTTAAAAAATCGCCTTTTAGGTGAAAAATTCATTCACTGGGTTGAAAATCAATCTGTTTGGTTGAGAATTCAATTTTTGTAGTTAAAGATACATTATTTGATTAAAAAATTGATCTTTCTGTTTCAAAATTCAAATATTTCAATAGAAGGTTCATAAATTAATTTAAAAATTAATTTTTTTAACTCAAAATTGAATGATGCAATTTTTGGTTGAAGCGGTGTTCTTTTTAGTTGCAATTTATGTATTTTGTTGCATTGGTCTTTTTTTGTAGAAAATTAATCTCCTTGGTTTTAAGCTTATCTTTCTCGTCCTAAATTCAAACTATTCTCATAACACATTCACAATTTAAATGAAAAATTTATTCCTTTTTTTAAAAACTTTAATATTTTGTTGAAATATTCTCTTTTTTGGTTAAAAATTAGGGTTTCAACTAGAAAATGTAACCCTTCCATTTCAGGATCTTAAATTTTTGTATGCTAAAAATTTAACTATTTGGTTTTTAAAAATTCATATATTTAGTCGAACGTCGGTATTTTGCTTAAAAAGGTCATCTTTCTGATAGGAAATTCAACTATTTAGTTAAAAACTAATTTATTTTATTAAATTAACGTCGGTTATTCGTAATTTTTATACATAAACAGATAATGAACACTTTTTATTGTTTAAAAGAATATTGCATAATTTTTTTTATCAAAAAAGATAAAGTAGGGGGTGGGGTGAGACAACAATATTTCATTTATTTGGTCTGTCCTAATGCACACGACTTGCGAAAGGATACTACTTCTCGAAATTGGTCTGAAATACAAATTCCTATATTTCATAGGGACGCCATTAATCTTGTTTGCTGCAGTGCCAATGAGAGTTGAGAGAAAAAAAAACAGAAAAAAACCTTCCTCGATACTCAGTGAAGTACATGCCAGTTTTTTCGTACCAAATGTATAGATAACCTTTACTTTTTTACACCGCTATTCACATTTTGTGTCTTTTTCGGCAGAATAACTCGTAAAATAGTTGGCACGTGAAATACTCGTTTTTATTTCAATATAAATATCAAATTTCTATGAAAGACGTAGTTCGAACTGTCACTAACAGATGGCGCTACTGATCAATTACCACCGGTCGCTTAGTTACCATCATTCGGTAAAACATCTAGAGGTCACTTAGCACATTTAGATATCCCGCGAACGTCCCATAGATATCCTGGACATATCCCATTCGTTGCCATTTACCCTTCAGGTTGTCCAAAAGAAAAAAAAACCTGTCGGATATCCCGAAAACCGGAAATTGAGATATCCCTAGAATCTTAGACACTGTAGATCTCCTGGAAATATTCCGTTCAATCCCATTCATCTCTCAGGTTTTCTCAGAGATAAACTGTCAGAAATCTCGCAAGACAGAAATTGTAATATCTCTAGAGTATCCAAGATATTATTGATATCCTGAGGATACCCCTAAAGTGTCTCATTCGATCCCATTTTATTTCATTTATCTTCCAGGTTATCCCACGGACAACCTGTCTGTATTTAGGAGATTCAAATATTCTAGAAACGTCCTATAGATATCATGGAAATTCTGTGGATATTTTATTGGATCCCATTCATGTCCCAAGTTATCCCAGGGATAACCTGTTAGGTATTCCGCCTGATGAACATTAGGATATCTCACAAATATTTTAGGATATCTAGTATATCTATTAAACGCTTTTGGGATATTGCAAATTTCTAAATAGGATATTAAAATTGTTATATAGGAGATTTGAATATTCTAGGAACGTCCCAAGGATCTCCTGATTCTCCTAGGGATATCTCTGGGATATCATATTCGATCCCATTTTTCACCCAGGTTATCCCCGGGATAACCTGAACGATATCATGAAAGACGGAAAATGAGATATCGCACAGATATCCTTAAGATATCCAGAATATCTATTAAATGCTTCTGGGATATTTAAAGATCTCAAATAAGGTATTAAAATTTCTATATAGGACATTTGAATTTTCTAGAAACCTCCCAAAAATATCCTGGGTATCCTCAAATATTTTTAGGATATGCTATTCAATCCCTTCGATTTCCCAGGTTTTCCCCAGGATAACCCTTAGGATATCTTGCAAGATGGAAATTGGGATATCTCACGTTTATCCTTAGAATATCCATGGTATCTATTAAACGCTTCTGGGACATTTAAATGTCCAAAGTAGGTTATTAAAATTTTTATATATCCTAATGGAGAGATGTAAATATCCCAGAAACGTCCCATAGATATCTTAGATATCCTGTGGATATCTCGTTCGATCCCATACATCTCCCACGTTGTCCCAGGGATAACTTGTTAGATATCTCGCAGGATGAAAATTAGGATATGTCACGAATATCCTTAGGATATCCAGTATATCTTTTAAATGCTTCCGGGATATTGAAATTTCCCATGTTGGTTATTAAAATTGTCATATAAGAGATTTAAATAGTCAAGAAACGTCTTAAATATATCCTGTATCCTAAGGATATCCCTGGGATATCATATTCGATCAATTTTATCTCCAAGGTTATCCGAGGGACAGACTGTTAGATATCTCACGTATATCCCAAGAATATCCAGGATATCTATTAGATTCTTCTGGGATATTCAAATGTCTAAAAAGAAGATAAAATTTTTATATATTTTACTTGAGAGAAGTGAATCTTTCAGAAACTTTCCCTAGATACCCTGGAAATCCTGGGCATATCCCTGGGATATCACATGCAACCCCATTTATCTCTCATGTTAATCCAGGAATAACACACCGGATATCCAGCTAGACAGAAAATGGAATATCTCACGGATATCCTTAGGATATCCAGGATATCTGTTTGATGTTTTTGAGGTATTATAATCACTTAAGTAGGATATTAAAACTGTTATATATTCTATTTGGGAGATTTGAATATTCCAGAATCGTGTGCTTTAAATCCTAGATAGGTTCGAGATATCCCGGGGATATCCCAATTTCAGCCATGCAGGACATCCAATTAGAGCCCTGGGACAGCCTGGGAAATAAAGTAAATCGAATGTGATATTCGAATATATCCTATTACTGAAGGGGCAGTCTGGTTTTGTATTCTTTTTTTTAACTTTATATTTGTAATATAATATCCTGAAATAGTCAAATGTTGTTTTAATTTTGGAAAAAATATAATGCGCTGGCATGAGGAAAGATGAGGAGACTGGATTTTAGATTTAATGCAAACCTCACGCGTCTTTGCGGTTTTCTTCTTATCGTCAACCCGTCGCATGGTTGGCTTCCCTCGTTCGTTTCTCAGTTTTCACCCAGCGAGCGGATTACAAAAGGCTCCGGTTGGTGTAGATTTGCAGAGGGAAAGCGAATAAAGGCATCGTAGGCTCGGCGGAAGAAACCTGTGAAGTGTGACGAAAAAGGAAATATCAAGGGAACATTGTACGTGTTCCTTCCTATATACGAAAGATCCCAGCTACGCTCTATTTGCTTCTTTAAAGAACATGATTAGGGCTCTTTTCAAGTCTTCACTTCCAACTACAATCAAACTAACAATAAAAACTCTAATCGTAACTGATTTTTCGTCATGTTATATCATTAAAATTCAAAGCTTAATGATTTATTCCAACAAATAATTTTTTAAAGATAAAAAAAATCTGCTCCAGCCCGGATTTGAACCGTGCACGTTACTATGCATAGGTGGAGCTTTGACTATGTATGTAACCGAGAACCTCAGCAGATATGCTTCTTATTTTTAAGAGATACGTTTATTGGACAACTTTAGCTAAATGTTTTTTGGAGGAGGTTGTCACCATTTTGAAGCATTTCAATGTCCAAGTTTTGACATTTTTATTTATTGAAATTCGAACAAGAACAGACTTGCTAAGATCTCCGTGGCTCCATTGGTTAAGGCTTCATTCATAGTGGCGTTTCCGGTTTGAATCCGGGATAAGGCAGGTTTTTTCTTGTTCTTCAAAAATATTATTTTTCCGAAGTAATCTTAAAAAATTTAATTCTTATTAAATAAATTCTAAAATTCAACCTTTAACATGTTTTTTTTTAAATGGTAATTTTATCTTCCAACAGTTATTTAGATGTAATTGGAAAACGCTTCAGTTACGTATAGTGGCGCTCTTGGTTCAAATCCGGACTGAGGCCGATTTTTCTTGTTCCTATAAAATACTTAGTTGGAATTAATTTCTAAACATCGAGTTTAAATTAATTGAAATTTAAAAACGTGGCGGTTAAGATAAATTAAAATGGTAGTAGTACCATTTTTGAAAAATCATTTAGATAGAGATTCCGAAAAAAATGTAAAGTCAGAAAACTTCTGTAAGAAGCAATTTAAGTAATTCTCAAGAATAATCTGGGTTGCCATACAGTCACTTGTAGTAATTTTTTCTCAAATCACTTTTTAATCACTTTTTTAAGATAGTTACTATAGTGCACTTTAAAAACTGAAAAAACCACTTTAGTCATAATATTCTATATCTAAATTTTTTTTTAATATTTCAGGGTATTTTTAAACAGTCCAAGAAATTTTTAATATATTTCCATAATTTGAAGGAATTTCAACGAATTTTGAAGACTTTAGGGTTTTTTTTTTTAATATTGAAGGGTATTTCAAAACAATTCAAGTTATTCTCTACAACTATAAAAATTTAAAGGGATTTCAAAAAGTTGCAAAGGGTTTAAAGTATTTCAGAGTATTTTTAAATATTCAGTGTTTCTTTTTTTAAATGTTAAGTTATTTAAAAAAATTCCAAGCAATTCTCAATAACTTTACCTATTTTTTTAAGAATTTAAAAAGATTTCTAAGAGTTTCAGAGCTTTTCAAAGCTTTTAATGACTTTCATGGAATTTTTGAACATTATAGTAATTTTCAACATTTTAACAAATTTTGTAATTTTGGGGTATCTTAACAGATTATGAAAATTTTTTAATGGATTTCAATTATTTGCAGGGAATTACATTTTTAGGGGTAATTTCAAAAATACCAAGTAATTTTTTAGAGCCTTAAAAAAATTAAAGGGGTTTCAAAAGTTTTCAAAGGTTTCGAAATATGTTTGTAAATTTTAAAAGAATCCGAAAAGTTTTTAAATGTGGAAATAATTTGAACAGATTTAAAAATATTTTAGGATTTAAAATACTTTCGGGTATTGATAAAATCCCGGAAAGTTTTTAATAAATTTTAATAATTGGAACGGATTTAAAATGATTTAAATGTATTTTCAAAAATTCCTATTAGTTATTAAAAGCTTTAAAATATTACAAGAGATTAAAAAAAATGTTAGTATTTTAATGTTTTGTTTTTTTGTTTAATTCGAAGAAATTTTCAAGTACTTATAAAATTTTGCAATCAATTTCAAAAGATTTTCAAGAATTTCAGGGATTTTAAGAAATTTGACAATAGTTTGCTTGACTCATCTTGAATTTTTTTGAACTCACCTTGAATTTTATATTATTTGTTGTAAATTATTTTAATACTTATTAATTTAACTAATATTGTGTTGAATTTTTCATGAATTTATCTTAAATTCAATAAAATTGACATAGAATCCTTATGAATTTTATCGAATTCTTTTCAATTGTTTTGAATCCAGAAGAAAATTTCTCGCACTATAAATGTATGTCAGTAGCGTATAGTCACATTTTAGGTTATAAATTGGTCACTTTTGGTCGTTTTCTCGATCTAAACGACAAAAAATCTTTACAAATTTTAATTTTGTGTTCAAATATCAGAGAAAACAAAAAAGCTAGTCAATAAAAAATTGGCGAACTGTTAAAATAAAGTCTTTATCCATTATGTCTGTATCTATTTTCATCATGTATTCTTAAAAAATGTGTTGTATTATTTTATACTCATCTTAATTAAACGTGGAATTTTTTAATTGATAATATTTCTCACAATTATACAAATTTTGGCAAGTTTCAATTTTTTAAATAGTTTAAAAAAATCTGTGCTTGAGAATAAATACTTTAAAAAATAATTTTCTCAAATTTAATTAGCCAGAAACAAAACAATGATTAATTCAAAATTATTTTGGAAAGGCACTGGTTTAAAGTCATAACTTGAACGGTTAAGAATAGTTTTGTATTAATTTAAAAACTTTTAGAAAAAATCTGTTTTTTTAATTTATCAATGAACGAAATTTTAATAAAACAATGTATGTTATAGGAATAATTAAAAGATGACTTTTTCAGAAAAGTTATCTCATCTAAAATCAAAACAAATATTCTTGTATTCCACTTATATTACATGGAAATCTTCTAGAGTTTATTTGAAATTTTTATTTTTTGCCAATGTTTTGGAAAGTTTTTTTTTTAAACATTTTTTTTCTTGAGAAAAATGTGTAGTTAGGGGTTTCATCAATCAGCAAAATTATAGATACAAAAGAATCTTTTTTGAATTCAACTACTATTAACTTGCTCTATTTACGGTTTTTTTCTGAATTTATCATTTTTTTTATAAATTTTATTTGAAACGGAGAATTAATTAATTGTATTAAAAAAAATGGTTCAGGCAATTTTTCATTATTTATAACAATAATCTCTAAGAGAAGTTCTAGAAACTTGCGATTTTTCAGCAATTTTCATGTTCTGATCCCTAAATTTTTTAGAAAAAAAAACACGTATTTTTTTATAAATTAATATTCAGTGATTTTATGAAAACATAGACGTGAAGAATGCAAGAAAAAATAGTTTTATAATTTTAGCTGTTTTATATGATACCAAAAAACCCTCATTAGTGAAAAATTGGGTTTTTCTGGATTTGTTGCTCATTCCGATTTTTGTATGGCTTTTTAGTAAAAATTCCTTCTTAGACATAAAATATTACTTCCAACTGATAATGGAAATAAAAAAACAACATTTAAAAATGTCTTTTTGCCTTTAGAAATTTTGTCTTAAAATAGAGGTGGAATTTCGTATATTTTTCGGAATTTTGGAAATTTTTGAAAAACTTTTCAGTTAGATGTTACTTATAATACGTAAAATATTACTTTCTAGTGATAATTATAAATTTTTGAAAATAAAAATTTTTAAATTTATTATTGATCATAGACATTTTCTCTTAGAGAGGAGGTAGGAATTCGCGTTTTTTATTTTACAAACTTTTTCTTAACTTTTCAGTGGGTTTAAAAAAGTACTTGATAAAAGTTAACAAAGCAATTCGTTTTAAAACTATTATTATTATTTATAACAATATTACCGACAGTAGATAAACCATGAACGCAGAAAATCCACAATATCGATCAAGTTAAGAATCTTCACCAAAACAGAAAATGTAGATGAAAAATAATTTTTTCAATTTTACAATAAATTTCTTTTCTAAAAAAGATCTTTCTTTTCCCATTGGAGCGAAAGAAAAAGATATTTTTCAAGCAAAAAATATAACATTCTTTGAGAGCAATGCTAGAAAGTTGTAATTTTTCCTAAAAATTCCAATTTTTTGTCAACTTGTCACTTAGAGGAGCTGATAACTTATCAAATTTACGAAAATCATGGTTGAAACAATTTATTATTTGGTTGCTCTTTTTTTGGAATTTTCGACTTTTGAGCAACTTTTTGTGGCAGTAAGGTAAAAATTATTGCAAGTTCATGAAGTATTTTTTTATTTAATTGTTGATTTTATTCATAAATATCGTCCCTTAGAATTATGATAGAAAGCTGCTAATTGTTTTTAAAATTCGCAACTTTTCTTTGGCTTTTTAGTTATGAAAACTTTATGATGAACATCAAAAATAAATATTATTTAATAGTATTCTATTTTTTCTAATTGGCCTATTTCCACTACCATAACTTTAAATAAAATACATTTTTTATTATTCTATTATATTCATATTTTGAAATTAGTGTAATGAATGATGCTTTTCAACAAAATATTGCAGTAGGAATTTTTTCATATAAAAATTGTTAAAAATAAAACTGGCAAAAATTGCCGGCAGCAGGAATCGAGCCTGAACTCACCGGTTACAACTCGAAGCGCAACTGCATCGTATAACCCGTAGTTTAAAACCTTTTGATATCACGGTCCATTTAACGTGCTTGGATTTTTTAATTGAATTTTCTCAAAAATATACTCCAGGTGCTATAGAACTCCTGCCTCACGCAGTTTCTAAGAAGGCAGGGCGAGAGACGGATGCGACTCTCGCTCCAAAAGGGCCGCAGTGCGCGAGTCCTCAGTCAAATATATTGCGCAATATTATGCATTCAAATTGGAAACGGTTCAGAGGGCGTGACTGTTTACGTTTTTAAGGTACCGGTTCAGTAACAAGGCCAGTGCGAGGGAAATCGCTTTATATTACTTTTGCATTTTAAAATTTTATTAATTACCTATTACTGAAAGGATTCTGAATAAAATTAAAAATTCTGAAAATTGTATACTTCCATTGTTAATCATGCTAGGTTGGAGCCTTCTGATGAATAATAATGCCTTTTGTTAATGTTTTGCTGAGTCCATAAGCGTTCAGAATATTGTGTCGCATGAAGAAGTGAGAAAATAGACACATGTGTTTACACACATGTCATGCTTGATTGGAATCCGAATAGACTGTTGATAAATATGGAAACAACGTATTTTCGCTAGAATGTTTGAATATTTTCACTTTGATTCCCTGTAGGTATGCAACTTCCAGTCAGAATTTATTTCCTGTCATTTCATAAATTCCCAGTTTGTATTTTCGCGCATAACATAAAATCCTCTTTCAAAATAATAAAAGCAAATCTGATGAGCCATTAACGGCTAGTTAGTCCATATCCGTGGATAATGACTGATTGAAAATATTTCTGTAATAAAAAAATTAATTTCATCTAACCAGCAGTGAAGACACGATATTTGTTGATAAATTTATTTAAAAATGTTAATTACTCTATGTATATTTTTGCTGTGAGTTATTCATTGTCCACCGCAGGGGAATTCTATCTAATTTATTAGAAATTACTTTTTTTTTAGTTTTTTGCTTCAATTCATGCGCGCGTAGTTTCCGGTTAATGGGGAAAGTTTAATTTTTAATACAAAATGAAAATTTCGAATAACTTTTTATTCTTCAAGCTTATTTCTTTATTTGTTTCTATGGTTATATCAATATAATTTTTCTATGATTTTTTAGCAAATTTTGAATGATTTTTTAAGGTTTCAGATATGTCAAATCAAATTTTCAAGAAAAAAGTTCATTTTGAAACAAACAGTTGAATTTTTAAATAAATAAGATTAATTATAAGAAAAATGTATAGCATAATTGATATTTTAACTAAAAGATATTTAAATCTTAAATCAAAGAAGGTTGAATTCATTTGCTAAAGGCGAATTTTTTATTATTATATTAGGAATTATTATAATTATATTTTTTAACGAAAATGATGAGTTTTTGACTTAAATAATTAATCTTTAATCAAAAAATTATTTTTTAAGAAAGTAATTTAACTTTTAGAAAAGTAATTTGATTCTCATTCAAAAAGATGGATTTTTAACCAAAAATCAAATTGTTGATAAGTAAACCATAAGATATATTTATTTTAAATAAAAAGAGTGGAATTCATTCAAAAAATACTAATTTTCAACAACAGAGCTGAATAATTAATCGGAAGAAATCAATTTGCAACGAGAAAGCTAAATTTCTAATAATTTAAAAATTTATTAAAAATTTTATTCAAGAACATTTAAAATCATTCAAGAAATAACAATTTTTATAAAATTATTTTTTATTTATTATTTTCATGTATGATTTGAAATAAAAAGGGTTAAACATGTTCCAAAACATACGAATTTTCTACAAAACAGTTTCATTTCTTAACCCAAAAATATAAATTTCAAACCTCATATTTCAATGCTCATCCAAAGCAATTAATTTTTAAGAAGGTAGTTCAATTTTTAACGATTTATTTGAATTAAAAAAAAGGTAAATAATAAAAAAATACTATAGAACTTTTTAAAAAAATATATGAATTTTCAATAAAACAGTTACGATTTTAATCCAGGAGGTACATTTTAAACAAATGTAATGAATCTTAAACCAAGAAAATGAATTTGTATCAAAATACTTTACTTTTTAACTAATTAGTAGAATTTTTAATTAAAAAAGTTAATTTTCAACCAAGAATATTAATTTTCTGCCAAAAGACGAATTTTGAACCAAATAATTAAGATTTCAATCCACAAAATTTATTTTAAACTGAAATAATGATTCTTCACCCAAAAACTAAAATTTTAACAAAGTAGCTTCATTTTTAACGAATCAATAGAATTACCAAAAGCACAAAAAAAATAATTAACAAAAAAATAAAATGATAGTTCACATTTCCACTGAAATAATATTTTTAATTTAATTCGAAACGAAAAATATAATAGTTGCATTTTTAACAAAAAAGGTTTAATTTCTACTAAAAGCAATTAATTTTCAAATCGTAAAGAAGAATATTTTAGGTCAAGATAGACCAAAAATATAAACGAATTCAGCATTTGAGGTAAAAAGAATAGGAAATACAAAAAATATAAAAGTTTGGAATATAAATTTTTCTAAATTATTTTTTAAGGTAATTAAAATATAATTATTGCTAGGATCTTTGGAAAATTGCAAGATATATTCGAAGATTTTAGATGTATCAAAAAACTATCTGAAATTTTTAGGAAAGTATTTCTATTTACCATTTTGTTTAAAATTTTTTCGAATCTTTTGATGTTTAAAATTATTTTTAAATCTTTCAAATTTTCTAAATATCTCCTAAATTCACTCAAATTTGTTCCACAACTTAGTAATCCTTTGAAATTTAAAATTTTGATTTAAAATCTTGTATAATTCTTTTTGAAATTTTCGAAAATCATTTGAAATATCTGAAAATCTTTTGGAATTTTCTCATAATCTTTTAATCTTAAACATTATTTTTTAATCTTAGATAAAAAGCTAAATTTTAAGCTGTT
>NC_046664.1:72252321-72279781 GCF_010883055.1 Belonocnema kinseyi | reverse complement strand
CTTAAAATTTAGCTTTTTATCTAAGATTAAAAAATAATGTTTAAAAAATAGCTATAATGTAATAAGATGTCATTAAGTATCACTTTTACATAATTATATTACCATAAAAATTCTACATTACTAAATAAAATATCTGAGTTCTCCTAATCTCGAAAAAAGAATTTTTTTATTAATCATTTGCTTATAATAAATAGAAATTTCGCTCAGAAATTAAAATCAGCATCTCTAGAAAGTATATGCACTATTTATAAATATTTTTGAACATTTAAAAACTGTTTGAACAAAACTGGATACTTTAATTTTCAAGAGTACCTATTTTTTCGTGACATAGTTATTTCGATTTTCATTTCACGCTAATTTTATCGTTGTAAAATAAAAATTATAATTTGTTTGTTAAATAAGCAATATAGGATTTATATTTCAATACTTTTTAAAAATTGTATTTTATTTTAACAATCTCTGCATGCAGAAGTTTTTTTCTCGTCCGATCAATAATTGCAGAGACAAAAATTGTTAAAAACTGGTACAATTTTAAATTAACAATGTTCACCAAAATATTGAAAATTATGCAAAAAAGAAAGGAAATTGAAAAGTCACTCTTCTCTTCTTCCTCAGTAACTAAAAATTAATCCTCTTAAATATTAACGATTTGACGATTATAGAAAATTGAGCATGCTCGCGCTTTTCATTAATTTTTTTTTTTTGCATGCAGTGAACTCTCACGTATTCCATAGGCCGAGAAACGTAATCATTCGGATATTCCAAGTCTGAAAGGTCCCCCACCTCGACGTTGAGGCGTAGAGCGATTTTGTAAAGCGCCATTCATTGGCTGTTCATAACTTGGATTGATGTGCGCGCAGTAAGCATGTATGCGTCCTTGCATTTGCATTTTCGCATTGATGTTTCGAGCCTATTTTTATTGGTTAGCCACTGAAGCGGACGAGTTCGTACAGGGACAGTGGTAGGAGGTAAAGGGGCTTCGAATCTTGAAACATTCGAGCGGAAGAGATTTGGAATAAGTCAGACTTGGAATAAATGAGCCTTGGAATAAGTAAGAATTCACTTTACATACATTTTTGGTGTAATTAAACAAAACTGAATTTTAGTCTTTATCGCATCGGCCAACCGCAGATTTACATAAATGCGAATGTTCGCTAAAATGCACGCTGAAGCGTATAGAATACCATTCTGCATTAGAAACCGTAAATCGATCATTTCTACGCTATGGTAAAACGTAGTATTTTACTTAATTGATGTCACATTATTTGTGGTCGAGAGAACCTCGATCTCAATCGGCAGTTCAACAATAATAGTCCCCGCATCAAGTTTGAAATGGTTAATTAAATGTCTGTATACTAAATTAGTACGCAATTGTAATTGGGAATTGAGTTCATTTCATTTATTTTCTTCTAACAAAGACAAATTTGCAACAAAATAAACGAATTTTCAAATAAAAAATTAGTTCAACTATCTACTAAAAAAATTTAATTTTTAACTAAAAATATGAATTTTAAAGCAAAAATAAAAATCTGTTTACTACCAGAAAAGTTTAATGATTAACAAAATACATGAATTTTCGATTAAAACATACAAATTTATGATAAGAAATTTAATAGTTTAATTTTTAATTTAAATAATTAATTTTCGAATAAAAAATTAACTTTCAAGAAACAAGTTCAATTTTAAACTAAAAATATACATTTTTAAAGAGAAATTCAGTCTTCTACCAGAAGGGATTAAATTTGAAAAAAATAAATAAATTTGCAACCAAAAAAATACATTTTTTACCAAAAAAGTTGAATTTTCATAAAACTTCAGGAATTTTGTAGTTTTCAATTGAAAATAAAAAATTTAACATATCAAATTAAATAGCTTAATTTTCATTTCAAATTATTATTTTGCAAATAAAAAGATCAACTTTCTTCATATAAAAACAACGAAATTATAACAAATTACATGAATTTGTAGCGAAGGAAATAAATTTTCCACCAAAAACGTCAGATTTTCAGCAAAGTGCATGAATTTTGGAATTTCAACTAAAAAATGTAAATTTATAGTAAAAAATGAAAAAATTAAATTCTTAATTGAAATAATTAATTTTTAAACAGAAAATGAATTTTCAACATAATCGTCACATTTTTCAACAAATAGTTCAGTTTAAAAAAATTTAAAGCAAGCAGAATAATTTTCTATAAAATAAGACAAACTTTCAACAAACTAGTTGCATTTTCTACAAAATAATTGAATTTCAAACTGGAAATATAAATTTACAGTACTAAATGGAGAAGTTAAAATTTTAGTTTAAAGAATAATTTTTAACTAAAGAGATTAAGCTTTAACGAAATAATTGAATATTTCGTCAAAATAGTTCAATTAAAAAAAATTCAATTGTAAGCTAAAAGTTGAATTTCCTATATAAGCTACATTTTTGCAGTGCCACTTTTTTGTACAATCGTTACCGAGTTTTATAATCAATTTTAAATTAGCTCTAATAGTTAAAAATTAATATCGATGACTATTTTTAATTTGAAATTAAAATCTGTTTTGTTTGGAATAGGTATCAGATATTACATTTGTTTACTCAAAAAATTTTCATTTAGTTAAAAATTCATCTCTTATGTTAAGAATGTATTTTTCAACTGAAAACTGAACTTTTTTAGTTAAGAATTTTTTTTAATTGATCTCTTTCGTTAAAAACGCAACTATTTTGTTAATTTTTTTCCAAAAGAAATTAGGTTTTAAAATCTTAAGCTTTACATTTTTGGTGGAAAATTAATCTTTTTAGCTAAGAAATCAACTGCTCAGTTCAAATTTGATTTCTTTGTAATTGAAAACTAATCTATTTTGTTAAGAATTCGTATTTATCAGTAGAAAATTAATCTTTTCGGTTAGAAAATTCAACAACTTTGTGAAAAAGAAATCCTTCTTAGTTGAAAATCACGTGAGTCTAGTTTAGTCGAAGTAATCCCTTGTAATTTTATAGAGAGATGTAATTCAGGGTAATCTTGAAAAAATCTGGGTAATCCATTTTCGTAGTCCCGCTTCTGTAGGCGTCGTTTCCCCTTCATAAAATTATTCTTAAACTACGGCTTAAGATTTTGGGGACATTCTTCCTGATTTAAAATGGAATTACTTAGTTTTTAAATCTTCGGTAATAAGAAAATGTGAATTATTTTTTCTCCAGATGCAAAAACTTCAAGGAAAGTGTAATTTCATTATATTCAAATTTTAAAAGTCATGGTATCTTTCGAAACGTTCTAGGTCGATGACAGAAATCTTTCCTCTAAAGAGATATTCGTATGCGAAGTGAGCGTGGATCGTATTTTATGTTAAATTTCATTTGCCTCAACGAGAAAAGAAATGATGAATTGCTGGCAATAAAAGTCACAGATAGCAGCAGACGTCAGTAAATCAGATTCCCTAGAGTCGATGGCTGTTGAGAAAAGAGAAAACGGATAGTTTATCGGGATCTCCAATTTATTCTCCTTAGTCCGGAAATATATGAAATCATAGAGGGGGTTTGGTGGCAAGTTACACAAAGATCGTCGGTGTTTGTCCTGACTGATTTGAAGAAATCCGACTTGAATCCTTGCTCAGATGCCTTTTGGAAAAATTTTAAGATTTGATCAAATAAAATTTTTTTTAGTGATTTTGGATTCACCTCTCCCCATTGAAACAATTTGCGATATTTCAGTGAAAATCTCCTCCTCTTCCTCCTATTCCTCCTCCTGCTACTCCTCGTGCACCACCACCTTCTACTCCTACACCTCCTGATCCGCCTGCTCCGCCTGCCCCTCCTCTTCCATCTCCTACCACTCTTCCGCCACCACCTTCTAATCAGTCTTCTATACCTCCTTTAGTGATTTTTGACTCACTACTCCCTCTTGTGACTCTATAAACATCCTCCTATAATACTACCTTCTCCTCTACCACCTCCTCCTCTGCCGTAACCTTCTTCTCCTTCTTCTACACCTTCTTTAGGGATTTTTGACTCACCATATCCTCAGTTGACAATTCTTGATATTTCAATGAAATTCCCTTCTTCCTTATCCTCCTCCTCGTCTTTCTCCCCCACTACGTTCTCAACATCCTCCTCCTTATCCACCTCCACCTCCTTCTCCTCCGTCTGCCCCTTCTCTTTTGTCTCCACCTGCTCTTGCGCCTTTACCTTCTCCTTCTTCTTCTATACCTCCTTAAGTGATTTTGAACTCACTACTCCCTCTAGTGACAATTCGTGATATTTCAATGAAATCATCCTCCGCCTCATTCTACTCCTCTATCTCCATGTCCTCCTCCACCTCCATTTCTTCCTTCTCCTTCTTTTGCAGCTTCGCCCCGGCCTATTTTTCACATCCGAAATATTTATATAAAATTGACAGACATATAATTTGAAGATTAACTTACTTGGCAAAATACTTAAACAGATTATGAGCCCTATGAATCTCTTTCCCCCGTTATTAGTATTTCTTTTTTTTCTGTTGTTTTTCATAAACTTCCCCTTTATGTCACTTTCCCATTAAATATGAACTAAATTATCAGAACCAAACTAGGAAATCCAACTATTTTCGTATTAGACTTAATTTCGTTTAGGTTTAAAGCATGCCATTATATTTTTTTCAGATTCATCTTATCTAGTCGAAAATTCGAATAATTGTTAAAAAATTTTAGTAGTTTGTTAAAAATACAGCTACAGTGGTGCGCAAAAGTTTTGGGCCACATTGTTTTTCTGATCTATTCCTTCAAAGGCGAACTCGAGTAAAAATACATTGATGCGGAAATTATGTATACTATTTGTACCAAACATTAAGGTATGTAACAAGTTTTGAAAAAAAATTCCATTGTTTTTTTTCGATTATATTCCGTATTGACGTGTGCAAAAGTATTGGGCCACTATGTCCAGATATCTCTAAAAGCGATGCTATGGTAACAACTTCGATTCCTCGCGTTTGTCAATTGTTTAACTTATCAGATCAAGTCATTTTGAAATCAAAATGCTGAAACATACGACTCATGAGATTCGGGAAGCTGTGTTAAATCTTTCTGAACAAGGGAAGACTTCTCGTGAAATTGCTGCCTCATTGAAAATTGGTAAGAGTACTGTAAATAGATTAATTAAGAAATTCACTACTACCCAGAGTCTACTGTACCTCCCACGATCTGGTAGACCACGGAAAACGACAATTCGTGTTGACAAGATCATCAAACGCAAATCAACAATTGATGTCAAGAAGACAGCATCTGAAATTGCCAATCAACTTCGCGATGAAAACCCTGCCAACGTGAGTAGGAGCACTGTGGCTCGTCGTTTGAACGATATGGGACTGTTCACACGCGTTGCTGTTAAGAAACCCTTGATCAGCAAGAAGAATCAGAAGGCCCGATTGGATTTTGGGAAGAAACGCCAACACTGGACTCCGGAACAGTGGGCTAAAGTACTTTTTTCTGACCAATCGAAGTTCAATCTATTCGGAAGTGATGGTAAGAAGTATGTTCGACGTCCGAAAAATACCAGATACGATTCTCGGTATCAAATTCCAGCAGGCAAACACGGAGGTGGATCAGTCATGGTTTGGGGCGCTATGTCTTCGCAATGAGTAGGTCCACTGCACAAGATTAAAGGCATCATGGACAAAGTTATGTATCGAGATATTATGGCAGAAAAAATTTTACCATATTCTAGAAAAAAAATGCCCGAAAATTGAATTTTTCAGCAAGATAACGATCCGAAACATGAGTCGAAGCTGGTTCAGGAATTTTTGAAAGGGCGAAAAGTGAAGCTTCTGGATCATCCAGATTAATCTCCAGACCTAAATCCGATTGGAAATTTGTGGGACACACTCGGAAGACATGTTGGAACGAAGAAACATTCGAACAAGGATGACTTATGGCGAACTCTTCAGGAAGAATGCGAAAAAATACCGAAAGACTAGAGTTAAACGCTTAGTTGATTAAATGCCTCGACGATGTGCTGCTGTAAATGCTGCTGATGGTATGGCTACAAAGTATTAGTCAATAAGTAACGGAATATTAACTTTCTTGTTGATTTTATGAAAGTTAACTATTTTATGAACCTATAGGATAAGTGGGGCCCATTATTTTTGAACATTGTAGTTACAAACAATGTGAATGGAATTGTCAACAAACTTTATTAAAAATATGTAAATGTTGCAGTTTTGTAGTTCAATAAAATACTGAAATTTTGTATATATTCAATTTTTCTCAACTGCTTTTATTCACCAGATATAGTCAAAAATGTGTTTGGCCCAAAACTTTTCGCACCACTGTATTTTGTTCAAAGTTTTAACAAAACAGTATTTTGGTAAAGGATTTTGTTAAAACTCCTTTCAATTTCTGTTAAAATTAAATTTTTGTGATGAACGATTAAATATTTCATTTTTGAACGAAAGTTTGTCTTTTTTATTTTAAAATGCAACTATTTAGTTAAAAACTTGTCTTTCTCAAGCAATTAAAACTTTTCCGTTGAATTTAAAAGTTTTGATTGATGATTCATTTTTTAATTGGCCATCTTAGTCCAAAATTCATGTTTTTATTTTAAATTTTAATATTTGGCCAACAATTTTTTTTTTTACTGTGAATTAATTTTCTTCAATAAAAACATAACTATAATATGTTTGGTGGGAAATTGATACTTTAAATTAAAAATTGATCGTTTCTAGTAGAAAATTGATCTCCTTTTAGAGAATATGTCTAACACTATATTTCAACTCAGCGATCTAAAAAATCCAATTCTCGACAATTTTCTCAATATCCGAACATTTTCAGTGGTTCATATCCGGAATATTGGATCCCCCATTTTTAGTGTTTAAAATATACCATCAGGCTTAAAATCAACAACCGCAAAAACGTAACTATCTCCAATTTTATCCAGATCCAAGCATGTTCCATTTCATAGCCGCAATAATAAATCCGAAATTTTGAATCTTTGAAATCGAACACCAGGCTTAGATTAAGCGATCCCAAAAAGCTAAGTATTACGAATTTGATAAAAGTTCAAACATTTTTAAGAATTAATGTCCGCCATATTGGATCCGCCATTTTTAAATTAAGAAATCAAACATTAAATTAAAAAGAATCGACTCCAGAATCCTATGTACCACCAATTTTGTCCTCGCACAAACATTTTTAATACTTTATGTCTACCATATTGGTTCCTGCTTTTTAAATGTTGAAAGTCCATCATCAAATTTTAAGTCAGCGACCCCAGAAAACCAAATGAACACCAATTTTATCCAAATCCAAAAATATTTTATGTTATGCTTTCTTCCATTTCCGCCATATTTAGTCTGCTATTTGAAATTTTGGAAACCCAGCGCCATATTTGGATTAAGCGACCCCAAAAATGTAATTATCACTAATTTTATCAAGAGCTGAAATTTTTAAATAATTCTTATCCGAATATTGGATTTGCCATTTGAATGTGTTCAATCCAACATCAGATTTGAAATCAACGACTTCAGAAACTTATGTCCCATCAATTTTATGATGGCTCCACAAATTTTAATCATTTTTGTCAGCCATATTGGATCCGCCCTTTTAATTGCAAAAATGCAACATAAGATTTGAAATTAACGAACCCAAAAACCTACATATAACCAATTTTTTCGGGCAAATATTTGTAATACTACACGTCCACCATATTGAATCCGCCATTTGAATTTAAAAATGAAACATCAGATTTGAAATCAGCGACCTTAAAAATCTTACCAGCAGTAATTTTCTCCATATCTAAACATATTCTATTTCATATCTTATTCAATGTCTGCCATATTGGATCCACAATTTTCAATTTTGGGAACATAACACGAGATTTCGAAAAGGCAACCCAAAAACATAAATTATCACTAATTTCATCAACGTCCAAAAATTTTTTATAATTCCTGTTGACCATGTTGGATCCGCTATTTTCAATTTAAAAAATCCAACATCAGATTTAAAGTCAAAAACCTCAGAAACCTCATATGTACCACCACTTTAATCTAGATACAACCGAACTACCAACAATGCTATTCAGATTCCAGTATGTTTCATGTCATGTCTCATTTCATGTCCGCCATTATGAATTTTGTAAATCCAAAATCAGATTAAGATTCAGCGACCCCAAAAACATTGAGCCTAAAAATATTACGTGATCCTAAATTTTTTTTCAAGGTTTTTAGGGTTGGAAAAAAATTCCAAAACAGCGTGACAGAGTTTTTGAACAGCCCCAGTAGCAAATGAATTATAAAGTGACGATAATTGGAAAGGAGATAGATGACTGCGGTTAAGAGCTGTTGCGTTTGCGACTAGTGGCATGTTGAGTTTGATAGCCCATGTCACCATTGTACGGAAGATTAACGGGAATTCCACTTTTCGACGCACATTAACAACTAGTACCAGAGATTTCGGTCAATCCGTAAAGTGGAGGTAATTTTCACGTCCACGTAACTGCTCAACAAGCTAGTTAAACACCATCTATTGTTCAACCTGCAATTCTAAAATGCAGCAAAAATAATTTCTTGAAAAAAAATTTCTAGATATGGGAAACTTGTACGAGAATGATACCAGTATGAACTGAATATTGGAGAAAACTAACTAGAATAAGGCAGAAGTTCTGTAGTATTTTTTTTATACTTTGCGACATTAAAAACAAATCTCAGGATCAGTTATCTCACACTTACTTGCTATTTTTGAATTTAAATATGAAACTTTATTTCTCTCATGGCGATGAAAATTTTTTCCGCTGACAGATTATGATTTTTTGAGGAATGAAATTAGTTTATCTAGTTTTCCACTGGTTTCTTCTATTCGTTCAAATTTTGACTTCGAAACTGGCGAATGAATAATTCTCTTTATTTTAATGGACAATATATTTTACGTGTTTTATGAGAAGTATTATTCAGTACTCGATAAATAATATGTGGACAGGTTAGGCTTCAGTATCAAAGTTTTTTTTTTTTGCTTTTAGGTTGTGAGCACAAACAACTAACTGCTACCAACCAATTTTTAAATAAATAAGAAATTTCTAAAGTTTTGCCAAAATTGTCAGATAAATTATTCTAGGTTTCGTTATATATTATAGTAGATAGCAATTTTTCGTAGTGGTTTAAAATATGAATATTCAGCTCGTATCTGTAGAGTAGGATCTGAAAAAAAACTACAACGTTTTAAAAATGTATAAAATTTAGGATAATTAATTAATGAAATTTATTTCACGTCATCGCTATCTCTGAAAAACTTAAATAATCCTTATAATAATACCTAGGTTAAAATAAAACAATATAAAAACGAATTTCTCCGGCGGCTGACTAAATCCATTCTAGACTACTGTCTAGTGATAGTGGCAGTTACTACTTATAATAAAACAGTGAAACTTGCACAACTATATTATTCTTTTGTTCAATCTTATTTCTTTGGTATTGAAAGTATGTGTCATTTTTCTTATCGTCATGTTCTAAGAATTTGAAATAAATATCCTAATAGAAACAATGTATATTCTTAAATCCTACATGTCGGGTAATAATTATATTTAAAAAAAGTGATTTAAAGATATGTCTTAAAAATCTCGGAATCATTATTTTTAAAAACCTGAGCAGCTTTTCATTACTTAAGGTCGCTTTATATCTTGATTTGAAGAATTGGAAAATCAAATCTCTTAATTAATAAAGAAATTAAATTTAAAAAAAGTTGTCTAATAAATTATTGAAAATATTATACATGTTTTATGTCAGTGATTTTCACCAAGAATTAGTTTTTTTGAAAAAGAATTTTGGTATGAAATCAGAAAATTTTGAAAAGAAAACTTGAAGTTCCTCTAAATTTCTGGCTTTATTATTTTCTTCGTGTAATTTTTTTAACAATTAAAGGTTATTTTGTAATGCTTCACCTGCAATTAGAACGTTTAAACAACAATCATTAGGTTTAAATCCAAAGATTTTTGTTTAAAATAATAAAATTTATAATCTGTAACAATGTAGAATTTTGAAATTTTTTTGTAACTTAAATTATAATCTCTATACAAAAACCGTTAGATTTCAAGGAAGATTCCTAATTTTAGAGGAATTTTAGGTTAGGTTAACATTTTTTAGCGCAAATTTATATTTAAAAAAGCATTATAATTGAAAAAAGACCTCGAATTTTTCAACAATTTTTGATTTGTGGGAAATCGATAGTTTTAATTAAAAAATTATATACCTAAAGAAGGTGCACATATTTCAGAACCATTTTCTGTCATTTTGTATTTAGGGTTTTGCCAGAAATTATTGGTATTTCAAATAAAAAATTATTAGTTTACAAAGAAAATTTACAATTTTTCGAAAACATTCAGTTTTATTTTTGAATTTTTTGAATTTTTTCAGTATCTTTTGCGTGAATCAAAGCTGTTATAAAAAAATAATTACATTTTGAAGAGGATTCATAATTTTTTAAGAATTTTATGTTATTTTAGTGTTTTGAATTAGAGCTTGCAATTTTCAAACAAATTTATTATAATTTAAACAAGATTCAGAACATTTGAACAATGATGGATTACGTTATTATTCTTCATCGTTAATTGCTATTTTTAACAAACAAAAAATTATATTTCAAAGACGATTGACAGCTTTCTAACAATTTCAGATTATGTTGTTGTTTATTTCCAGAAATCGGTATTTTTTTAATCAAAAATCATTAGATTTCAAAAAGATTTTTGTTGGTAAAATATTTTAAAGTTAAGTTATATTTTTAAAATAGATTTTATTGTAGTTTAAATACTTTTCATACAAAGTTTTTTTATACAAATAGAATAAATTTTTAAAACGACCTTAGGCTCTTTTTGTATTAATATTAATTTTATATTTTAAATGAAAAATTTCGTAAAAAATATAATGAATCGCGAGCGTATTATGCGTGTTTGTTTTATAGTTTAAATTGTATCAACTAATTTTATCCACTTTTTAATTCGCACAAATATATAGGCAAAAATAAAACAAGAGAGGCATGATTTTCTACTGCGGCTGAGCAAAATACTCTTATACTACTGTCTGCACATAATGACAGTAACTACTTGAAATAAAACAGTAAACTTAAACTCAGTATTTTCTTAATTTTTTTCAATTTTATTTTTTAGTTATTGAAATTACATTCCATTTCGCTTACAAGAGAGATAATTTCGGCAAATTGTTGTAAAATAGAAATGGTCTTCCAAAGACTTTTTTGATAGAAGGAAGAATTTCATTTCAGGTCTTGAACGTCTACAAAGAGTTAAGAAAATCAAGGATTCTTTCAGATTCGAAGAATCCTTTGTTATACTGTAAGAATCTAAAATCTTTGATTATTGTAAAGTCTTCAAAATTTAAAATAAATTTAATTTAATAGATATTCTGAAGATTTAAAAGTTTGGAAAACGTTGCAAAAAACTCGAAACAAAATTCAGACTTCTTTAAGAATTTGAAGAAATGATTGATTTTCACAGAATAGTTAAAAAGATTTTAAAAGATTTCCGAAATTTTCGAAAAAGGATCTTGAAGATTTTACAATAATTTCACATTTTTTAGCATTTATTTTTTACTTGACAAAAAATTTCTATTCATTTTAATAAATATTTATGTTATGAATCAATTGTAAGAATAATTTCGAATTAATAAGATTTTTAAAAAATAATTACAAAATATAGATTTTTCAAGATTTCGAAGTAAAATGTTTAAACTTTTCAAATACTATTAATGAATTGAAAACAAAAAAAAAGTGTTCTTAAGAATTATGGGAGGATTAAAAATGACTTTTTATTTGAAAAATTCATCTTTAGAGAATATACTAAAAGGTTAAAAATGATTTCCTACAAATTTTTAAAAGAATGTAAAGATTTGAAATCAAAATTTAAAAAAAAATGTTGACAAAATTTGGGATAATTTTTTAAAAAATCAATCGGGCTTAGAATTTTTAAAAGAAGTTTTAGAAGTATGAAGAAGTGTTTTCCGAAATTTTCTAATAAAGGCGTTTTTCTTTTCCAATATTTTCTTTTTGGTAATTTTTTATTTCTAGAAATTTTGCCTTTTTTTAATTTTCTGTATTCCTTTTCGACATAATTATTTAAAATCATTAAAAATATGTCCTAATTTTCTTGAGAATCTTGACAGAAATTTATTTTTATATAACTTAAGAAATACTGATAATGCTTTCCTAAAATTAAATTTAATATCTAATTAAGGTAGTTGAAAGATTTGAACAAGTAAATATTTTTTCGAAATTTACATAAAAAATTCCATATCGTAAAACAGCGAACTTTATCATTGAATTATTCTTAAATTAATGTAAATTTAATAAAATAAAAAAATTAAACTATAAGGTTGTCTCTCCGAATATTCTCTTTAATATCTCGTATCTCATAAGTCTCGAAATAACGTCCCGTTGCGTGAACACCATTTATTTTTCTGTAGTAAATGTTTGCAGGGGTTAAGGAGCAAAATTATAAATGACTTCGTCACATTATTAATCAAATCTTCACATTTTCGATCAAAGTTGCACTTATAAAACATTTTGAGATTTATATGTTAGTTCAATGTAAAAAAATTGATGTAAAAGAAATAAAAGTCAATTTAAAAAAATTCTAAATTAATAAAATTTCCTATTCTGTACAAATAATTAAATTTTAATAACAATTCATATTTATATCTGCAAAAATTTATCTGTTTTAATTTTCAAATAGTGATTCGTGCTTGTTTTCTTGGATCTTAAGATTCACATTAAAGAAAAAAACTGTAACAGCACAAAAAAACGCTTAAAAGAAAAAATAAATTTGTTTATTTATTGAAAATCATTGCCAATTTTTTTTATACAATATAGGCAGAAATGATCAATACAAATATTTTTCGAGCTATTGCTTAAGTGCATCAATTTGTACACTATTAACATGACAATAATTTTTCCTCATATAATAACATTAAAAATAATAAAATTCTGCATCTAATGAGTCAAGTTGAAACCAAAATATCTATTTTTTTTTAATTCGATATAATCTTTCCGCCTGAATTTTAAAAACATAGAAAGTTCATTTTATGGAGAAAAAATCAATTTTTAAATTATTAATTGTATTTAAAAAATACATGCTTATACAATGAAGATATTCTATTAGTTTTACGCAAGCCAATATGAAACTTCTCAAAATGAGAAATTTTTTTTTCTAATGTTTTTGTCGAATCTGTCGTTTGTAAATAAAAGACGAAAATTAATTTTTTGGAAAAAATACTTGTGGTCAGAATATTGTTTTGACCGACGTAAAATAAACAGGAAGTAAAAATATACCCAAAAACAAATGAAAAGATGCTTGTTTGGTGCAAACAGGTATTTTATATATTTTTTTAAATCGTAAAAAGTCATTTGAATCTGGTAAGCAAAATTAAATATCTCAATAATTTTAAAAGTACGAAATATTTAATTTAATTTTCTTACTTAAAAAGTCTGCTATTATATTTAACGTTCAGAATTAAATTTTTTTGTAAATTTAATTATTTAGCAGAAAATTTTCCATCAGCTTGAAATATTCATGATTTTTTTTCCTTGCATGGCTTAAAAATAAAAATGGGTTAAAAATTTGTCTTTTTTGTTTGAAAAATCATCTCTTTTGGTTAGAAATTCAGCTGTTTTAAAATTAAACTCTTTCCATTGAGTCGAAAACGAATTCTTTTAATTTGAAAATTTAACTATTTGCTTAAATATTCATCTTTTTTGTAAAAAAAAAACTAATTTTCTTGGTTAAAAATCCTTTTTCAAACGAAAAATATCTTTTGTTGAAAAACTAATTTTTTTCTTGAAAACTCTCCTTTTGGTTTAAACGTTAATCTTTCTTGATTTTTAATTAAATTTTTTTGGTTCAAATTTACCTTTTTGGATTTAAAGGTATAACTTAATAAAAAAATTTTTATAATCAACTTGAAAACTCATATTTTTTGTTGAAAATTCGTATTTTTGGGTTTAAAATTCAACTGCTTTGTAAAAAATTTATCTTTTGTCTTGAAAATTTAACAAGTTAAATTTTCTTTCTTGAATGAAAAATAATTTTTGCTTTAAAATTAAATTGTTCTATTGAAAATGCTCTGTTTTACTTCAATGTTCATCTTTCTTCATAGGAAATTAATTTTTTCATTAAAAACTGATATTTTCAGTCTAAAACAAAAACTTTTTAAATAAATTCGATTTTTAGTTTAAAAAATCAACTCTTTTTTCAGAAATTTATATTTTTGGGTTTCAAATTAAACTGTTTTGGTAGCAAATTTGTCTATCGGGCTTAAAAAATCAACAATCTGCTCTTTTTTCTTGACTAATAAAAATTTCTTGGTTAAAAATACAGCCCTTGTCGAACTATCTCTTTTTGATCTGAAACTTTATCTTTCTTGTTCGAGTATGCAATTTTTTAAATTTATCTTTTCGGGCCAAAGGAAAAACGTTTTCAAAAAGTAGACTTTTATCTTAAAAACTCAATTCTTTTTTTGAAAATGTATGTTTTTGAGTTGAAATGCCACTCTCTTGTACAAAAATTGTCTTGATGAGTTCAAAAATTCAACAATCGTTTTTCTTTTTTGACAGAAAATTCTTTTTTGATTAAAATTTCAGTTCCTTTCTTGAAAATTCTCTGTTGAATTGGAATGTGCATCTTTCTTATTTGAAAACTAAATCCTTTGTTTAAGATTGTCATTAACGTGTTTAAAAGTGAAAGTTTAAAAATCTTTTTTGTAGAAATGTTGTGTTTTTGGTCTGCAAATTAAACTTTTTTTTTAGCTTTCTTAACTAAGAATATTTAAAGTGGGACGATGGTTTGTGGGGGCTAAAGCGTAGGCTTTGGACCTACTCCGTCGGCTTGCGGGTTCGATTCCCGCCTCGCACTCTGGAAGAGCCTCGACGGCCCATGCGGTGAACACTAGCCTAGCAAGGGAGTTGTTCATCTCCGGAGAGTCGTGGGACCGGTACCTCTAGAGAAAAATGTTTTCACTAAGTACTTAAAGCTGTTGCTCCTGGTGGTTCGGAACCCACCTTAAACTGTAGGTCCCGCTTCCACCTCCAAGTAAGTGGGTGGAGGGTATGTAAAGGAATAAAGAAGAAGGTGCAAAAAACTGTAAACCCTTAGGGGACACATTAGAAGCTTCCATTCCATTCCAACTAAAAATACTTATTAGTTAAAAATTCAGCTCTTTCCTTAAAAAATCTCTTTTTGGTTTGAACGTTCATTTTTTTGCTTGAAAATAAAATGTTCTGTTTAAAATTAATCGTTTTCGGATTAAAAGTATAACACCTTCAAAAAATTTGATTTTTAGCATTTAAACTCAAAACTCTTTTGGTGAATAATCATCTACTTAGGTATATAACTCTTCTTTTTTAGTCAAAAATTTATCTATTTTCTCCAAAGTTCACCCTATTTCTCCTATTTCGAGAGACTTATTTTGTAATATTCAACTAATTATAACGAAACATTGAAACCAGTAATATTTTTTCATTTAATGAATGGAATTGAGACTCTCTTTGTTGAAGAGAGAGATTCTATCATTCATTATTAGGCGAATTAAATTTTAACTTTATTTGACATTCCTGGACGAAATGCAGAGATTAGTTTTATGTCCAGTTGAGTGGAAACCAGAAGGAAAATTACGATTCTACGCTTGTACACGAAATGAAATAAGCGCTTTGATGGTGAATGTAATTCATGAGTGTTTCAGGACAAGACTGCTGGGTCGACTTCAAAGCCGTTTGGATGTGAAACGTGTCCTTTTCGAGCTAAATTCCAAGATGAAAGAACGCTTGTATCTCTCAAGTTGTCATATTTTTCCCTTGCTTTTAAAAACAATCCTTAAATGTTTTATGTTGAAAACTCGACCCCAAATTGGCTTATTAGATATTTTTTTTGACGGGCTTTCTCCTCACCTGAAAAACCCGGAAATGTCAGGGAATTTTATTAGTCAAAGAAAGTCAGAGAAAAATAAAAGTATTTTTCCGAGACAGTGACATTTTTTGTCATTCTTAAATTTGTTTTAAAAACTGGAATATTTAATGAAGTTGCGATGTTTTTTCGTTTTTAAGGCCTTTAATTTGAAAAGGAATAAATAGGACTTTGATTTCCATCTTTCAAGAGTTTCATGGACCCTTAGAGTTTCGGTCGGACGTCCGTTTGTCGTTCGTTTTCCAAGAAGTGAAAGTGCGGAGAAATAATAGGAGACAAAGAGGAAGGAAGTGGGCAAAACGAGGAGGGGGTAGAGGAAGTGAGGAGGCATGAAGGGATGAAAGTAGGTGTGTTAGGGGGGATAAGGAAAGAGTAAAGGCAGTATGTCAAGTAAGGAAAATTAGTGGAGAGTTGAATAGGGGGTCGAGAAATTAATTTGGACTAAGGGGTGGAGTAGTAGGAAAAATTAAAATAAAGAAGTAGAGCAAATATTTGGGAATAGAGGGAATATGTGAACAAGGTGTAATTGGAAAGAGTCCGGAAAATAGGTGAATTGAGGAAAATTAGGAAAGAGTAAGAAAAGTGAAGGTAATCTAAGAAGTAAAAGTGGGAGCAATTGGATGAATGGGAGTAAAAGAAATAAGAGGAATTCAGCGAAAGTAGGGAAAGTGGAGGAAAATGAAGAGAAGGGAAGTAGGTAAAGTAGAAGAAATAGAGAAAGTGAGCTGCAGGAATTGAACATACGATAGGTTAAAAAAGGGGCAGGATGTAGGTAAAGTATTGAAAATGAGGAAAAAGTAGAGAATGTGCGAGATGTTGGAGAAAATTATAGGTAAAGATTTGTGGAAAGTAAGAAACACGAGGTAAGGAAGTAGGGAAAACCAGGAGGAAGTAGAGGAAAGGAGGCGACATAAAGGGATGGAAGTAGGTGAGTTAGAGGGAATGAGAGAAGAGTAAAGGCAGTATGTAAAGTAAGGGAGATTAGCTGAGAGTAAGAGAAGTAAGAAGAATTGTGGTGTGCAAATGTGAACGAAACTGGTAGAGGTGATGTACAGCCCTTGAGAGGAAGAAGTAGAGGAAATAAACATGGTAGAAAGAGTAATTTGAAATAAGGGTAGGGTAGTTGTAAAATTATAATAGAAAAGTAGGGAAAATACTTCGGAATAGAGGGAATATGTAAAGAACTTGTAATTAGAGAGAGTCCGGAAAGTGAACGTAATCTAGAAAGGAGAAGTGAGATGAATTGTATGAGAGGGAGTAAAGTAAATAAGAGGGAAAAAGCAGATAGAGTATGAGGCATTAGGGAGGAGTAGGGAGTGTGGGGGAAGTTGTCAAAACGAAGAGGGACTATAAGGAAGAAGGAGGCAATGAAGAAATGAAAAGTAAAAGATAATTAATGGAGGGAGTACGAAGAATATTGAGAGCAGAAGTAGGGGGAGTGTTGGGTAGGCAAGTAGGTAGAATGTTGGCTAGGTAAGTAGGGGAAATGATTCGGCAAGAAGGCTTAAAAGGAAGAACTAAGAGAAATAAACAGAGGATAAAGAAAGTGAGGAAAAATAAGAGAAGGGTGGTAAGTGAATTAAGGAAAATAAGGGGAGAGTAGGGACGTGTGATAATTGGTGAAACTAAGGGAAAATTCCGAAAATTAGAGGAAACCAGAGAATAGAAATTAGCAGAAGAGAGTGGAAATGAGGGGAGTGGAAGTAGGTGAAATAATATCTCGGGGAGGGTAGTAGGGGGAGGGTGGCTTCAGCAACAGAAGCGAATGAGGGGAAGTAAAAGAAGCCAAATTTGAGGAAGGAGCAAATGGGGAATTCTCAAGGAATTTTCAAAGTTTTCGATCACCAAAAAATGTGTTAAAAAGTAGCAAAATCATTCATTTTTTGGCAGTTGTAACAATATTTTATAATATTTGAAAGTCTTTTTAAATATTCTTTCAAAGTCAATCTTTATAAATTAAAAATTATAAAACATTTTCCTAGAAATCTCAAGATTTTTTTACCTCAAAACCTTTATAAACCATTTTTTTTAAAACATCAAAATTCAATTCCGAAACCTTAAATAACCTACGTTTTTAAAACTTTTTCAGTTTTTTCTTCAAATTTGTTTTTAAAAAAACTAAGAACAATAGATATCTATTTTGATATGTTAACTTTAAATTGTAAAGCAAATACCCTTTTTAAATACCATATTTGGTCGTTTATAATTATTTTGGTTTATTTTTCTTTAAATTTTTGAGAAGGTTAAATTTTGAGGTAAAAAATGTTACATTATAATGCAATTGACTTTAAAACTATTTAATTGAAAATTGCAGTTTTGAAAATTGGACCATATTTGAATCTTTTTTAACTGTACTATTATTAATCAAATTAGAAAAGTAATTTTATACAAATGTACGCAGAATATGTTTAAATTAATGAAAATTTAAATAAAATGTATTAAAATATCAAATTTGTTTTTCCACGCTAGAAAAACTGTGGAATAAAAAATAATTTTAATGTAATTAAATATGTTTGAACATACGTTGAGACTTAGTAAAAATTTTTCTTTGTTTATAAAATTATTGAAATGAAAAATCAGTGCCGTGCGGATAAATGGTCACGTAGCATATCATTGTGGGAATCCGAACATTAATTCTGGTTAAAAAAAACCCAAGTCTATATATTAATAAATGGCTGCATTTCAGATTTTTAATAGGTTTGTTTAAACAATCAACAATTCTTTATGAAAGTCAAGTAATTTTAAAAATTGTAACAGGAAACCTATTTTTAGTCCATTCCATGAAAAGCTGAAAGCCTATCAATTTAATAAGAACTAAATAGTTAATTTGTTTATTAGATTTGATGTTAATTTTAGAAAAAGAAGTTAATATGCAATAAGGCGTAATAAAATTTTACTTTCACATATATTTTAACGAAAATTGTATAGAATAAAATATATTAGTCTTTTTTATTCTTCAAAAATTATTTTTGTACATTCATTTTTATATAACAAATAAACCATTTTTTATATTTGCCTATCAATAGAAGTCGGCATTTCTAGAAACAATTTACAATTGAATTTTCTAGAAGAGCAATTTTTCGTCTCTTTTATTTTTGGTTTCGCAGTGTTTCTGTCATCGAAAAGCAACAACTAAAAATTGTTAAAAAATAGATTGATTTTAGCAATTATTACATAACAAAATTACTATTTTTCTAAAGAATGAGTTGCAAATTTTTTTTGTTTCAGGTATGTATGACTAATACAATGGATCATTTACTATTTCAAAATTAAATTTGATGGTCGTCTTGTTATGTAAACAATGTTATTTAATTATTTCTATTCCCTTAAATATTAATTACTTAATTTGGACTGAGTTTTTTAAATTGAATTTTTAAATGAAAAGTAGGGTTTCTAGTCAAATAAAAAATAAAAAAATTTCAGGAAATTGTATTATACTTAACGTATTTATGTCAAACTTGTTTATTACATTTTCACTAATCTTGGAAAAATATATTTTATGCAAAATATTACTGTGTTAAATATGCATTGAATTTTAAGCATGAGAATAAAAAGAAAAGACCATTTTATTGTAATCATGAAACTCAAATTCGTAGACCTTAGAAAGAAATTAATAAATTTATTATTCATTTAGTCTTATGAATTTATTAAATTATCCTTTCCATATCTGATTTCCAGCCTTCATTTTGAACTGAATTATAATTATTTTCTTTTGGAAATTCAAATTTACCATTTTTTTTATTGAAATTATTACAATTTATAAAAGAGGATTTCTCTACCGATTTACCTCATATTTTGCCATGAAGCGATTTCTTTTATTTTGTAATTGAATTCACTGGGTTTCGCCACAAAGGGTTCACTCTTTAAATAGTCATAGCTCTGCGTTTGGCTATTTGAATTCAGCTTTATCTGGATAAAATAAAAAAAGTCAGAAAAAGAAGACTGTGTGGGTGGAGAAATTAACTGCTGTGTTCCCTTTGTTTGACGAACCAAGATAATTTAGGTTTTCTCACTTTTCACTTGGTTCGTTTCACTACAAAGTGATATAAACTTAAAAAGATGGCGAATCCTACTTTAGAAAATACGCTTATTATTTTAAAATCTTGTTATGGGACAACTGAAAAATACCGAAAAGCAAAATTCCTGACACTGTGGATTTTCCTAATAATGAAATTCCCTAATAATAAAATTTCTAAGTAATAAAATTCTGGTATTGAAAAACTCCCGAATTATGAAATTATCTGATAATAAAATTTCCAAATACTAAAATTCTAGAATTGGAAAATTTTCGAATAATGAACTTCCCGAATAACAAAATAATAAAATTTCCATATACTAAAGTTTCTGATCTGGAAGATTCCCGAATTTTGGAATTCCTGAATAGAAATATTTCCAAACAATTTAAATGCTTTTATAAGTTTTTATTGATTAAAAATACAATAATAAGATATTTTAATAAAAACAATTATATTTATTATAAGAGGTTTCTAAAATTATAGTTTGAATTTAGAACAACAATTATTAGATAAAATTATCATCTAAAAATATATTTTTTAAATTATTTAAAATTTAAATTCAAACAATAATTTCAGAAACTTTAAACATTTGAAATATTCTTTTAAATATATGATTATTGTATCGTTAATATATAACAATATTTATAACAGAAAAAGTTATGGTTTAAATTCGCGAATTTTCTAGTTCGGATACTTTAAATTTTGAAAATTTTCTCTCGAAGATTTTTCAATTCGGTAATATTATGAACTTTCCGGGAATTTTAAAGTGTCGGGAATAAGAAAATTCTCGAATAATAAAATTTCCGAATTGGAAAATTACAAAATAATAAAATTCCTGAAAAGAAAAATTCACAACTAATAAAATTCCTAACAGAAATTCTAACTACAAATTATAATATTTTCGAATTTAAACTGCTGAAAATTTTTGTTTATAAATATTATTTATGGATTACAAATGTAAAAATAAAATATTTCATGGAAAGAACCATAACTTTTTATGTTAAGTGTTTCTGAATATTTTGTTTGAATTTAAAGTAACAATAATGGAATAAACTGAAACCTACGAAAATATTTTTCAATCATTTGAATTTTTAATTGAAACAATAATTTAAAAAAACTTTTGTAAAAATCAATATTTTTCTGATATAACTATTTCATTATTGTATTTTTGTAAAACAAATGAAATTTAGGAACAAAATGTGTTGTTTAAATTAAGGAATTTTTAATGACAAAATTTCCTAGCAAGGATTATTAAAATTTTTTTTTTCGTTCCGCTTTCGAACCGCATTCGCAAAAAAAAAATTCCAATGTATGATTGAGAATAAAACTACTAAATTTTGTATGTCATTAACGTTGTTTTTGTGACCCACCTCCTATTTAACACTTCCTGTCGATACTTTTAAGTTGAAAATGCCACTTTTTGGTTTGAAAATTTAATTACCTTCGGAAAAATGAAAATTCAACAAATTGATTGAGAATGCAAATACTGAATTTTTGGTTTTCGACTCCCCTCCTATTTGACACTAAATTTTTTGGGTCATTAATATTGGTCTTGTAACCCCCCCCCCCCTTCTTATTTGACACTTTTTGGTTAAAAATTCCACTTTCCAGATTGAAAATTTAACCGCCTTTGGAAGAATGGAAATTTAAATCTTTGATTGTGGATGTTATTACCAACTTTTCTATGTTAATAATATTGGTGTTGCGAACCCGCCCCCTCATATTTAGCACTGTGTATCGATACTTTTTTTCGAAAATTCCACTTTTTGGGTGAAAAATTTAAGAAGCTTCGAAAAAATGAAAATTCAACTATTTGACTGAAAATGAAACTACTACAATTTTTGTTTTCAACAATATTGGTCTTGTAAGCCCCCTCTTATTTGACAATTCAAAGATTCTTTTTTAATTCTAATTTCCGGGTTAGAAATTTTACTTTCTTCCAAAAAATGGAAATTCAACTATTCAATTGAGAATGTAAATTTTAATTTTTTGATTGATATTGGTCTTGCGACCCCTCTTCTATTTTACATTTTTTTGTAAAAAAAATCGACTTTTCGGGTTTAAAACTTAACCTCCTTTCAAAAAATGAAAATTTGTATTCTCCTGTTTGAAACTTGTTGTCATTCGGATAAATTGTAATGTTATATGTGGACGCTCATTAAAATTATAAAAATGTTTTTAAAAGAATGCCAGCTTTAATTAATGAAAAGCTAATCTGCTTTTCAATAATATTAATTGCGAGATATTCGAGACACAGCTTTACATCACTTTTTTTAGATAGGATTAAAGCTTTTTCAATTATACAATACATTTACAATGAAAACTTCATTTTGAAATACACCCCTACTAGTATATTTGCATTCGCCGCATTTTAGATGAACAATGAACAATGCGTTTAATCGGCGTATTTTTGCTAGTCGAATGAAAATCACTTTTGATAAAATCGCTGGCGTATCCAATTTGTAGAGACGTATGGATTTTATAACCAATTTTCGTCAATCGGCTCGCCAGATTTCTTCTCTGATTTGACAAGGTTGTTGAGTAGAGAGAGCATATACGATCTATAAACATTTGTATGTGTATGTGTATAATTTTATTGAATCACGCAAAACCATGGAAGAGCTCCAGTGGGACCAGAGAGCTGGTCAAAGGAGGAAGCTTTCACTTAGCAGATTGAACCCGGCAGAGTTCTCTGTTCTAAGCTCCCTATCTGTTCGTCTCCCAATTTACTAGAACGCGATTTCGCGAACGCATAGGCGTCGCCATTTTTCATGTCGAGCAAAAGCAATGGGGCTTTTTTGACCCGTTGCAGACGAATGACCGTACTTGTTAAAAGGATTGATTTGCGATTTATTATTTACAACATAAATACCGTTTGAGAGTTCAGGCGAAGCTTTGAGTCTATTTGCTACTACTCTCCTTACAATCCCCTACTTCTCCTTCCCTCACTTCACCTCACGCCTCAATGCATCAACAATTCCTTCCATCTCTACTTCCCCCTATTGCTATCTCCTCAGTTGACACGTCCCACACCCTACTTCCTAATACCACATTTTTTCCACTTCCCAGCCTCTTGTTTCACCTCTGCTGCCTTACCGTAGTAACCCAACCCTTTTTTCCAACTTTCCCTCCCCCAATTTCCCGAAACTTACACAAGTTAACCGGATGCTTATCTCCCTTACGTAACTTGAACTTCCTCTACTTTGCCCTCTCCTCACCTCTCCATGGATACTTCCCTTATCGTACTCCCAAATCTGACGTTTTGTCCTCTTCCCAACCTCTTATTTCACCTCCACTAACTTTTCGTAGTACCGATTTACTTATTCTTCGAAATTTTCCTCTCATCAATTTCCGCAACTTATACTTCCATCGCCCTCATTTCCTCTATTTTCTTCACATTCCACTTCTCCTCACTTTATCTAATTCTCCTTCCCTAACTTCTCCTATTTGTTCAATCCACACTTCAAAGTACGCTTATTTTTCTTGTCAAGCTTGCACCTGCTCTAATATGCTGTCTCTTCTTCTCTCCATTGGATACTTCCCTCACCGTACTTCCTAATCTGACGTTTCGTTCACTTCCAAACCTCTTGTTTCACCTCACTACCCTTCCGTGGTCTCTCTTTACTTTTCACTCCCTTTACTTTTCCAATCTTCCCTACCCCAATCTTCCGCAACTTATACTTTCATCATCCTCATTTCCTCTACTTTCTTCACATTTCCCTTCTCCTCAATTTCTCTAATTCTCCTCCCCTCACTTCTCCTAGTTGCCCACTCCGCACTTTAACAATCGCTTATCTCCCTTACCCAACTTGTAGCTCCTATAATTCACTCTCTCCTTACCTCTCCATTTAATACTCCCCTAACTCTACTTCCCAACCATTCTCCATATTTTTTCATGTTTCCCCCCTTCATTTTTCGCAACTTTATATACTTCCCTCAACCTTGTTTACCCCACTTTCTTCACATTTCACCTTTCCTTATTTCTTCTAGTTCTTCTGTCCATAATTCTTCTTGTTACTCATTCCAAACTTTAAGCAACGTTTACCTCCCCTTCTTAACTACTATCTCCTCAGCTTCATCATCTCCTATCTTTTCCCTTTTCTCAGTTACCCTAGTTATCTTTTCCCCGCTACCCACTAATCAGTACTCCGCCCATCCTAAGCCCTTTCCTCCTTTTGCTCCTTATCTTTCTTTCCCTGTCCCATTTTTTATATCTTTTTTAATTTCTCCTCCTGACATTTAAACCTTCACTTCCTCTCTTTATTTCAAAATCTTCCTGATTTTACTCCTCTAATACCTGCTCTTACTCCTCTGCTTCCTGCTTTTACTCCTCTACTTCCTGCTCTTACTCCTCTACTTCCTGCGATTACTTCTTTATTTCCTGCCCTTGTCACTTCCCTGGATAACGCTATTTTTTCTACTGTCCTCACCCTTATTTCTTTGCAATTCCCTTATGTCTCCTCCCGTATTTTCCCCCATTCTGCTTAATCTAGTGTAATTAACTTGCAATTCGAAGTAGGTATAGATTAATCTAATAATCCGAAGTAACCCAGAAAAAAATTCGTCTTTTTCCGTAGAAAATTAATATTAGTTGAAAACTCATTTTTTATTGTTATTCAAAAATCAATTATTTGGTGAAAAAAGTTGATCTTGCTTGTCGGAAATTCATCTCTTTTGTTAGAAAGTCATTTTTTGGTTAAAAATTTAACTCCTTTGTTGAAAATTCTTGTTTTTAGTTAGAAAAGTTAACAGTTTTTTCATAGAATTGTTTTCTTTGGTGGTGAATTTAAGTATATTTTTAAAAATTCTATGTTTTGTTTTTTTTATTTTTTATTGGTTCTTTTTTATCCTTATTTCAAAATTTATCGTTTTTTGTATAATACTCAAGTGCATGCATGAAAATTGAACAATTATGTTAGAAATGCATTTTTTATGGTTATAAATTCTGTATTACAGTTAAAAATGCTTTGGTTGTAAATTAAACTTTTTTGTTGAAATTTCATTGTTTCTTCTCAAAATTATTTTTTGATAATGAAAATGTTACTATTACAGTTTTTTGTGAAAATTTATTTCACGTAGTTAAAATTCATGTATTTTGCTGTAGTTTCGTTTTCAGTTACATTTCTTTTAAGCAAAAATCTATTTATTCCATTTTTCATTGCCAGCTGATCTATTTTAGGTAAAAATTAAATTAGTATATAAAAAATTCAAGCATTTTGCTAAAAATTTATGCTTTTGTCATCGAAAATTGATTCAAAATTGACTTTTTTGGTGGAAAATTTATTTTTTTTTAATATTTAGTTTTTCAATTGAAAATTTAACTATTGAAAACTAAATTTAATGTTTGATGATAAAGTTACCTTTTTTTGACAAAAAATTTATTTGATTGGAAACGTATCATTTTAGTTAAAATTCATCTCTGGTTGAAAACTGATCTTTTTTTTGTTGATAAATCGTGTTTCTTTTGTTGAAAGTTCATTCTATAAATAAAAATTGAACTATCGCAGTTAAAAACTCATCATTTTAGGTATAAATTCATTTCCTTGGAGAAAATTTATCTACTTTGACCAAAACTCCGTTTTTTCGGACAAAACAAAAATGTTTTAAATAAAAAATACACATTTTTTCAATTAAAAAAAAATGAGTTCCTTACTCCAATTTGAGCTATTAAACTTTTTTGTGGAAATTTTATCTTTTATAGTTTAAATTACAACTATTTAATTGAAAATGGATCTTTTTAGTTAAAAATTCAATTGCTTTGTGAAAAATACATGTATTTGGTTGAAAATTGTACGATTACATTTTTCTGAAAATAATGTAGTCAATTTTCTCAAGAAACGCACCCTTATATTCTTTGCCATTTGTTTTTAATTTTTATATTGAGAAGGTATGTATCTTTTAAAACCGCAAACAATCAATAATACGAAAAAATGTTGAGTTATATTTTCTGGAAAAAAAACATCCCGGCCATCTATTAGCCATAATTGTAAAAAAACATTTGCAAGAATAAGATCGGTGGGATTTCCAAAAAACATTTTGTTCATGTTTTCAAAAAAAAAAAATAAAACTTTAAAGGTTTTCTGAAAAACCCCACCTCTTTAATTTTCTCCCGTATTATTGCACAGTTTCTCTTAATAAAAGAAAGGCACCTTATCAGAATAATGCGGGCTTGAAAAATTTTCAAAGAATTCTCGAATACTTCGAAATCCTTCTAGAATGAGGACCCAAGTTTCTTTAAGTACCGAAAATATTACATTTGTTTTCATAAATTGGTATTTTGATCCAGCTGGGAATTTCAAAGTGAAATTTCTCTGGGGTCGAAATTAACCCATGTGCGACCGCTCAGGGTTAATATACTGTTTTAGACATGCAAAATTTTATCTTCACATTTTTTCGTATCCGTAATTGGTTGCGAGAAAAACTAGAAAATTCAATTGTAAAAAAATTCTGCTAGCCATAAAAGTTATTTAGCCAGCATAAGCCTTAAAAGATATATATTATTTATTAAGAATAACATATGATCCTGTTTTAATAAGTTCATCAATGTTAATATTATTTATTATAAGAATTATTTTTGGAAGAATAACCAATTGATTATTATTTTATTCATTGAGGTTATTAACTGTTAATTTCGAAATTAAATTTAATCTATATATTATAACATAATAAAGTCCAATAATTATTTTGTTAGTAAAAATTACTAATTTAAATTATATCTTCCTTATGAAATTACAAATTCCAAAAAAATTACGAAAAATATAACTTTGGGTTTTTTAATGAAATTGACTTTTAATTATTTCAGCAAAACCAGCCTTGTCAGATTTGAAATGGATTTGCATAAATAAAATGATTTCATTTAAAAATGAAAAAAAGTGACAGCTTTATTTGGATGTAAATTGGTGTTTGAATAAGTAAATGATTATCATACATTTGCGTTCTAATCCGGATTTTCCCTGGCGACATTCTTGAACAAATGACCCCACAGGAATGTAAAATTGCATGCAGTATAAGTGCAGTCAGATAAGGGAAAAAAAATAAAGAAAAGAAAGCATGAGTTCAGTTTCATTATGATTAGCTTCCCGGCTTGACCTAGGGGATTTTACGCTTTCAGAATGAACGTATCCATGCCAGATAGGCCGCTACGTGACTGCAAATTTTAATTCTGTTCCCACTGCGAATAGAAAATCTCTATTTGATGCGAGATTATATTTTTAACGGCCAGCTCGAATGACCACAATTATAATTAAAAAATCGTCCTTCTCGTTACTCATCGAAATTCCAACTTTTATATATTTGTTAATAATTTAACTAAGAATTTATGTCTTTTGTTGAAAGCTAACCTTTTTTAATAGAAAGTTATACTTCTTGGCTAAAAATGTATCTTTTCAGTTTATAATTCATTTCCTTGGTCAAAAATTCATATTTTTTTAATTAAAAATTAATCTCTGTAACTAAAAATGCAACTATTTCATTTAATTTTTCCTTTTGAGTTAAAAATCCATATCTTTGGATAAAGATTAAACTTCTTGGTTGAATATTT
>NC_046664.1:72220685-72252221 GCF_010883055.1 Belonocnema kinseyi | reverse complement strand
TATTTCATTTTGTTGATAATCTTTTTAAGTTAAACTTTTTTTTAGCATTTATTTTATGCGTTTGAAATTCACTTTTTCAAAATATTTCTAGATTTGAAAATTGATTTTGCATATTTTTCGTTGAACTTTCTGCTGCTCACTTCAAATTAAAAATACTTTGTTAAAAATTTCTTTTGTTCGTTGAAGATTAAAATATTTTGTTGAGAACCTTTAATATTTGAAAATTAATTTTTTAACTAAAAATGTTAATGTTCCATTTGCCGTTAAAAATTGATGGATTTTAGTTTTTCTATAATTTTGGTAGAAGTTTTACTATTATTTTAGTAAAAAATTAAACTGCTGGATTACAAATTCATTTTTCAGTTTAAAATTCATATTTCCGGGTTGAAAATTCCACACTTTTATAGAGAATCTTTTCTATTGGAAATTCAAATTCTTATTTAAAAGTTGTACCACCTTTTCAAAATTAACTTTATTTCTTGAAGGTTGAATTATTTTCTTGAAATCTTTGTTAATAGATTTTTCAACTGATAATAGAACTATATTATTTTTAGTGGAAAATTAAAAGCTTTTAGTTGCAAACTTAACTAATTGCTTAAATATAAATCTTTTCTTTAAAAATTCATATTTTTGGGTTGAATTTTGAACTTCGTTCTTGAAAATTAATTTTTATTTTATTTGAAAATTTGTTCATTTTGTTGACAATTCATTCCATTTTCGAAACATTCATTTTTTAAATTCATGACAATTCAGTTTTTTATTGAAAATATTACTATGTAAATTTTTGTTAAAAATTCAACTGCTTTACTTGAAAATTTAATTGTTTTGTTAAAAATTTATCTTCTTTGTATGAAAATAATCTTTGTAGTAAAAAAGTTAACTTTTTGGTGAAATTCTGAATGCTGTTCTTTAAAACATATTTTGTTTATGCAGATTCATCATTTAAGTTAATAATTCGTCTTTTCCTTTGTAAATTAAGAGATTTCGTTGAAAATTCTGTTCATTTTCGGTTTCAAATTTATTCTTTATCTAAAATTTTAACCTTTCAATTTTTTCTTCACAATAAATTTTACTAAAAATTTTAATATTGTATTTCTTAACAAAAAACATTAAGATTGAATTTTTTGTTAAAAGTTTAAATTTTCTAGTTGAAGATTCAACTATTTGATTACATTATTTTATTTGGAAATTCATTTATTTAGTTGAAAATTAAAATTGGTTTTCTTATTGAAAATTCAACTATTTTGTTGAAACGTTGTATTTTTCGTCAAAAATATAATAGTTAATTTAATTGTCTTTTTGGATGGAAAATACAACTATTCCCTGAATTTCGTTTGCTTTTGTTTTGTCTTGGAGATTCAACTTTTTTGTTACAAATCAAATTTTTTTTGGTTGACGTTTAGTATTTTTCGCTATAATAATTTTTGCTATAATAATAATTGAATTATTTGGTTTAAAATTCATCTTATTTAGTTTCGAATTCAACCACTTTACTGAAAAATTATGTATTAGGTTCAGAATTAATCTTGTTTGCATAAATTTAATCTTCTAAATAAAAAAATCAACTTTTCATTTAAAAATTCATCTCTTTAGTTGACATTTACACTGATTTGTTTAAAATTCGTTTTATTTTTTATTTGAATTTATTTTAAACTATAGATTTCACTATTCTATTTTTTGTTCAGAAACTAACTTTGCAAGGTAAAAATTTAATTATCTGGTTGAAAAAATATAATTTTTTTAAACTGGAAATTCAACTATTTGGTTTAATATTTTTTTAGTTAAAAATTGCATTATTTTGTTATTATTTTTGTTATTATTTATTTTTGTTTTTATTATTTATGTTTGTTATTATTTTCTTCAATTTTTTTTTTCTTCTACATTGAACATTTACCTATTTTCTAAAAATGTTTTTTTTTCAAGATTCCACTATCTGGTTGAAAATGTACCGATTGTTAGTTGAAATAAAACAATTTTCGTTCGAAAATTTAACGATCCCATTAAGAAGTCGCTTGTATTTCTTGAAAGTTCAACTATTTGAACGTAAATATAACTGTTTTGTCTGAAGTTAATGTTTGTAAATTCACCCATTTGTTTGAACAATAATCTTTCTTAGTTGAAAATTGACACGTTATTAAAAGTTTAATTTTTAGTTAAAATTTCGTCTATTTTATTGAAAATTGAACTATTTTTCAATATTCCTTTCATTTTTTGTTACAATTCATTTTATAGGTGAAAGTTTTATTATTTAATTTTTGTTAGGAATATTAATTTTTTAGTGAAAAATTCATCTTTTTCAGCTGATAACTTAATTATTAGTTGAAATTTTTTTTCTTTGTTTGTTTAATCATCCATTTTGTATGAAAATAATCTTCTTGTTAGATAAATCAAACTTTTAGTTGAAAATTCATCTCTTTGGTTGACAATTTAACTATTTTGTTTAAAATTTGTTTCATTTTCGGTTCAAAATTCATGTTTTAACTGAAAATTTCGCTATTTAATGATTTGTTTAACATTCAACATTCTTAGTTGAAAATTCAGCTGTTGATGAAAAAGAAATATTTTAAAATTCAACTATTTGGTCAGAACTTGATAGTGTTTATTCAAAAATTCAACTTTTTTTGTTAAAAAGTTGTCTGTTTCGTAAAAATTTAATTGTTAATTTAATTCTTCTTTTTAAGAAAAAAATTCTATTGTCTGTTAAAAATTGCGTCTTTTTGGCTTAAAAATTCACCCCTTTGGTTATAAATGGATCTGTTTTTAGTTTAAGTTTCATACTTTTTTTTTCAAATTCGACAATAAACTTTTTTCTTTAAAATTGAACTTTTTAATTTGGAAGGTCAACTGTTTTGTTGAAGATTTATGTCTTTTGAAATAAAATTAATCCTATTCATCCTTTACAACTACATAGTAATTTTATTTAAATCTCTATTCTCTTTATTTAATATAGAATTAAGTTTAATGCAGTACACTCGCGGTTTTGATCCTCCTGAATAAAAAAAAACTTCTAAAAGAAAGAATTTCTTCATTTTTATAAATTCTACAGCAGTTCAAATTCCGCAGGAGACATTGTTCTCTTCACAATTTTTTTTCTCTCTCAAATCCATTCTTTTCCTTCGTGGAGTTTTGCAATCTAAAAAAATCCGTAGTTAAGCGCTCTTCTGTACTTGAGCAGTGCTTATAAAGGGCGGAAGTCCCCGGGTCAATTCTTGGAAGAGTCGCGGGTAATTTACTATCATTTAGAAAAGTAGCTACTGGAAACAGTCTGGGAAGACAATTGGTGGTTAGTAGCAAGGGGTGAGAAGAAAAAAGTTTGTGAGTCACGGAAAAAGAATAAAGGAGGGAAAAACGATATTTCAGGAGTGCTTTCTCATTCAGTAATAACCTACAAGAAGCATCGTTTCACTTTTCTTAAAAAGCAACTTTCAACCCCAAAGGTTTCAAAACTTCGGATTTTTAAGTACGTGTACTAGATTATCACGCGACCAATAACACGATTTATATTCGGCGAGTTTATAATTTTTATAAGTTAAAATTTTGGGAAACGGTTCAGAATATATGAAGACATGTTGGGAGGAACAGTAAATTGGGGTAAAGTGAGGAAAAATAAAGAGAGTAGGAGGAGGGCAAATGAAAGGTTATGAGGAAAGAGAAATTTAGGGGAAACTGTAGAAAGATAATTAGGAGGCATCAGTGATGCAAAAGTAAAAAAAGTGATTGTAACTGAGGAGAGTGAAAGTAAGTAAAGTGTGAAAAATAAGGAGGAATGAGGGAAGTGAAGGGTACAAAATAAATGTAATAAGACGACGCAGGGTAAATGAGGGGAAAAAGTGCTAGAAAAGTAAGGGGAATAAGGCCGGGAGGAAATGAGGGGAGATAAGAGGTAGTAGCGAAAAAAGGGAAATAGACAGTGAGTGAAATAAGGGAAAATTTGAAGCAGGTCCGCCCGTCATACTTTTTCTCAAAGGAGAGAAGTTACAGAAGTAGCGATAAATGTGTGGGGGAAAATACATGTAGTATGCAAAGTAGAATATATACGGAAAGTTATGGAGAAAATAATGAGAGGAGAAGTAGGCGAAAGTAAGGGTGAGGAAATATAGATTATGAGGGGAAATTATGGAAGAAGTAAATGATGTATGGGAATTAAAGAAGAGTAAGGCAAATGAAAGGGACTGATCTAGCAAAATAAAAGAAATGAGGAACCGTAGGTTAAGTCAAGGGACGGAGGGCAATGAAAGTAGGAAAAGTGCAAAGAAATTATTTGAGATCAAGGAGAGGAAATTGGGTATCACGAGGGATTGGAAAGTGAGGAAAAATAATGAGAGGAGGAGTAGGGGCTGTGAGGGTTGAGAATGTATGAGAAGTGAGGGGAAATTATAAAAAGGGAAGTAAGAAAAGTAGAGAATTTAAGGTGGGTGAAGAAAATAAGAGATGGAGAGAAACCGAGATTAGACGGGAAGTGGTAAAGGAGGGTAGGAGAGTTAGAAAAGTGAAAGGATTTAATTGGGGGAATAAAGAGGGGTTAAAGTAAAGAAAGTGAAAGGTGGCCAGCTAGGTGAGGTGTATGGAACTGATAGAAGTAGAAAGGAGTAAAGTAGGGTACATAAGAACGTGTTACGAAAATAAAGGAAAATAAGGGCGAGTAGGAAAAATAAGTAAACAGGATGTGGGTGAATGAAGAGAAAACTAAGAAGGGGTCCGTCATTCCTACATTTTGCCGTAGGAGGGATGTAAGAGATGTAGAGGGGAATGAGTGGAGAGAAAATAAGAGGAGTGGAGTAGATACGGAAAGTTATGAAAATTGAGGCAAGTGCAGGGAAAAATAGAGGTGGGAAAGTATAGAACGTAAGGGGGAAATATTGTAGGGAATATAAATTCTGTAGAGGAATAAGAGGGAGAAAGAAAAATAAGAAGAAAGGATTAGGGGAATTAGAGAAATGATGAGGCGCAGGATAAAAGGTGGTAAGGGAAGTGGGGAAAGTGTGAGAAAATTAGGAAGTTTTTTAATGAATATTCAAGTTATATTACGCACACCTTTTCCAAAATTTTAGCGCAATATATTCATTTTACTAATTATAAATCCGCCCAATATGATAAAATGTGTATAAGATATAATAAAATTATGGAAAGAAAATAAATAAAAATTCTGTTAATTATCTAAACGTGAAACCTCAATGCAAATTTTATTCTTGAATATTAAGCAAATTTGTTAAAAAGAAGTTTTTTTGTTTGCAGAATATCTGCTTTGTTGAAAATTTCTTTTCCTGAGTTGAAAATTAATACCTTTGTAAAAAAATTCTTAGTGAACACCTTTTTTGTTGAAAATTTAAATGTTTTTTTTTTAGAAAACTGGCTTTCTTCATTATGCAAATTCAACATTTTGTATGCCAGTTTTTTAGTTATTCACTGAAAAATCTTTCTTAATTGGAAATTCAAATCTTCTGCTAAAAATGCGTCTTTTTGGTTTGAAAATAAATTTCTTTCCTTAAGAAGCTAATGATTTTGGTAAAAAATGTAACTGCTTCGCTGTAAATTATATTTTTGGTTGGGAATTAGACTGTTTTTGGTTTAAACTTAAAATATTTTGTGAATGAAATATGAAATTTTACATTTTTATTCGAGAATTCACCTTATTCATTATAACTCCTAATTCTTTGTTAAAAATCTACCTTTTCTATGATGAGTCATCACTTTAGATGTAAATTCATCTCCTATATTGAAAATATAATTTTTATTATTATTATGAAAATTCTGTTTTTTTTTCGAAAATCAGTTTTGTTTAAATAAAGTTTAACTTTTCCGTATTTTTAAACCCTATCTTTTATAGTTCGAAATTGAACAATTTGGTTGAAAAATCCTATTTTAAAAACTTGTTTACTTGTTAATAATTCTGAAAACAATCTTTTTGTTTAAGCTTCGTTTTTTTGGTTGAGAATTTCTATTTTTGTTTTATATTCAACTATTTTGCTGAAAATGTATCTTCTTAACTATAAATTTTACTATTTTGTTAAAATTTATTTTATTTGGATGGAAATTATTTTTTTTTAACTAAAATTTAACTATTAAATTCTAGACTCAAAACTCGTCTTCTTAAATGAAAAATATAACTGTTTGGATGAAAAGTAATGTATTTTATTGAAATTTTTTTTAACTAAAAAAATCACTATTCCAACTTTTAGTTTGAAAATTGTGGTTTTTTATTGTTGAAAATTCGCCTTTTCTGTTCGAAAATTAATTTTCTTCATTGAAAATTCATGCTCTTAAAAAATTCTGCGGTGTTTAAAAATGCATGGCTTTTGTTCAAGATTAAACTTTTTTGCTAGAAAGTAAATAATTTTGATTAAAAATTTTTCTGTTTGGTCACAAACGTATTTCTTTTTCGAAAATTGAACTATTCCATTTTTTTTCTGAAAATTCATCTTTTTTGCTAATGATTGCAACTACTTGGTTGAAAACTTTTCTTGACGAAAAATTTGTTTTCAACTGAAAATATAACTTTTCCATTTTTACTGCAAGTTATTTTTTTTGCTGTAAAAAAATTTTCTCTTTCGTTCCAAATTGGTCTTTTTGTAGAAATTTTATCTGACTGGTTAAAAATTTATTTTATTAGCTTGAAATTTTATAGAAATAAAATTACAGCTTTTCTATTTTTGGTAAAAAATATTTTTTTTCTAGTTGAAAATTCACGTCTTTTATTGAAAATGTGCCTTTTTGGTAAAAAATGTATATCTTTGGTTACTAATTCATTTTTCTTAAAATGAATTTTTATTTATTTGGTTTAAAAATCATCATTCTGGTGTCTTAGAAATGCAACAATTTCGTGGAAAATCAGTTTTATTGTCTTCCTCAAAATATCATTTGGGACTACACTTCTCGGTTAATGATCTCTTATGTATACGATTGTTTTTATACTATTAAGAAAAATTTATAGCGATCAAGGAAAATTAAAAATTGTTCAGAAAGAAGTCAGGAAATTTAAAAATTGGTATCTTTTACCAACACTGAAAATGCAGAAAAAACATTTTTACAACTTTAGGAATAATAACATCAGATTTCATTAATTTTATAAAAATTGCGTTTAGCGATTAGAAAAAAAATTGAATGAAAATGAAATTTTCTTGAAATTGATATTCTATACTTCACTTTCATTTCAGAAATCCGGGATTCCAATTTAGCAGTATGTCATCAATAAAGCTCAGATTCGATATTAATTTCACGGTGCAACTCGTAAATCCTTGGTACTAATCACTGCTTTCCATGAGATTTTCCATGAGCAGTCGAATCCTTTATACTCGTAATCACTCTCGTACAATTCTTGTGGGTGGTATTATTGAACTCCATTATCGCGTTCTTAATCCTGCGTCCTTACCTCATTCAATATTTGTTTGAATGCCATGCATTGTATTTTGTATGAACCCCCGTTGCTGAAATTCAAGTACATAATTTATTTATTATCTAAGTAACGAGCCTATATTCAATGAGAAATCTTACTGTACATTGAGTAATTTTCTATAAGAAAATCATTAGCAATCTATATCTGGTAGGATCCATATATTAGGTGATGCTATTTTCCGTGATTTCTGCCCCTCACCCCTTGTAGAAATTTATGTCACTTCAGTGAATCCCCTTCAAAATTTCATGTGACACTGAAGCTCTTCCTCCTCCTCCTCCTCCTCGTCCTTATCCATCATCTCCTCCACCACCAGCTTCTTCTTCTCCATCTGCTCCTCCTCCTACATCTCCTTCTCACCCTTCTTATCCACCATCACCTTCTCCTCCTCCTCTGCCTGCTCCTCCTCCTCCTCATTCTCCTACTCCTACACCTCCTCCTCCACCTGCTCCTCCTTCTCCGCCTATTTTTAAATCAAAATTAATGTAAGAAAATAATATTAAATTTTTATATATTTCTTTAGATCTGTTTTTAACTTTAAAAACATTTATATCATCTAAATATTAACGCAGACGGCAAAATAACTTAGTAGGTTAAAGGCCGCCCATAAACTCTTCTTTACTTCTTGAAGTTATTCTCATTTTTGCCGCTTTTATCAAGAAAATTTTCCTTTCCTCATTTTTTCTCTTGTATATGAAATTAATTAATAGAAGACGATGAGAAAATCAAATATTTAAATATAATTTAAATATGTCAGTTAAACGTTTTTTTTTTTAGAAAGTCTAACATTTTTGTTCGACATTCATCTTGTTTGGTTACCAATTCTACTGTTTGATTACAAATTTCATAATTTTGTTGAAAATTTAACTATTGTGTAGAGAAGTTATCTGTTTTCTAAAATATTTAATTACTTTTTAAAAGTTTAACTACTTTGTCGAAACTCTTTTTCTGTCATTTTGGTTTAAAATTAAACTGTTTTCTAGAAAGTTTTTTTTGTGTTTGAAAATGAATAATTCAATTAAAAATGTATTTCTTTAGTTGGAAATTCAACTTTTGTTTTTAAAATTATTTTAATTCTTGGTTAAAAATTCTTGTATTTTTGACTAAAAATTCTACTATTAAATTTTGTTTACAAATTTAGCTTTTTTATTTGACAATTTCACTATTTAGTCAAAAATTCAAATCTTTGGTTGAATTTCCAGCTTTCGATTTAGGAAATTTCTTTTTTTGTAGAAAATTCGTGTCTTTGGTTGAAAATGTATCCATTTCGTTAATACTGCGGTTTCCTTTTGATGATACTTACTTTTTGTTTATGTAAATATATCGCTATTCTATTTCAGGTTGAAAATTTATATTTTAAACAATAATAATTTTTAGAAAAAGCTTTTGTGTTTTGTTTAGAATTTATCTCGTTAGTAGAAAATTGAACTAATTATTTGAAAGTTGAACTGCTTTTATAAAAAGTCCTTTTTTTGTATGATAATTCATCTCTTTGGTTGAAAATTGAACTATTTTGTTAAAAATTTGTTTAATTTTCGGTTAAAAATTCATCATTTCAACTGAAAATTTTACTATTCCAATTTTTTTTAATTGACCTTTTCCAGTTAAAAATTAAAGCAATTTTTTGAAAAATTATTTTTTCTTAAGAGATTTTTTTTTGTATGAGTATTCTGATTGGTAGAAAACAAATTTTCGTCGAATTTTAAACTCTCTTCTTAAAAATTTGTTGTTTTTGTTAAAGAGTCATTATTTTGGTCAAAAATTCATCTCTTTGCTAATTTATTTTTTAGTAAAAAGTGAATTTTCCTGTTTAAAAAACCAAACTAATGCACTTTTGGTTGAAAATCGACCTTTTATGGTTGAAAATTTATTTATTTTGTTAAAACTCTTAGACTTTTTTAGTAGAAAAGTAAACTTCTTGGTTCAAAGTTCATCCTTTTGGGATAAAAATGCAACTAGTTTTTCGAAAATTCGTTTTTTACATGCAAAAATCAGCACTATTTGGTCATAAATTGTATTTTTTCACATCAAAATTCAACAGTTTGTTACAAAATTATAACATCTGTTTTTTTAACTGCAAAATTAAGGTTTTTATTTTTGGTTAAAAATGTCTATTTTTTATGTTTAAAACTCTACTGTTTTATTGAAATTACATATTTTTTTCTTGAAAAAAACTTTCTTATCAAACATTCCTCTGGTTTTTTGTAAAAGTCTTATTTGCAGATTCATCTTATTTGGTTAGATTCAAATGGAAGACCGTGTTTTTTTGTTGCTGAAAAGCAATTTTTTAAACTGAAAACTCTATTTTTTGTTATAAAATTATCTTATTCTGTTGAAAATTTAACTATTTGGTTGAAAATGTATGTATTTGATTGAAAATTCGTCTTTTGACATACAATTAGTACTCAGAGTTAAGAATTCATCTTATTAGGTTAAAAGTGCAGGTATCTCGTAAAAAATTCAACTTTTTTGTTTAAACTTAAATTACTTTATTGAACGTTCAGCAATTTTGTTAAAGTCATCTTTTTGGTCGAAAATTCAACTGCTTCAATGAAAATTCATTCTATTGAATTGAAAATTAATAATGTAAATTATTTTTTATTACGATCCTAAAAACTGTAAGTTTTTAACATTTTTCATAATCAATTGTTTAAAAATATTAAACAATGAAATATAATGTCGATAATATTTGCTTTACCTACGGTTTGTAAGTTATTTATTTTTTTTTAGCAGTTAAAAAAAAAATTATATTGCAAACCAACTTTCTCTAGGTCTCTTAAAGCTAAGCTTAAAGCGGAAGAACTCATCTTGTCTTCTTCCCTTATGTCGCGCATTTAACGGAAAACATTTTTATTTCAAGATAAAATGCCGCCAGTTTCTTATTTTTTTATTCACTTCAAATTTATTTCCGATGTTGGAAAATGCAAGAAACCACTAAAAATAATTTAAAAGAAACAAAATTATTATTTATGTTATTTTAAAAAATAGCAACTTTTCACAAGGTAATTGCCCGTTTTCTTTTAAAAATTGTTTACGTATAATATTACTTATAACGTATAATATTATAAAATTGTAACGTATTAGGATGAAAAAATAATATTCCTGTGAAGGTTAAGCTTAATCGGATAAGGGGAAGGATGCCTTCTGGCTTTTAAATATTCAAGTAATCATTTGTATGCATCAAAAATCGATTTTTTTCGATATCATCTGAAATATTGATGTTATCAAAATGCTTGTCACATAAAAGTTTTAGATCTAGTCAAGGTATATTTTGATAGCATCCACATTTTAGAAGGTATCAAATAAAATCGATTTTAGCTGCGAACAAATAATTATTAAAATATTCAGGAGCCCGGGGCACACTTTGCTCTTATCCTATTTTGCTAAAAATGTACTGGATTTTTCGTTGTTGCATTGAATGTATACAATATGGGGATGCTGAAAGAAAATTTGTAACTTAAAAATAAGAGCCATACTACTGATACATCTTTTTCCAATAGGATTTGTCGTAAAATTTTAATAATTATGCAGATTTAAATGAAGATATTGCAGTTATTTGAAATCCATGACATTTTCATACAGTTTTGTATTAATAAAACTACATTTCAGAGTATCTCCGCCTCCTATATATAAATTCTTTGCCTTGTCAGACAACAACAAAAGGAATATTGTTTAATACAATGCGTAAAAGAAAGCTCGATATTTTTTGTATACTGGAAACAAAGAAGAAAGAAGAAAAGGTAGTAAGTACAGGATATGGTGCAATTATGCTGTGGTCGGTGGTTAATGGAATACAAATGGTAGGCAAAGAGTTGGATTAATTTTAAATGAAAGAGCGAAACGTATCTAGATTTTTTTCGATTTTACGGACAGAAAAAAAGGTTTAATTTTAAACAAAGAAGCGATATCAAAATGTACCGCAATAAGATGTAATTATAATTCATTCACCTTGAGCAATACGAACATTGAAAACGATTCAATTGCTCATCAGTTTTAAGATCGATCCACAAAGCGAACATAACTAAGGTTTAAATTGAGCTTGTAAGAAAATTATCTGTAGAAAAATTAAATTAATAGTTTTTTCTATGTAGTTATTGTTGACTATGATAAAAATTCTTATTGGTTAGGGTGAAAAAGGAGGAATCATAATATTAATGACTATAGCATGTGATCTGTGAAGCTCAATGTGGTGAAAAAGTTTTTTAAAAAAGATCAAATTTTAGGACACTCTAAATGATATTGGATTAATGTACAACATAAAGGTCTTGGTAGAGAATTTATTAATGCTGGATATCAAAAAGTGACTGTTGAAATAGGTTGGTTAGCAGGTCAATTGCAGTATGATTGCTATTCTGGCCACAGATATTTGTCAGATGTTTGTTAAAAGATACATGATAGCATTTTTCGCTCAAAATAGGATAGGAGATAGAAAATAACTTTTTTGGAGGTGGCAGCATATGATCTTGTTCAATTTTATCCCGAAATTTTATCAGAGTGATATGTAACGCTTTTATACAGATTTCGGATTTTTTATTTGGCCAGGAAATTTTCCTCTAGGGAAATGAAGAATGATAGAAATGAAATAAGGTGTGATTTATGTCATTCAATATGTCATACTTATACTAAACAAAAACATCGCAAACAAATGAGCAGAAATTAATATAACAGAGGGGAAAAATGTATCAATAGGCTAATAATAATAAAAGAGACTCTTCTTCTTTTTATCATTGTACCATTGCGCACTGTGTGGGTACAATGAGTAGCAAAATAAAAATCATAAAATATATTATAACATTTCGTTGATTAGTAGCAGCAATTTTTATTTAAAAGTATGAATGCCACTTGAAAGATGTGAAAAAAGTATGTAAACATTTAGTTTGGATCTGCAAAAGTGAATCATTATGATCTGGAGTTGATAATCAGAAAGATATGCAATGGTTTAATATCCTGGGATATATGATGGTCCAGGTGTAATATTGATAAACATTTAAGAATGAAGAAAGGAATAAAGAAAAGACAACCCTAGGAAAAATTATAATTATACAAATTGAATAAAACTCGATTGAATGTGATACAATATATATCATAGTTATACCTACCAAACATCACAAAGAAATATTGGGAAATTAATTTAACCGAGTGGAAAAAGTTTCCCATTTAAAATGCATGGGGAAAAATCACTTTTCTTAGTTTTTGGAATAACTTTTTGGGGTTTCGGAAAATGTGAAAAATAAGTATAGAATCTTCTAGAGAATTATCCAAAAAAGAATTTCAGATATCGGACATATAGGTTTCACGCCCCTAACACACCCCCACGATTCCCTGGAAACTACCCTTCAAACCAAAAATGTCAATTCTTCATGAAATCAACCTTTTCAGCTATGTCATCTCGTCTATTTTTTACTTGAAATTATTAATTAAATCTGGAGAATAATCATCGACATTAGTTAATTATTTTTCATTATTTAAACAAACGTAAATTGTTTTTTAAAATTGGTTCATTAATTCTTAATTATTTAAACAAATGAAATTTGTTTGAATAGTTTTTGTTCTAAAAATGCTTTATTATTAAAAGTTATCACTTTTTATTTAGAGAAATTTTTTATCAACTTTGGTTAATTAACTTGAAATCATTTTTCTAAAAATTCGTCCAGCTGGCATTTTATGATCAGTGATAATATGAATTTATTTAAACATATTTTCAAATTGTGAACAATAGATTATTATTTATTTTAAAAAACCTTTAATTTGTTTAAACAATCATTTTTCCAAAAAATCTGTCCATTTTCGGGCAAATTTTAATAATTTCAAATAAATTTTTTAGACAACTGGAATTCGTTCACATAAGTAATAAGTAATCAACAAAAGTTAATAAATAGTCCAGTAGATCAACAGTAATATTTATGTATAAAAAAACAAATTTAAAAAAATTATTTTAACAAATGAAATTTTTCTAACAATTAAAAATAATCAAACAATGTTACTAAATAATCTATGAAATAAATATTAGTAATTTTTAATTTTAAAAAATAATTATTATTTAAACAAATTTAGTTTGTTTAAATTATTTTAAATATATGGAAAAATGTTAGGAAATTTTCCACTAGATTAATGTAAATTATTTTAAGTTACAAAATACAAGAATATAATGCTCAAAATGTCGATTTCATGAAGAATTGACATTTTTGGTTTTAAGGGTAGCTTCTAGGGACTCGTGAGAGTGTGCTCGGGGTGTCAAAACCATATGTATGATACATGAAATTCTTCGTTGGATAGTTCTCTACAAGCCTCTGTACGTTCCCATCACATTTCCCAATCCCTAAGAAATTATTCCAGAAACTAAAAAGTGATTTTCCCCATGCATTTTACATGTGAAACTTTCAATCAAAATCGACACCTTTTAAAATCAAAATTAAAGAACAACAAAAATTAGGCGATTATTTGCGCATTTTGTAGGAAATTGAAGGGACCGTTGCCATCTAGCATGAAAAAAAATTGTTATGCATTTTTGGACCACGCTATTGTGAATTAATGTATTCAGTTAGCAGCAACATCGAAATCACAAATGGTTGTGGCATCAGAATTATCCAGGATATCACTATTGTGGTTTGAATTAAACCATTTTGATCTGAGATTGATAATCAGAATTATATGAAATGGTTTGGTATCCTGGTATATACCGTAGTGTATATTTAATGTTTAGAAACATGCAAGAGTGAAGAAAGAACGATTCTAATAGATAACTTTAAGGAAAAGAAAAAGTTTACAAATTAAATAAACAGTGATCGAATTTGATGCAATCTCATAATGATCACTAACAAGAACATCAGAAACAAATGTGCAAAAAATAAGTTTATTCGAGATAAAAAAAGTAGGTCGCTAGGCTAAGAGGAATGAAAGATTGATCTCTATTTCGTTATACCATTGTGCATTGTATCGATTCAGTTAGTAGAAAATAAAAATCACAAATGGTCATGACATGAGAAATATTCTTGAAATTCTTGCTTCAGGTTTATAAATATTGCTGAAGTTGGTTATCAGGATGGTGTGCAACGGTTTGATATCCTGAAATATACTGTGGTGCGGGTATCATGCTTGGGAACATTTGAGAATAATGAGATATCTAAACTAGAAGATAAATTTAGGGGAAAAAAGAATAATACAAATGGAATGAGCAGCAATCGAAGGTTACAAAAGATTTTATAATTATACCTAAAAAATGGCAAACAAACTTGCAGAAATTAGTTGAACGTAGAGTAAAAAATGTTTCTCTAGGCTAAAAATAATGGAAGATACTTTTTCTCATTTATTAGACCATTGTGCATTATTTCGATTCAATTAGGTGCAACACCTAAATCACAAATGGTCGTGGCATCAGATATGGTTATGGCATCCCTTCTGTATTTTTAAGTTTACCATTTTGATCCAGAGTTGATAATCAGGATGGCATTCAACGATTTAGTATCATAAGAGTGTGATGATGTTATAATATTGAGAAACGTTGAAAACTGAAGAAAGAACAATACGAAAATATAAATGTAAGGAAAAGAATAACTTTACAAATTCAAATAAACAATGTTCCAATTTGATGCAAGCTCATAACGATAACTAACAAAAACATCAAAAACAAATGTGCAGAAATTTGTTTAATAAAGATAAAAAGAATGTCAAATAGTCATGGCATCAAAAATATTTGCTACATAATTGCTTTAAATTTATAAGTATATCTGAATTTCATAATCAGGATGATGGGCAACGGCTTGATATCCTAAGATATACTGTGGTGCTGATATAATGTTGGGGAACATTCGATAATAATGAAAGATCGAAACTAGAAGATAACTCTAGGGAAAATAAGAGTAAGGAAAATAGAAGAAACAGTCATCGACCTTAACACCACAGTTTATAATTCAACCTGAAAATTAATTATAGAGCAAGAAATATTTCACCTAGCTAATAATAATGAAAGAGACTCTTTTCTCATTTATGATACCATTCAGCATTATTTCGATTCAGTTAGTAACAACACCTAAATCACCTATTGTCGTTGTATCAGAAGTATTTATGACATTACCCCTGTATTTCTAAGTGGACCATTTTGATCTAGAATTGATAATCATGATATGCAACGATCTGGTACTCGAGGATATAATATGCTAAAAGTATAAAATTTCAAAACATTCGATAATTATGAAAGGAATAAGAAAGAAGATGACTCTAAGGAAAAGAAGAATTATGCATTATAATCTAGAGTTAATAATAAGAATGATATGCAGCAAATTGTTATTCTGGGATATGATTTTGTGAAGCTATAACATTGAGAAACATTCAAGAGTGAACAAAGAACGATGCTAATAGATAACTTTAAGGAAAAGAAAAAATTTACAAATTAAATAAACAGTGGTCGAATTTTATATAATCTTATAATGATACCTAGAAAAAACATCACAACCAAATTTGTTAAAACAAGTTTGATAAATATGAAAAGAATGTGTCACATGGCTAATAGAAATGAAAGACTGATCTCAATTTCGTTATACCATTGTGCATTGTATCGATTTAGTTAGTAGAAAAATCAAAATCACGGATGGTCATGACATCAGAAATATTGGTGAAATCCTTGCTTCAGTTGTATCAATATTTCTGAAGTTGATAATCAGAATGATCTGCAACGGTTTGATATCCTAGGATATATTATGGTTCAGGTATAATGAAAGAGACTGTTTTCTCTTTTATTATTCTATTGTGCGTTGTTTCAATTCAGTTAGTAGCAAAACCTAAATCACCAATTGTCCTGATATCAGAAATGTTTACGACATCACTCCTGTATTTTTAAGTGGATCATTTTGACCTAGAGTTGATAACCATGATATGTATCGATTTGGTATCCTAGGATATAATGTGCTAAACGCCTAATATTCCGAAACTTCGAAAATTATAAAAAGGAATAAGCAAGAGAATGACTCTAATGAAATGAAGAATTATGCAAATTGAATAAACAGATAACAAGCGTTCCACAACATATCATAATTAAGCAAAAAAGTGCGCAAAAATTCATTTAACAGAGACGGAAAAAATGTGTCAATAGGCTAATAGAAATGAAAGAGACTTTTCTCTCTTTCATCGTTACACCATTGTGCATTGTGTGGATTCATTTTGCAGCAAAATCGATGAGGCAGAATGCACGTCAGTGTCTCTCGAAAGGTTAATGAGTCAAGCTTGCTTATTTTCACGCAGAGTATATCGTTCTGCACAATACGGACGTTTAAAGATCCATTATACTCTTGCGACGTAACATAACGAACGTTCATAGCCTCTAGTAATATCAGCTTCCCGAGAGTCAGCGAGTGCGCTCTAATGACCCGGTTGTAACTCTAGACTGAGCTTTAATTTTTCGAATTTCGCGAGCCTTAAATGTTACATTCAGCTTCGCTAGTGGACTTATACTGTTTCTAAAGCACCCAAGATATGAGGATTTTATCGGCTACTTTATTGAAGCACCTGGGGCCTTTGCAATGTCGCTTACAGCTAGGACGTTTGAAATATAATACCCATTTTCTTTATTCGAAGTCTGAGAGAAAGAACCAGGTGTTTTTGGGAGTAAATAAAATTATGTGTCGAGTCTGCTGCAATAAATCCCGGAAATCTGTCTTGTGTTATCGCAAGCTCGAGGAATTTGTAAAGTGTTCCAATAAGATTAGTGGATTAGAAAGCTTGGATAAAGTGAGATCTGTCGCAGCATTTAGTTTCTGCTGAAAGAAAAAATATTTATTTGTTGCATGTCACTTGGATTATCAACTCTAATATCTGAATCAAACATTTTCGCGGATCCAAAAATAATTTTTACACAACTTTATTCAAATTTTCCAAGGAATCTGTATTATTATCAGAGAGATGGTAATATAATACAGATTCCTTGAAAAATTTGACTTGTATTAATACGTAACAACTTACAGAAAAAAATGTGTGTGTTTTTGAAAAAGGATTCTTCCTTAGATCTTGCTAGTAGCTTAAGGGAAAAGCAATCAACCGGAAATTAGAAGTTCTGTGGTTTCAACCAACGACATTAATTTTTAAATAAAGCACTAAGTCTTTGAACAAAAAAAATATATTTCTAGAAAATAAGTACAATTTTTAAATATACAGTTGAACTTTAAGCAAGAGTGACGAAATTTTAACTAAAACGACGAATCTTGAACAAAAAAATTAATTTTTAATAAAAGCGTTGAATTTTTAACCAAACACATAAACTTTCCACCAAAAAAAGTAATTTTTGTATCAAAAATGCATTATTACCACAATACACTAATTACGAACCAAATAGTTGAATTTGCAACTGAAAATATTATTTTTTCAACCAAAAGAATTAACTTTTGAAAAAATAGTTAAATTTTCAACCAAATAGATGAACTTTAAATTGAAATAATGCATGTTCCTAACAAAATTAATTTTGAACAAAGGAGTTCAACTTTCAAACAAGTTGTTGAATTTTAAACTATTAAAAAGAATTCCGAACAAAAAAGTATAAGGGTTATTATTTCAACAAAAGAAGATTTCAACTTTGAATAAAAAAAACATTGAATTTAAAACAAATAGGGCGAATTTTTAACTCCAAATTCAAAGATGCTTCTAAAAGTATTTCTATAGATATATACATAATTTAATTCCTTTTCCCAGATCTGGAAGGTGGCTGGGAAAAATATTCAAATCTTTATGAATTGGTTCATAAATTTCGTCTAATAATTATTTCTACTTACAGAAATTATTTCTTCAAATTTACGTCAAAACTAAATAATTAGTCGTTAATAAAAATACAGGAAATATCTTTCAAAGCTTATATCTTCATTGTTATAGGAAAAAATATCTTTTATTTAAGATTGTCTGTGCTTTGTAGCCTTTTTATCCAACTGATAAAATAGAAACTAAAATCAGATAGCAAAAAAATTTTTATGATGGTCTCGTACTTTCTCTGGGGAATGATACGTGGTCAAATGAATATCTTGATCGCCTCAAGCTGAACGTGACGCGCTTACAACGATATTTCTCATCATTTATTTAGCTGTTTTCACACAGTTTGGATTCCCATTTTAACGAAAAAAATAGGAAGCTCGAAATTATAAATTTAATTTTAAAAAATAATTGATTCATGATTACCAAAATTATAATGATTCAAACAATTCTCATAAACATTTAGTAACAATAATACTTTTCTGTAAAAATTTTTCCCTCTGTTCAAATTATAGAGGTTTGCCGCAGACCAAAGAAACCGTGAAAATTGAAGAAAAGTTAGAGATTTTGAAAAAAATTTGCAAAGTTCAGGAAAATGCAAAAATAACTTTAAGTAACTTTCAGGAATGATCAGGGTTGTAGCATTTTTCTTTTTGCACAATTACCCATAGTTTTTTACCATTACCATTTTTACCATTACCCATGTTTCAAGTTATTTTCAAGAACTTTGAAAAATCTAAAGTGATTTCAAAAATTTTAATAAGAATTTGTAATATTTCCGGGGAATTTTTAAAGATTCCGAAGAATTTTCAACTGGTCTCAATCATTTTAAGGGATTTTGAAAGATTAGAGGCCGTTTTGAAAACCTTCAAAGAATGGTCAAGAGCTTTAGAAAGTTTCAGGAACTTTAACAAATTTTTAAGAATTTGGAATATTCTCAGATATATTAGAATATTTCGAAGATTTTTGGAGAAGCTTCAAAATTTTTGCAAGGATTTCAAAATATTTAAAAGGTTTCGAATTAATATTGGATATTTTAAAAGATTCCAAGTAAAATTTTTAAATTTCCATTATTTAAAAGGATACCAAAATAATTTAAAAGATTTTCGGGTACCTTAACAACTTTTAAGTAACTTTTAAGAGCTTAGAAAATTTGCAGGAATTTCGAAAGATTTCAAGGAACTTCAAATTTTCTAGATTATTTAAAAATATTTCAAGGAAATTTAAATTATTTAAAATAGTTTGATTCGGACTTTAAAGGGTTAGCTATTTATCAGAGTATTTTGAACAATTTCAAAGAATTTTTAAGAGCTTCAAAAGAGTTAAAAGGAATTTCTAAATAATCAAATAGTTTTTCGAAATTTCAGAAGATTTTACAACATTCCAAGGAATTTCTAAAAGATTTTAATAATTCAAAGGGATTCCAAAGGATTTTAAGGATTCTTAGGTGCTTTTAAAAATTGGGACGAAATTTTAAGAGCTGTAAAAGTTACAAAGGATTTTGAAAGGTTTTGAAGGATTTGAAATATTTTAGCGTATTTTAAGATATTCCGAGTTCATTTTTTACGAGATTATGAAAATTCGAAGGTATTTCCCAGAATTTTAAGGTATTTGAAAAAATCGGCTTTCTGCTCTAAAAAATTTCCCAGGATTTTATAAGATATGCACCTATTTTATAGAACCTATAACTTAAAATTTATAATATAATAATAAACAACTTTAAAATTTAATCATCTTATTGAAAATTTATCTTCTTTAGTTACAGATTCACGTACTTCGTTGAAAATTTATGTATTTTCTTAATCATTCTAATTTTTTGTGGAAAATTAACGTAAAAAAATGTTTAATTAAAATTCTACAATCAATGTTTTTCTATTGAAAATTTAACCTTTTTATTTATCATTCAAAAATTTCTTCAAAAATTAATATTTTGGAATTAATTTCACCCGTTTTTCAAATAAGTTTCTTAAGGTGAGAGTTTAAAGAGTCGATTATTTGTTTTCCTTGTTTAATTTAAAATTGAACTATTTTGTTGAAAATTAATATTTTTCTGGTTTAAAAGTTAACTGTTTTCTGTAAAATTTGGTTTCTTAGATCAAAAATTTAACTTTTTTGTTGAAATCCCGTATATTTGCTTAGAAAATTAATCTTGTTCGTCAAATTCATTTTTTTTGTGAAGGATTCATATATTTTGATAAAAATTCTTTTTTTTCGTAGAATTCAACAGATCTTATTTTTTAGATAAAAATTTAACTGTCTGATGAGAAATTTATGGATTTTTTGAAAATTGTATTTTGGTAGAAAATAATTCTTTTCCGTTACAAATTTAACTTTGTAGTTTCAAAAATCAGCTTTTTGGTAAAAAGTTCAACTTTTATGTGGAAAATTTAATTGTTTTTCTAAAAATTTCATTACCTTCTTGAGATTTTAAATTTTGTTGTGAAATGAACTTTTTGTTGGATTGAAGATTCATCTTTAAACGTAAAAAAAGTATGAAAAGTTTTTTGCTTGAAAATTCATCTCTCTTGTCTGAAAATGAGCATTTCTGTCAAAAATTAAATTTTTCAGCTTGAAAATGTAAGTGTCTTTGAAAAAAATTCATCTTTTTGGCTTAGAATTTAAACTATTTTATTTTTAACTCTGATAAATTTTACTATGATTGCAATCGGCCCATCTTCGGCTCGTTCCCGGCTCGCCGTTCGCTCATTTATAGCTCGCCCTCATTCAGTGTTCAAAGCTAGGAATTTGTTATTTATAATCCTCCACAAACTCTATTTTTTGACCATAATTAAATTTCTGGGATTACCATTATCTTCAATTTTTCCAAATAATTTTGTCTACGACAATATATTTACGCATTTAGAGACAAAATTGGTAATTTTAGTAATGTAATTTTCTATATGAATAAAAATTGCATAAAGAAATTCTGTTCTTTCCTGCCTGTTTAGATACTTTTTATAAAAAAATTAAGGACAGAAGAAAGTTGACCGAAGTTTGTGTCACTTTTTTAGCCTAAAGGAGTTGACAGAGTGCAGAATTTTCTCCCTCATTACTTATCCAGAACTGTCTGTACCGCAGTCAGTGTAGAAACACCAATGGATTTTGAGGGGCGAAGCTAGCTTTTAAAAAATAAACAAAGGATCATCGAAGAAAAGTGACTTTTAAACTTAGGGGCTTTAGGTTGAGTGAAAAGTCTTGTAAAGAATCTTCAATGTGCTTGTGGCCCAAAATATACGTGTAATTAGGGCAATACCTAAAGCGATTTCCAGAATTTAATTTAATTACCAAAATCGTTTAATAAATTATTTTTCATGTTTATTCTTTTAAAAAATCGAACTCCTTAGAATCTAAAAGTGGTACTGCAAAGTATTTTTGTTTAAAGCTAATCAAACACGAGGAAGATAAATTCGTAATTACCTCTTTGCAGTTTTGTTCAACTCGTAAAGAACAGCACTCTAAAAGTCTGGAAACTGACAAGGAATAAAAAAGTGCTACATTTCAAGAGGCTTATGTCGGAACTTGATCGATTCTTCTTTTGTCAGAAAAACAGCTTCTTGCTGGCTTACCATGATTTTTCTTGAAGAGAGAGTAATTCAAAAAAGGTTCTATTATAAATAGTATTTTTTTCTCAAATCAAAAATAAAGCTTTTTTTAGATCAAAAATATACAAAAGATCTTTTTTATAAAAATTGTTATTAAAAATTATCTTTTAAGTCTGGAAATAGTAAAGAATTTTCACAAGAGGCACTTTTAATGACTGGTAAGGATAATAATTTTCACATTAAATGAAAAATTCATTTCTTTCTCTCCTAAGATATTTGTGGTTAGGAAAAAATAAAGAGATTTTGAAAATTAAGTTTTGCGCTCTGCAGCTTTTTGTCTCTGCAGTTTCATTTTTATGAAGATTATATTTTTAATTAAAGTTTTATTTTTTTTATTGCAAATACGCCTGTTTGGGTTGAAAATTCAACTATTTTGGTAGATAAATAAGTTTTTTCTTAAGTCTACTTTTTGTGTTAAACATTCCATTTTAATCTTTCTTGGCTGGAACGTTTAACATATATATATATATATTTTAAATCGGCTTTATGCTTATAAAATGGTCTGTTTTATTAAAATTTGCATAAAAGTGAGACTCCTTAATTGAAAATTAGTATTCTATGACTAGACATTCAGCAACTTTAGTTTAAAATTAGTCTTTTTTTATTGAAATCAACTATTTTTTGTATCAAATTAAAATCTTTTTAGGTTCGAATATTTACGAGTAAAATATTTATTTAAAATTCATATTTCTCACTGAAAAATTAAACTACTTAGTTGAAGGTTGCACCACTTTGTTAAACAATAATTTTTTTTTAATTTTAATTATTTTATTTCAGAATTCATATTTCATATTCATATTTTGCTAACAAAAATTAATTTTTTAACTAAATATTCAACTATTCTAGTTGGAGATTTATTATTGTCGTTGAAAATTTATGTTTTAACAGAAAACGTGACTTTCTTATTTGTACCTGAAAATTGATCAATTCCATTTGAAACCATATATTTTTTAGTAGATAGCTAATATTCTTGGTTCCAAAATATTATCATTTTTCATTAAAAATTCAAGTTTTTTGTCAAAAATATGACATTTTAAAGAAAAATTAATCTTACACCAAAAAAAAAGGAATTTCCAACGAAATAAAAGAACTTTTAAACTAAAACTTTTATTTTTAATTAAACTAGATTATTTTTAACAGAAAAACGAATTTTTAACAAAATGGTATAATTTTAACAAAAAGTCGAATTTTTCCTAAAAAAAAGAACCATTTTCGACTAAAAATGAAATAGGCTAATTTTCAATTAACAAAGTAATTTTTTAACAAATAGAAAAGGAATTTTCGACAAAAGAGATGAATTTTTAACTCATATTTTAAATCGTCAACCAAGAAATGCATTTTTTAGAAATTAATTCATCTTTAAAACCTAGTTGTTAAATTTTGTAACAAAAAAATTAATTTTTAAACGAAAATTTAAATTCTCAACTAAAAAAGAGGAATTTTTTAAACAAAAGACTAATTTTTATAAAATTTAAAAATTCTCAACTAAAGAGTTGAATTTTTAAGAAAGAAAAAATGTATGTTTTAAAATTTTTTAATAATGTGATTCAACTCTGAAATCTAGCTGTGAAATTTTCACCAAAAAAGATGAATTTTCAAACTAAAAATTGAAGTTTTTACCGAAAAGAACGATTTAAAAAAATGCAAGAATTCTTAACCTAAAAGTCGAATTGTCTACTAAAAAAGATGAATCTTTAAACGAAAAAATTAATTTACTACCAAAAAATACAACTTTTAACAAAATATATCAATTTCCAACCAAAAAGTTGAATTTTTAACTAAAAAAGATGAATTTTTAACAAAATGATTAATTTATTAACAAAAAAGACAAACCTTCAATCAAATTTAGGAATTTTCAAACAAAATAAAAATTTTCAAGAAAGAAATACAATTTTTTTTTATTTGTGAGAAAGTAGTTAAACTTTAAAACCTAGTTGATAAATTCTCAACATCAGTTTAAACAAAAAATTAATTTAATACCAAAAAATACGAGTTTTTACGAACATTTAAAAAATCTTAACCAAGAAAGACGATTTTCTAATCAAATTCAAGAATTCTCAAACAAAAATTTGAATATTTGACTGAAAAAATACATCTTTAAACAAATAGAATAATTTTCTATCAAAAACATTAATCACCTAAGTACGTAGTAGAAAAGTTAATGTACTTTTAGAAAAAAATTCTCTAAATTTAAAAGGTCAGTTTAATTTATGCGTAACCTTACTTTGACTGGACTCCCTCCCCCCCCCCCTCCGCTTGTTACAAACTATTTTCAATAATTTTTCTTATTTTCCCTAATTAGTCTTTATCCAAAAAGTTCATTTTCAACGAAACAGTTGCATTTTTAACCAAAAAAGAGGAAATTTTAAACCAAGAAGATTAGTTTTTTTTACCAAAGAAAACGAATTTTTAACTCAAAGAATTCGATTTTAAACGAAAAATGGGAAAGTTACAGTTTTAGTTTTAAAAAAATCATTAAAAACGATTATCAATCAATAAGTTGCATTTTTATCCATAACGATTGAGCTTATACGAAAGCAGATGAGTTGTTAAACCAACAAGGTAACTTTTCAAAAAATAGTTTATTTGTAAACCAAGACACGATTGTTTAATAAAATAGTTGAATTTTCGAACAAAAAGCATAAGTTTTTTTACAAAACTCTTAAATTATAATCAAAATACTAAAATTGTAAACTGACAATCCAATCTACAAAAGGAAATAATTGTACAAAAATAGAGATAGAAATAAAAGGAAAATCAATGACGGGTAACCGCAAAACTTTATTTTTTTCCTGGATCATATTTCCTTCATCACCTTCATTGTTTTCCTTCATAATTATTATTCAAAGAACACAATAATAATCTTGCAGCATATCAAAATTTTAAAACATTATAAATATTATTACAAAATAAAATATAAACATAAATAAAAATTTTAATTGACCGTTAATTTTGTATTAAATTTTGGTTCATAATTAAATAAATGAAGGCTCATTGCCTGATTCGTATCGCTACAGGCCATGTTGAGTTTGGCAAAACAGACTTTTAAACAGCAGGTAGCTCAGGTAGTCAGGACTGGCTGGGGACTGCCGAAGTTGTGAAAGGGATTTCTGCAATTTCTGGCGCTTCACCAGAAATTTCTAAATAAGCTGTGACGAATAAGGTGTTTTTTCATGGTGAAGAACTCAGTCGCCAATCCCCATGCTAAAAACCGAATCTTTTCTCAAAATTTCAGAAACAAGAGGGTGAATTGAGTCAAAAATCACTGAAAACCACCTCACGTTATATGTGAATTCTCCTGAAGAATAACTTTGAACAAAAGCTTCTCGCTGGAGCAGCAAGTCTTTCAACCCATGTGTATACACGGTATTTCGACAAAAGAACAATAAAATTCGAATAAGTGTTTTATTGCAATTGTGGAATTCGTTATACCGTTTTATGACGCGAGAGCTTTACATCGCGCTGTGAATATAAGTTGTACTTTTGATGCATCTATGTCGATGCTATCCTCCGCCAGACAAGACGAAGAAGCATTTAAATGTCGTAAATCTGTCGCACAATCACAGGAAAACACTGATGCATTTCACCGGATCTTCTATGCAAAATACTGAGTCATGAATGTGCAAAACGAATGACGGAACGGCAAAATTGTAAAAATAAGGTGATTCCTAAGGAAAACGAGGATAGTAATGTTTAGTAAACAAAGTTATATCAACATTTTATTAGAATATTGTTGCAATTTGAGAAAATAAAATACATGATCTCAGAAAAAATGTTTGCAATTAGTAAACATGGATGATTCGTGAAAATTAAAAAAAAAACTTTTATATGCAATTGGCTTTGTTAATCACAAAAATTTTTAATTGATTTTTTCGAAGTGAAAAAATTGTTCTATTTTTCCATTCCCCCCCCCCCCCCCCTCCAAAAAAATGTGTGTACATTTTTAAGGAACTTGTAGATTAAAAAAATTAAAATTAAATCAGGCAATATAAGATTTTGTATAATTTAACGGTTTTTTAAAATAATATTTTGATAGATTTTAAAGAATTTATTTTCAAGTTTATAAAAGTTTCATGGGATTTAAAATATTAATAAAATATTTTGAAGTGATTTCAAAGGATTTCAAGAATTTTCTATTATTTTAGAGTAATTTTTTTGTATTTCAAGTATTTTCAAGAGGTTTAAAAAACTTCAAGGGATTTTAAAAGATTTAAATGTCTTATGGTATTTATAAAACATTTCAATAATTTGAAGTAATTTCCCAGGACACTGAAGATTTCTGGAATTTTGAAAAATCCCAAGCAATTTCCAAGATCTTCAATAAGATTTCAAGAGATTTCTAATAATTATAAAATATTTTAAACATTATAGCATATTTAAAAGTATTCGACGGAATTTTCAATTAAATTCAATAATTTGAAGATGCTTCTTGGAATTTTATATATTTTAGAGTATTTTGAAGAATTCCAAGGAATTTTCAAGAGCTTTGCTAATTTTCAAGAGACTTAAAAACATTACGAAAGATTTTCAATGTTTTAAGGTATTTTAAAAGATTTCGAAGAATTCCGAATACATTTTAAGAATGTTTAGGTATTTCCGAAGGATTTAAAAAGATTGTAGGCTATTTTCAAAACTTCCAAAAATTTGTCAAGAGCTTTAAAAAGTTTTGAGACCTCGTAGCAAAAGTTGAGATGATTTTAAATATATTTTAGGGTATTTAAAAACCTTTTCGAGGATTTCAATTATTTTGATGTATTTTAAAAGCCCTCAAGATACATTAATCAATTTTTCAGAAAATCAGGAGGTATAATATTTTATATTATTTCACGATTTTTTAATAATATTGTTATATATTTCAGAGAGTTTATTCGCAACTATTTAGAAATTTCGTGGGATTCGAAACATTTAAAAATATTTCGAGGTGATTCTGAAGATTTAAAAGAAGTTTAAATATTTGAGGAAATTTCTGGAAATTCCAAGGAATTTTCAATTGATATCAATTATTTTAAAGGATTAGAAGACATCTCTATAATTTTTGGACATTTTTTTAAAGTGTTTTTAAGAGGTTTAAAACATTTCAAGGGATTTCAAGATATGTTAAGGAACTTAAAGTATCTTAGAGTATTTATAATACATTTCAATAATTTGAAGTAATTCGAAACGACATTAAAGATTTCTTGGATTTAAATAAAATTCTGAGTATTATGCTATCACTTATTTTTCAAAAGTTAATTTTATGACTGAACATTCACCAATTCCATATACAGTGAAAGTTTGTCTTGCTTTCCTAATTAATCATTAATCTATTTCATCAAACTTTTTTTGTAAAAATTCATGCTTCTTACTTGAAAATTCATCTTTTTGGTTGGAAGTTAACTATCTTGTTAAAACTTCAACCTTATTCGACGGTTTGGTTAATAATTCACGTATTTCGTTGAAAATTCGATAGAAATTGGAATTTTTTGGAGCCAAATAATCTTATCGGTTGTAAACTCAACTACTTCAGTCGATGTTAAACTATTTTCTTGAGAATTTATCATTTTTAAGAGATTTAAAAAGAATATGAAGGATTTTAAACATTTTAGCATGTTTACAAATATTTTCATTACTTTGCATTACATTTTTTTCTTGGCTTCCATAACCAATTTACATCACTTCAATTAATTTACATCATTACAAATTAATAAGAAACTGCTTGTGCTGTATTTCAAAAAGTTATTTTTCTTATTTGTAATGTATCTTATAACAAAATTCTATAATAACTTTGTGGATTTTTACATTCTCATTAAGAGAAGGCATTAGATTTGTGTAAAATTTGCCCCCCCCCCCCGTTTTCGTCAAATCTCCACGTTTTGAGATCCCTTGAATCCGAAAAACAGGTTTTTACGAATGTGTCTATCTATCTGCGCGTGTGTGTGTGTGTGTGTGTGGCTGTAGATTTTGAATTTTTTTAGGACGATAACTTTCGAAAGAATTGACAGATTGGATTGGCCTTTGATATACTCTTTTAGGGTCCTAAAATAAAACTCAAGTTCGTTAGCCAGCCATTTTTTGTGAAAATTCAAAATTGAGCGTATTTTGCAAATTTTTATGACCACTTTTTCAAAATTCAGAAATCTTCTGTACGGATATTCATATTATTTAAACAATCGAACAATTTATTCTCATGACTTTTTTTATAAAACCAAAACTTACCACAGTTATAGCATTTACAAAATATCTAAAAACACAAGAAAATCAGCATTTTAAGCTTAATAATGCACGATATGAAAAAAGTCAAAAGAAAAAAAATGTTTCTTTTCAAATTCCCTACAAGATTATCATAAAAACTTTTCAAAGTTTCTTGAAAAATCGAAAATTCAAATTTTGACAGCATAAAACAGTAATGGAAAATAAAAGATTACATTTTGCGGTTTTACTATGCAAAATAGGTGAAAAGATGACAAAACAAAAGTTATGGATTTTAAAAAGATCTAAAAATTTGTTATAAATCACTTTTGTATAGCATACGTATTTTGTGTTTTAATCGTGAAAAACTATATTAACAATAAAAAAATCAGCCCGCTGCGTGGGCAGATTCTCATCACAACTTATGTTTTTTAATTTTCTTATTCGTTTCGTGTGTGGTTTTTCAAAAAATTTACTATATTTAAATGTTCTTAATGCTGTTTTTCATGATTCGAACAATAAAAGGAACTAAAAAAACAATATTCATGACAAATGAATTAATTTTTACATTCTCATCAGGGAAGGTATTAGTATTGTGTAAAATTCGCCCCCCCCCCCCCAGTTTTTGTCAAATGTTCACGTTTTGAGACCCCCTGAATCCGAAAAACAGGTTTTTACGAATGTGTCTGCCTGTATTATTGTATGTCTGTATGTATGTATATCTGTCTGTGAACACGATAACTTTCGAAAAAATTAATCTATTAGGTTGCCCTTTGGTACGCTCGTTTAGTGTCCTAAACTGACGGTAAAGTTCGTTAGCCAGCCATTATGGATAAAAATTCAAAAAGTGGGCACATTTTAAATATTTTTGAGACCACTTTTTTCAAAATTTAAAAATTCTTTGTACAATTGTTCATAGTATTCAAAAAATCGAACAATTTATCCTTATAACTTTTTGCAAAAAATAAAAAATTACCAGAGTTATCGCACTTACAAAATTAAAAAAAAACACGAAAATCAATATTTTAAGCCAAATAACGCACGATATAAAAAAAATGCAAGAAAAGAAAATTGTTGCTTTTTGAATTCCCTACCTGATTATCATAACAACTTTTCAAATTTTCTTGAAAAATCAAAAATTCAAATTTTGACAGCATACAAAATAACGAAAAATCCAAAAATTACATTTTTAGGCCAAACTGTGCAAAATACGGTAAAAAAACACACAAAAATTGTGCATTTGAAAAAGATCTACAAATTTGTTATGAATCACTTTTTGAGAGGATGCCTAGTTTTGGTTTTAATCATGCAAAACGTCATGAACAGTAAAAAAAATGTGCCTGCTGCGTGGACACATTCTTATCACAACTTTTGTCTTTGAATTTCTTTTTCATCTCATGTGTGGGGTTCCAAAAAATTTAACTTTTTATGTTTTCGATGCTATTTTTTCTGATTAAAACTAAAAACAGAACTATCAAAAAATTATTCATGACAATTAAATCCTTTTTAAATTCTCATCAGAGAAGGTATCAAGGTTTATATAAAATTTAACCCCCCTGGTTTTTGTCAAAAGGTCCACGTTTTGAGACTCCCTGAATCGGAAAAAAAGGTTTTTACGAATGTATCTATCTGTAAATTTATCTGTCTGTCGTTATGTCTGTCTTTATGTCTGTATGTATGTTTGTCTGTCTGTGCGCACGATACTTTTGAAAAAAATTAATCTATTAGATTGGCTTTTGCTACGCTCTTTCCATACCTAAGCTAAATGCCCAGTTTGTTAGTCAGACATTTTGGATAAAAATACTAAAGGTGAGCTCATTTAGAAAATTTTTGTGTACACATATTTCATGATTAAAAAATTCTGTGTACAGTTGTTCATAGTACGTTAAAAGAAAAACGTTACTTTTCGATAGCCCTAAAAGATTATCATATCAACTTTTTGAATTTTTCGAAAAATTCAAATTTTGACCGCACAAAAACTAATCAAAAATTAAAAATTGTATTTTACAGTCAATCTATGCAAGATAGGAAAAAAAAATAAGATAAAGATTGTGCACCCAAAAAATATCTACAAATTTGTTATTAATCACTTTTAATAGGACACGTAGTTGTTTTTTTATTTATAAAAAAAACATTGATAATACAAAAATTAAATTTTTCGAAACATGACACAAGCTAATCTATAATAAATAGATAATATTTTTTCACCGAAGGTAGAACAAAAAAATGGTTATCAATGTTTTTTTTTACATTCTCATCAGAGAAGGTATTAGATATGTGTAAAATTTGACAACCCCCCCCCCCTCAGTTTTGGTCATATGTCCACGTTTTGAGACCCCCTAAATCCGAAAAATAGGTTTTTACGAATGTGTCTGTCTGTCGGTCTTTTCCGTATGTATTTATGCTTGTCTGTCTGTCTGTCTGTCTGCACGATAACTTTCGATGAAAATAAATCTATGTAGATTGGCATCTGGTACACTCTTTTAGTTGTCCTAAACTAAAGGTCTAGTTCGTTAGCCAGCCATTTTGGATACAAATTCAAAAAGTAAGCGCCTTTTGAATATTTTGAGACTATTTTTTCAAAATTCAAAAATTCTCTGTACGGTTATTCATAGTATTTGAAACGTCAAATAATTTATCTAATGACATTTTTCATAAAATTAAAAATGATTAGAGTTATAGCATTTACAAAATTCCAAAAACACACGAAAATGAACATTGTATGGCAAATAACGTATGTGCAAAGTTTAAATCATAAAAAAACATTGGAAATGATCAAATTCAGTTTATAGGAATAATATAAAACTGCAGGGATAAATTTGAGTGCGAAGCACGAGATTCGTTATGAGAATGTTTTCGTTAAAGCCGAAGGAGCTTTAACAAAAGATTATTGACAATCACTATATTATTGTTGTTGATACTTTCACCTTTAGTTTTGAAAAGTTAGTGCAGAAAGATCAAGCGCGTAGCGCGAGGTAAATGTATAATCTAACGCGAAGCGCGAGAACCAACTGTCGCGCACCTAAATTTGCTAGCGCAGTGAGCCGCGCATTTTTCCAATTATTAAATTTTCTTACTTATACTCTTTTTTTTCACGAGTAAAAAAATCTAGGTATGAATATTTCATTACGTTCTTTCTAAAAAAAATTCATTACGTCCTTTCTAAAAATGAATAATAGAAAATTTGTCGATCCTTTTCGGGTGAACAGCTTTAGTCCATTCTTTTTCATACCTGGTGTCGTTTCAAAAATTTTTTAATGTTATTTTCACGATTGAAATAAAAACTACGCTTTGTATTAACAAGTGATTTTAAGGAATTTGTAGCACTCTTTTGGGTATATAACTCTTCTCTGATTGTTTTTTTCGTAGCTTGTGTCGTTTGTTTAAAATTTAATTTTTTTATTTTCAATGTTTCATTTTACGAATAAAACAAAAACCAGATGCTTTATTTCTAAAACTGATTAATGAACGAAATTTTAAATATTTTTAAAGTGCACGATTTTTGTTTATTCTTTTTTTACTTTGCATAGTTCAGCCGCTAAATAGGAATGTACCAGGTGTATACATATGAAACCGGTATTGCCATTTAGCGGCCAGTAGGCACACTTGTAGGCACTGTCGGAACTTACCATTTGTGCTAATTGGCGT
>NC_046664.1:72218713-72220585 GCF_010883055.1 Belonocnema kinseyi | reverse complement strand
GAGGGCGCATACTTTAAATAAAATATTTGTTATCATTCTCTTGAAATAAATGTGTTTTTTTCTTGAAAAAATACCGGTTTCATATGTATACACCTGGTAGATTTCTATTATTTTTGGGGCGACCAAAATATAAATTTTCGATTTTTCAAGAAAATTTTTTTCAATTTGTTGATAATCTCCTGGAGCTTACAAAAATAAACGTTTTTCTCTACTATATATTTTTCATAGCGTACATTGTTTCGTTTTCTTTCAATTTCAAACATTTTTTAACTCTTATAACTTTTTAATTACCAAAAAAATCGTAAGGATAAATTGTTTGTCTTTCCGAGGTCTACGAATACAGTAAATAGAATATTTAAATTTAAAAAAGTCTCAAAAATTTTGAAAATTCTCTAACTTTTTAATTTTTATCTAAAAGCTTGTTAACGAACTCGATGTTTCTTTTTGTTACCTAAAATTGTTTATCCAGATTCATGTAGCTCCAAAACAATGACGTCAGATTGAATCCGCGAAAGTAATTTTTTATATAAAACCAGTAACTTCTCGTTGATGAGAATTTAAACAAAAAATTGTGTGTAGCAGTGGGGTCATACGGCCAAAGTAAAAACTTTGCTGCATTAACTTTTAAATTTTTTATAAAGAGAAAATAAGATTTTATATAATTTAAGGGTTTTTTAATAATAATACTTTAATATGTTCCAAAGAATTTATTTACAAATATTTAAAAAGAAATGTCGTAGGATTCATAATATTTAAAAATATTTCGAGGTGCTTCTAAAGATTAAAATTTTTTTTAGCTATTGAGAGGATTTCGAAATATTTGAACGAATTTGAAATATTTTAGGGTATTTATAATGCATTTCAATAATTTGAAGCAATTCCCAAGAATATTGAAGATTTTTTGGAATTTTGAAATATTCCAAGGAATTTTCAAGATATTCATAATGTATCAAGTTATTTCATAAGATTATAAAAGATTGAAAACATTTTAGCATATTTGAAAGTATACGATGAAATTTTCAATTTAGGTCAATAATTTAAAGGGGTTTCACAGAATTTTCAAGAGCTTCAACAAGTTTTGGAAAGAAAATTTAGAAAGTGCTCTAACTTTTAAAATTTTTATCCAAAATCGCTTGTTAACGAATTTTATGTTTTTTTTTTACCTGAAATTGTTTTTCTAGACTCAGAGGGCTTCAAAACATCGATATCAGATTGAATCCTCGAAATTAATGTTTCACATAAAACCAATACCTTCTCATTGATGAGAATGTAAACAAAAAATTGTGTGTGGCAGTGGAGCCATATTGCCGAACTGAAATTTTGATACATTAACTTTGAATTTTTTTAGAGAGAGAAAGGGAGGGAGTGAGAAAAAAAGAAATAGAATATATATTCTTAGCGTGGCAGTAGTGGCGATATATAAAAGAAGTATTTAAAACAATTGCAAAATGTCGCACAAAAGGGAGGCTCGAATAGAGAAACAATGTATAGAAAGTGCGTAGAAAAGAGAGAAAGAGATATTTCTCTATTCAGACCCTGCTTGTTCGTACGTACGCTCGTGCGGTCGTATGGGCGTGCGGTCGTGTGGCCGTGCTGTAATGCGCGCGCTCGTTTCTTCAATCCACTCCCGTTCCAAGAGAAGTTTCACTTGAATCAGTATTTTAGATTGAAATCATAAAACGTCAAAGACAATGGATAGTTATGCCCTCATAAGTATTTGACAAATAAAAATCCGGATCTCGATAAACCACGGAAGATTCATGTGAGTAATTTTTTTTTGCCGCTCTAGTTTGCGAAATAAATCCAACAGTCCGCTTTATGTACTCTTTCCTCGAAAAAGCAAGATTTGGGTTCGTAGATTGAGGGTGAGTA
>NC_046664.1:72128112-72218703 GCF_010883055.1 Belonocnema kinseyi | reverse complement strand
AGCCAGAAGAAATCGCAGTGCGGTAATGCAATTTCGTTATTTCTCAAATGTCCCGATTCGGCGATTCCGCCCATCTCCCGGTTCTACAATATATTATTCATGAAATATCGCGCATTATTTATGAAAGTAGCGCGACGGATTTTAATATAACCATTCGGAGTGCCACTTGCGTTTTCATATCGCGCGAAGCGATATGCGATATCCAAGTGGCAGAAGTGACTCCGTTTCTATAACGCAGTTGGAAAAGTAGATATTTCGGATTTCATGAAAGTTAAGTTTGAATTTTTTCAATAAAATTTAGATAAAAGAGCTTTTTTGACAAAATAGTACTGCAAAGTTTTATGAGTACAAGGTAAATTAAAAATTTGCAAATTTTAAAACTTTATTTATAGATCCGTGAGAAGTATAAAAAAATGTTTAAAACTTATAAATACGTGCATGTTTCCTCTGAGTTTAATAAAAAGAGTATCAAAAAGTAAACAAAAGATAAAAACCTTTTTTTCAAATTTAAGTAAAAATTAACAAAAATGAAATTTTCGTCATTTTCTGATATACCATATAATATTACGACAAATAGTTTTTCTAAATTTTTTTCCACCTAAGGTTAAACATTTTCATTAGACATTTACACAGAAATTCTACCATAAAATTTACAACAAAAGTAGAAAACGTTTTTTCTATTTTTTTACGTTTCCTATGTAAATGGATTTCACAATTCTCTGTGTACAGTTTATGGAAGTAAATAACCTCAGTTTTAAAGAAAGCAAAGAAAATGTTTTCTTCGAAATAAAATATTTCAATAAACGACAAAAAATTCTATTTTTTTAATTTGTACCTAAAGATAAAAAAAATGTTTTTGTTTTATTTTTATATTTTGGGTGTTCTTTTTAATAAACCAGGGGAACTATTACATATTTTTTAGTTTCAAACAATTTATTTAAAAAAATGGTTTACCTGTCACAGCTAAAGGTTGAGCTTTATTTCTTCTTCCAAGATTAAATACCTGTATCACCAAAATTTCTAGCTGTTTTGGCTCAATTTGCCACATAGAAATTAGTTTACTATTTTTTCTAGATTATTTCTATATGGCAAATTTAACTAAACAGCTAGAAATTAAGGTTACACAGCTATATTTTTTTGGATGACGAAATCTAACTAAACGTTTAGCTGTGGCAACTAAACCATTTTTTTAGTACATTTTTTGAAACTTAAAAATATATAATATTAACAAAATTATGAAAAACATAAAAATAAAAGAAAAACATGTTTTCGAAACTTTAGGTACAAAAGAACAAAATTGAACTTTTTGTCATTGATTGAAATATTATACTTCAAAACAAAATTTTTTTTCTCACTTTCTTTAAACTAAGGTTATTTACTTTCATTAACTGTATACCAAAAATTGTTTTATAAAAATGTTCTACACAAACAATAGATTATGAAAATTAAAAATTTGAACATTTTCAATCGACTTGCCCAATCATTTTAATGCGACTTTTCGGGACTTTACGCGACTTTTTGCCACTTTTCGGTAGAAAAACGCGACTAATCGACTTTTTCCGTTTTTCTAGAAAATTCGCTATACCTTGTTTAAAATTAATTAAAATAAGACTTTTAAAATTAAAATTTTTAACTATAAAAATATGTACTATTTTAATTGAGGACATTAAAAATTGAATAATTTCACATGAAGGTTTTACTCTTAGAAAATCTTTAATTATAGGCTTCGAAATTAAATTGAATTTACTTTATTAATGTCTAATGCCCTAATGCATAGTTATATTATATTCTAACCCTTTTTCAAGAATTCTTTTGTTTTACCTCTGTTTTCAAGAAACTACCCCTTTTTCTCGTACTATCAGCTTAAATGTTTATTTAATAATTAGAACCCAATTATAAAATTTAACTATTTCCGGTAGAAAGTTCATTCTTCCTGGTTAACAAGTCGACTTTTTTGGTTGAAATTTCAATTATTTTGTTTAAAAGTAATCGTCCAGGTGGAAAAATTAACGTTTTTTAAACATCCCCCTTTTAGGACAGAAAATTACTCTCTTGTATTAAAAGTTCCTCTTTTATGGTAAAAATAGTGATTTTTCATGGTTGAGAAATTCGTTTTTCTTTTATAAAAATTAACTTTTTTTAATTTTGACAGTTTTTTTTAATTCAGATTTTTTAAATGAATGTTTAATTATTTGGCTGTGAATGCAACCTTTTATCTAGCAATGATTTTTTTTTAATTTATCTGTTTTGTTCAAAAATTATATTTCTTGATTGCAAAACGTCTAATTGTTGAAAATTCCACTTTTCATGCTAATGATTCAACTGTCTTATACAAAATTCGTCTTTTTATTTGAAAAATTCAACTATGTGAATAAAAATGATACTTTTTTTGATGCAGATTTAATATCTGTTAATTTAAAAAAAAAACAGAATTTAGTTTAAAATTCATCTTTAAAGTTCATCTTTTTATAGATCAAAATTCACATCTCTAATGAAAGCTAAGACTTTAATTATTTTATTAAAAACACGTTCCTTTTGCTTGGAAGTTCTTAACTATTTTGTTTTAAATACAATTATTTAGTTCAACCTCTATTTTTTCAAAAAAGCACCAATTTATTCTCTAATATTTTATAGTTTTTAATCTAATTCATGTGTATGCATTTCTTTTAATTCCGGTGAATTTAAACCTCAAATTTTTGAGTTTGTTGAAAAAAAACAATTGTAAAATTTAAAAAGTGACAAATTTATATTTTTGCCTTTTTTAAATTAAGGCTTCTATAATAAAGTGGTTCGTTTACCAATTTTTTTATAATCACATTTTACTACCTTGGATAAGTTTCCCACACGTACTAATATTTTACATACAAAACCTTTTTCCAATCGCACAATATATTTGGTTCGTTATTTGGGTTTGAAAATTCTAAAAAAATTTAATTTTTATTCTTCTATAGGTTTCAAAATTACATCCAATTTCGTATATATATGCTATTCCCAAAATGTGTACATATAACACAATTTTAGTGAATAATATGTGTTTTGCACATTTTGCAAAAATTCTAAAGTTAGCCAAAATTTTTGATTGAAATGTTTAATTTGTTATTATTTTTCAATACTGATAAACGTATCTTCAATATCTTTTTAAAAATGAGTATCATTATAAATACTAAAGGGAACTTTTATTTTATGTTTCAGGTACGTATGATAGATATACAGTGGATTGTTGTCCATTTCAAAACAGAATATAGTGATCGTAATGGTATGTAAAAGATGGAATTGAACAATATTTTATATCCTTTAAAATAGCATTTTTTTAATTTAAACTAAATATTTTTCAATAAATTTTTAAAGATAAAATCATTAGGTCTACTCACGTCGAAAAACTGGAATTTTTAGGAAAATTTAATATACCTTAAAAAACCCTAGAAATTTCAGTGAAGTCAGTAAAACTAAAATTTTGTAACTTAATTAAAAACAATTGTAGATTTGTGAAAATTCTACTTTTTGATGAAAGATTAATCTTTTAGTTCGAAATTTATCTTTTTGGTAAAAATGGTTATTACTTTAATGAATTTTTTAAATCTCAAATTGATTATGTTGTTTGAGATTAGAACTATTACATTTTTATTTTGCAAAAATGTATTTTAATGAAAATTCGTGATTTTGTTTGAAATTTTTTTTTAGTTGAAAGTATAATTATTTGGATACAAATTTAATTATTTTAGTAAAAAATTAATCTTGTTTGTTTAAAATCTAACAATTAGGTCATAAGTGAAACTGCATTGTGAAATTGTTTAAATTCTTTATTTCGTTTAAAAATGAATCTCTTTTGTTGAAAATTCATCTATTTTGTTAAAAGATTCGATTATTAAAAATAACTGATTTAATCAGTGAGTCGAATTGACTGATTTGAGATTTAGCCTTGGATTGTTTTGGCAGACTTCGAATTCGTATTATTCGAATCATTCAAAAATGATTGGGTATGAGTTACTTTTGACTAAATAAAATCTCGAGTATCCTAATTTTAGTAGAAAACCCATTTTTCAAATTAAAATATTCGGTTTTCAAATTACTCTTTTACAGTTGGAAATTAAATTTTTCAGTGAAAAATTTAACTATTCGGTGTTTGGTTTGAAATTTATTCTATTTATTTGTAAATTCAGCTTCCTTTTTTGTAAAAAATTAGTCTTTTTTGTTGAAAAATTATGACTTTTATTATTAAAGTTAAACTATTTTGATAAAAAATCCTTAAAAAATTTAAATATATCTTTGAAAGTGTACCTATGTGTTTGGTTAGAAATTCATCTGTTTTGGTAAAAATAAATGTATTCGTTAAAACGTTATCTTTATGGAAAAAACTCAATTCTTAGATTGAAAAATAATTTTTTAACTGAAAATTTTACTATTTTATGTTTGATGAAAAATTTTTCTTTTTGATTTAAAAATGAGACTATTTGGTTTTACATTCTTGCATTTTGTTTAAAATTATTAGTACATGGTGAAAAGTTAATTGTTTGGATTGAAAATTTATTCTTTTGTTTGAAAAATCATTTAAAAATTAAAATATTTGTTAAAAAATTTATTTTCATTCTTAGAAATTAGCCCTTTGTTTTAGAAAGTTAATTTTACCACTCAATAATTTATCGTTTGGACTAAAAATGTATTTCTTCGATTGAATATTATTTTTTTTGTGAAAATTTAACTATTCCATTTTTTGACGAAAATTGATCTTTTTTGATAGAAATATAATCTTCTTAGTTTAAGATTCATCTGCTTGATTAGGAATTTAATTATTTCGATAAAAATCTATTTTATTTTGTTAAAAATACATTTTTTTACCGAAAATTTAACTATTGTTTTTAATTTCAAAATGTAGTTTTATTAGGTGAGAATTCAATTACTTTGTTGAAAATTTTTTTTCTGGATTTTTTTTTTTCTTGCTAAAAATTCAAATACTCAAATTTTAGTTGGAAAATTATCTTTTGAAGTTAAAAATCTTATATAAAATTTATTTTTTGTTGTCGAAGAAAACTTATTTTCATAGATTAAAATTTAACTTTTCTACCTTTGGTTGAAAATGTATCTTTTTTAGTTAAAAATAATTTTTTAAAAAGTTTTATCACTTTAGTCGAAAATTCATTTTCTTTTGTGAAATGTTACTAAGTTTTTGAAAATTTGCCTTTTAGTCATAAATTAATTTCTGTGGCTGAAAATTTAATTATTTTACTTTTGCTTAAAAAAGTCTAGCTTTTATTTAAAACTCGTTTTAAATAAAACTTGTCTTTTTCTGTTCAAAACTCGCCAATTTGTTAAAAATCACATATATTTTACGTATGTCTGAAGTAAATTGTGGATGACCCCTCACAAAATGCTGTATGACTACTTTTAATAAAAGTATTAAAAATATTTAATTTAGCAGCAAAAATTTGTTTTGCATTAATTTTTCTGATTGACTAAGTGTAATGTTATGTTTATGAAAAATAAAAAAATGGAGAACAATTAAGAAAAAGAACAAATAAGTCCGGAGAAAGTTAAGGAAAACCCTGGAAAATTCAGGAAAATGGAAAATCTAGACTTTTTGAAACCCTGAAATATTGACCCGAAAAGTGAGTGAACATCCTTAGAAGTAGAGAATAAATTTTATTATACCTATCTTTCAACGAAATAATATATTTAAAATTGTATCCTCATGAAATCCCTAGTTGATTTGGGGTTTAGGAAAGGATTGAGAGAAAATTCTAAAACGGAAGACAGGAAGCAGATAAACCGAACGAGAGAAGCTGAATGAGATACGACTAGCCAGATAGAGAGGAAACTAGGAGGAAAGGGGGTAAAGGGAATCCTAGACTCCTTGACGAAACTTTAGCGGTATCAGAGAGAGCAAATAAATTTATGGGGAAAGTTAAGAGCATTGCAAGCTGAGCACTGCAGTGTGTTGCTTGGAGCGCTTTTATTTTTCATTTCTTTCCCGTTTTACCTCCTCTTTCTCTCTTTCCTTTCTCTTTCGCTCCGTCTCTTTATATTTCTTTTTCCCTTTTTTCTCTTTCTCTCTTCCTCTCTCTACTGCTACTTTACCTTTTTCCCCTTTCGTATGGCAAATTGGGTTATGCATACATGCTACTGTCTTTTTATTTATTCACTTTTTCTGTTGGGCTAATTAACCGCGCTTTCTTTCCCAAGCGTGCATTGTGAGTCGCTTCATTACACTCGTAATTTTCGCTCATAATAAGAAAAGATTGAGGCGATTTTAAATTTTCTAAACGAAAAGTTACAAGAAGTGACAAGAGTTTCTGTTAACTGAGATATTCAAACAGACAATTTATTTTACCTTCGGAGATCACGCATGGGAAACACAAATTTTAAATCAATTGAGAATCTTATTAGAGCAATAATCTTTTAAAAACCGTGCTGCAGGCGTACAAATGTTGATACGAAATTTTGTAAAAAATTGATTGGCTCTCTATCACAATACATTTTTTTAATTGATAAGTTTTTATTGCGCGGTACGAACTGGCAAAACTCGGTAACAGTAACGGTAACGCTTCTAGGGTAACGCTTTTCCTGCTCTATCTCTCTTTCACATTTCCCACGGGCTGACTCTTTCAATTTCTTTTCCTCTCTATTTCTTCTTTGCTTCTTTCAATTCTCTCCCTTTCTCCTCTCTTCTCTCACTTCCTCTCTTTCTTTCTTTCTATTAGCACTGTATAGTAGCATGTACTCATATTTTTAGCAGTGTATAGCGGCATGCGCTCTTCTTGAAGGTCGTGCTTCGTAGATGTGCTAACTGCTTTCAATACTATTTTGGTCAGGTCTCAGCCCATCCTATTTTTTTTACAAGGAGGGGTAGTGAAGAGAATTGAGGGGAAATGAGAAAAGGGAAAGTAGCTGAAGAGGAGGAAATGAGGAAAGCGGAAGCAGGGGTAATGAAGCAGTGAAGTATGGAAGGTATGATGAATTGATGGAGGAGAAGTAGTACAAGTGACGGGAAATGAGAGACGGGGAAGTAGGGAAAGTTTGGGCAACTACAGGAAGGGTAAGTAGATGAATTTAGCAAAATGAAGTAAGGGTATATATGTATAAATAAAGGGGAAGTGAGAAAAGCACGGGAAAATTATCGCATTGGATGTAAGGGAAATGAGGAAAGGTAAATCAGGGAGAGTAGGGGAATTAAGGTGAGCGGAAGTATAAGAAATGAAAGTACACTGAAAAAAGGGTGAGTTAAGCCAACTATTTAGTGATTTAGATATGGCTCTGCTATTTTATTAGTTGATACTGCTATTGAATTTGTTCTTATAACAAATTATAATAGTTAGCGTTACTATACAGTTAGCACCAGAAACTAAATAAATGTTTGTCACAAATAACACAATTGCATTACCATATTCTACGAAATGAATACTTGGCCTAGCTAACCATTTTTCAGTGTTAATGTGGGGATGGGATGCAGGAAAAGTAAAAGAAAATAAGGAGTACGAAATAAGGTGAAGTAGAAAAAATTATGGAAGGGAATTACAAAAGCTTAAAAAGAGTGAGGAGGGGCAAGTAGAGCAAGTGATTGCAAATGAAAGGTGGTGAAGTGGGGAAGTAAAGGAAAATAATGAACAGGTGATTAGACAAGGTAAATAAAATGAATGAGCTTAGCTCCAGTATATGAAGCAAGAGAAAGCATAGGAAATTCAGGGAAATTAGAACAGGGGTAGTAAGGAAGTAAGTAGAAATCAGGAGTGGAATGATAGGGAATAAAATAGGAAATAACACGATGCGGAATATGGGAAAATAGTGGAAAAGTATAAATAAATAAAAGGAGGATTAATGAAAATAATGAAAATAAAAGGAGGTGAAGTAGGGAAAGTGAGGATAAAAAATAATGAAAAGTGTATGCAGTATGGGAATTGAGGAGAGTGGAAGTGGGTGAAATAATGGAACTAGAGGGTTTTAGATAGTAAGTGAAAATGAGTGTGTGGAAGTTGGGTAGAGCTGGGAAATTCAGGTTGTAAGGCGAGGAGAAATAAGAAAAAATAAAAGAAAATTAAAGTAGGAGGAGTAGTGGAAAATGGAGGATGTAAGGGGCGAGAAAGCACTGTCATGGGGGGAAATGAGGGAAGCGGAAGTATGAGAATTTAGGGTAAATGATCGAAGATGATTAAGGGGTAAATCCGGGAAATAAAGGAAGGAAAATAAGGTATAGTATGGCAAATGAGGAAGGGAATTAGGTAAAGTGATGGGAAATTTTAGGCAGGGGGATGTGAGGGGAAATAAGAAAAAATGATAAGATGGTGAAGTAAGGGAAGGGAGTGAAGGGAGTGAAGGTGAATTTAGGGGAAATGAGAGAATAGGGAGTAAGAGAAATGATGACACATAAAAGAGGCGCAAGTATGGGAAGTAAGAATAAATAAAGGAAGGTAAACTAGGTAAGGTCGAAAATAATAAATAAAATATTTATTTTTGACAAATGCAACTGGAAATTCTAGTAAATAATGAAAATTTTGACTTTGAGGCAGAAAATGTCCATAAAAAATTATACCTTGAATTGGAATGTCGGATTTTGCATCTAGAGTTTAATGCTTAAAAAGAATTTTATGTCTTATTAAGAGGAAAGGAATATAACAAATCTCTGTTCTAAGCTAGAATTCGCCACAATTCAAGACTTCCTCCATCTAAATTTCAAAAATATATTTCTGAATTACAATATAAATTTTTGTAAATAAATATATTGTTGACATAGGAAACGGAATTTTTTGAAATGAATATAATTGTAACCTGGAACAATGAAATTCCGTGAAAGATTATAATTTAGACTTTAGGAGAGGCAGTTTTAGTAAAGAATCACTATTTCACTTAAGACGGAGAATTTTGGAAATGGAATTTTTTAAATAATTTTAATTCTGATTTAGAAAAAGGGCATTTTTTAAAATTCCACTTCAAATTCAGAACTATAATTTTTGTATTATTGCCTCTGTTCTGAATAAAAAATTTTTTTTCCTAATTTCATGTTCCATATAATCAAAAAAATTTTTATTCTTTTTAAACATTATGAAATCTCTTTAAATCATTCAAACCTGTTTCGAATTATTCGAACCATTTGAATTGACTTGGAATTTCAAACCATCCTTAGGATAGAAACCCTGTATATTAGTCAAATTTTATAATTTTAAGATTTTCATCAAAATTTTTTATTTAAAAAGTCTTGCCATCAAAATGTATTCATATTAACAAATTTTTTAAACCTTATTTTATTCGAAGGATTTGGGAATATCAAAATCGGTACAAGAAGTGAAAGAAATAAAAGTTTTTATATATTTATTTTATTGTTAATTTTACTTATTGCAAAATATAATTTTTCATTTGAAGTCAGATACATAACTATCGCATTGATAAAGATAACACATTTATATAAAAGATATTTTATAAGAATAATCAGGGTCTCTGTCGGATCAACAAATCGGAAAAAAAACATAAAAAATTCAGAATTTTTCTTTTCCATCACAAAATTGATTATTTTCTTCTTTATCTTCTTCTTATTGTTTAGTAGAAAATTAGAGAGTCGAAAATCTGATTTCGTCGATGATTACACAGGCCGATAAATTTTAAATCCAGAGACCAGACCTTACGTTTCCGAAGGATTTTGATCCGCTGAATCCGAATCCGAGCTCAAAATCGCTCCAGTACGTCAGATTTTCAAGATATCCTAACCTAAAAGTGCAAAAGCGCGTTTTTAGCTGTTTTTAAGGTTATTTTTCACTAAAATATTCTAATTTAAAATTGTTTATTTTAGCATTTTAACCCATTAACGCTGAGGTGTTCAGATTTATACAACGCATTCTCCATTCCGGACGGTACGATATTTTTTCTTCAAAATATTATCTCAGGGGTTTTCGAAGATGTCTTTTCTATTGTCGGTATCAGTTTTTTGTTATAACCCTTAGAAGATCCAAAATGGCGGCCACAATTTAGGGCTTTAAAAAAGAATAAAGAATCCCGCACAAATTTCCAACAAAAAAGCGTACAGTTTTTTGGAACCAAACTTCGGACATTGATAAAACAAAAGAAGACGGACTGCGCGGAATGCTACTGCGCGGAATGCTACTTGCTTGCGTAGCTGGACAATCCCAAGTCTTGCCTTAACTGAATGGTCAATCATAAGTCTTGCCTTGACTGGCTGGGCGATTCAAAGTCTTGCCTCGACTGACTGGGCGATTCAAAGTCTCTCCTTGAATGGCTGGGCAATCTAAAGTCTTTCCTTGATTGGCTGGGCAATCTAAAGTATTGCCTTAATTAGGTGGAAAATGTTAAATGCTTCCTTGCGTACCTGGACAGTCCTAAGCCTTGCCTTAACTGAATGGGCAATCGTAAGTCTTGCCTTGACTGACTGGATGATTCAAAGTCTTGCCTTGACTGATTCAAAATCTTGCCTTGACTGACTGGGCGATTCAAAGTTTTTCCTTGAATGGTTGAGCAATCTAAAGTCTTATCTTGATTAGCTGGGCAATCTAAAGTCTTGTCTTAATTGGCTGGAAAATATTAACTACTTCCTTGCGTAGCTGGACAGTCCCAAGTCTTGCTTTAACTGAATGGTCAATCATAAGTCTTGCCTTGACTGGCTGGACGATTCAAAGTCTTACCTTGACTGACTGGGCGATTAAAAGTCTCTCCTTGAATGGCTGGGCAATCTAAAGTCTTTCCTTGATTGGCTGGGCAATCTAAAGTATTGCCTTAATTAGGTGGAAAATATTAAATACTTCCTTGCGTACCTGGACAGTCCTAAGTCTTGCCTTAACTGAATGGGCAATCGTAAGTCTTGCCTTGACTGACTGGATGATTCAAAGTCTTGCCTTGACTGTCTGGACGATTCAAAATCTTGCCTTGACTGACTGGGCGATTTAAAGTTTTTCCTTGAATGGCTGGGCAATCTAAAGTCTTATCTTGATTAGCTGGGCAATCTAAAGTCTTGTCTTAATTGGCTGGAAAATATTAACTACTTCCTTGCGTAGCTGGACAGTCCCAAGTCTTGCCTTAACTGAATGGTCAATCATAAGTCTTGCCTTGACTGGCTGGACGATTCAAAGTCTTACCTTGACTGACTGGGCGATTCAAAGTCTCTCCTTGAATGGCTGAGCAATCTAAAGTCTTTCCTTGATTGGCTGGGCAATCTAAAGTATTGCCTTAATTAGGTGGAAAATATTAAATACTTCCTTGCATAGCTGGTCAGTCCCAAGTCTTGCCTTAACTGGCTGGGCAATCGTAAGTCTTGCCTGGCCTGGCTGGTCGATTCAAAGTCTTATCTTGACTGGCTGGACGATAAAAAGTCTTGCATTAATTGGCTGGAAAATGTTAAGTACTTTCTTGCTTAGCTGGACAATCCCAAGTCCAGCCTTAAGTGGCTGGAAAATATTGAGTCTTGCCTTAGTAAGCTGGAAAATTCTAAGTAAATTTACAATATTAAATGAATCATAATAGTACAATTTTTTTCAAAGCCATAACTCTTTTCCATATTCACTCTTCTAGGAGTTATAACAAAAACCTGAGCCAATCGAAAAGGAGCCCCCGAAACCCCTCAGATAACATTTTCAAGGGACAGTGGCATCCCATCTCGGCCCACTTATAGTGTGGAATTGAATTATTTCACGAAATGTAAAAGACTAAATTCGCTGCTCCCGGGGTTAGGTGGGTTAGCCTGCTTATGATTTGGTAGGGGTGATTTCTGGGCTTAGGTGGATTAGCAGATAGTTGGGTTAACCCACTTGTGGCATGGAACTTCATTATTCCAAGAAAAATATGCGACTAAACTTATTGCTCCCAGAGTCAGGTGGGTTAGCATGCTTATGGCTTGTTAGAGGTGGTTTCTACCCCTACGAAACGGCTTCCGTAGAAATGAAAAGACACGAGTTCCATATTTTTGATTGTTTTATCAATGTGCAAAGTTTGGTTCCAAACGACTGTACGCTTTTTTGTTGGTATTTTTTGCGGGATCCTTTGTTCTTTTTTAAAGCCCTGAATTGTGGCCGCCGTATTAAATCTTCTAGGGGTTATAACAAAAAACTGACACCGGCAATACAAAGGGCACCCTCGAAAACCCCTTAGATAATATTTTGCAGAAAAAATATCGTACAGTCAGCAATAGAGAATGCGTTGTATAAATCTGAACACCTCAGCGTTAATGGGTTAAAACGCTAAAATAAAAAATTTCAAATTACAATATTTTGGTGAAAAGTAAAGATATCCTAATAAGTCCAAGTAGGTTTGAAAGGTCAAGATTAGTACTTTCAAATTCCATATTAGCTTTGCGGTAGATATTTTTCTTGTACAGTTACATAACCTCAACAACAGCTGAACAATGCGGTTTTTGCACTTTTTGGTTAGGATATCTTGAAAACCTGACGTGCAGGAGCAATTTTGAGTTCGGATTCGGATTCAGCGCATCAAAATCCTTCGAAAATGTTTGGTCTGCTTTCTGTCTTTTGACTGTTGTTCAATTTTGTCGGCCTGTGTTATTTACGTTATTTAAATAATATTTCTATTTAATACTTCGCTCCACTGGTAATCGAGCCACAACATTTCAGATTGCCGGTCAGGTGCTTTTAAAAATTAAGTTATTGCAGACATCAAAAGAAGAATACACTATTTTAAGCCTGTTGTTACATTTACGATACGTGCAATTTAAAGGAATCTGCATTATCATCAGAGGAAGTTACTATCGATCAGTGTAGAATTAATTCCACAATCTGCGAAAATAGAAATCTAAACTATCGATTGAGCTAAACCTTCAAATAACAGAAGAAAGAAGATCTTTTTTTAAAACAAAAATATATTAAAAATTATAAACATTACGTTCCATCTAGTCAAAAATGACTTTGAATATTTTCTGTTATTTGAAGAGTTGACTTGATCGATAATTTTTATTTTCACAGATTGTAGAATGACATCTACACTGATCCAGAATAACTACCTCTGATGATAATACAGGTTTCTTTAAATATCCATTATGATAAAATTCCCATTTTCTTAAGTTGGTTTGGAACAAATTACAAAAAAAATCCAAAGAAAACCGGGAATTAAGAATTGCCTAATCACTAGACGTCCTGTTTTTGGTCCGACATCGGATTCCAATAAAAATTGCATTTTGTTTTATAATTTTCTTGTATTCAATATATACGGACTCTGAATTTGAGTAGGGGGCATATTTCGGGTGGAGGATTGGAAGGTGGGACACCTGGAAGATAACGAAAAACACCTGCGAGTCTAGAGCCACTTTCGGTAAGTGGTCTGTTTACAGGTGGTATGCGATCTAAATTTCGGGAAACCACATATCCCTCTTCATCGCATACTGCGTCAACATAACCATTAACGTCCCTTCCAACCAGGAGACGACCTCTTACAACTGCATTGAAATTTCCTTCGATTGGATGTAATTCATTATTTTCGCAGTAGTAAAGATCAGGAAGCTCTGCGGCAGGAATTACAACTCTCGTGAGTCCTATAAGTAAGGGCTCAAGCTGTGGAAGTCGACGTGGAGGTTGTTGGTCACCCATGAAGCGCAGCGATCTACCAGGACAAACTAGAAAACAAAAGTTTTTGATTCGAATTTTTCAAAAATTTTATGATTTTAAATTAAATTTGGTCTGAAAAAAAGATCTGCGCTCCACTAAGAATCGAACCACAGAACTTCCTAATGCTGATCGGGTGCATTACTGTTAAGCTATTCGGAGAGATTGAAAGAAGAATGTTTTTTTCAGAAATGAGCGCTATCTCAATCCGTCATTTCTGACTAGATTAAAAATAAATTTTTCACGAATTATCAAATTCCTGAAGAATAAAATTCCTAAATTGGAAAATTCCTTAATTAGTCCAAATTGGAAAATTCCCAAATAATAAAACTCACAAAATATGAAAATCGCGAATAATAAAATCCCTGAATTGAAAAATTTTCGAATAATAAAATTAAAAAATTCCCAAAATGCAGATTTTCCAAAAAATAATAAAATTCATTTATTGGAAAATTCCCGAATACAAAAATTCCCGAATTATAAAATTCCTGGGTAATAAAACTCAGGAATTAAAAAAATTCTGAATAATAAAATTCCAGAATTGAAAAATTCGCAAACAATAAAACTCACGTATTATAAAACTCCCAAAAAATAAAATTCCTTAATTAGAAAAGACTTGAAGAATAAAACTCACGAATTATAGAATTCCTAAATTAAAACATACTCGAATATTAAAATTCCCGAATTATAAAGTTCCAAATTGAAAAATTCACTAATAATAAAACTCACGAATACTAACATTCCTCAATTTAAAAATTCCCGAATAATCAAATTCCTAGATTTAAAAATTCCCAAATAATAAAACCCCAAATTTCTAATGTCCTAAATTGCAGGTTTTCCAAATAATAAAATGCCTGAATAATAAAACTCTGTAATTAAAAGAATTTTGAATATTAAAATTGACGAATTGGAACATTCACCAATAATAAAACTCACGAATTCTAAAATTCTAAAAAAAGAAAATTCGCGAATATTAAAACTCACGAATTATAAAATTCCTGAATTGCAATATTCCCAAATAATTAAATTATTAAATTCTCGAATAATAAATTAGCTGAAATCAGAAATTCCTTATTAATTAAACTCAGAAATGATAAATTTCCCAAATAATCAAATTCCTGAAATGAAGAATCCCCCAATAGAAAATACACGAATTATAAAATTTCCGAATCATAAAATTCCTAAATTGGTAAATTTCGAATAGTGAAATTCCCAAATTGCAAAATGCTCAAATAATAAAATTACTGAATAATAAAATTCCTGAGCAATAAAACACAGGAATTATAAAATTCCTGAATAATAACATTCCTGAATTGGAAAATTCCCGAATAATAAAACTCTCGTGTTATAAAATTCCCGAAGAATAAAATTTATAAATTAAAAAATTCGCGAAAAATAAAACCACTAAATTCAAAATTCCCAAATGGCAGATTTCCCGAATAATTAAATTCTTGAATTGGATAATTCCCGTATAATAAAACTCTGGAATTACCAATTTTTAATACTATTATTCCAAAATTAGAACATTCCTAACTAATAAAACTCACGAATTATGAAATTCTCAAAAAATAAAATTCTAAAATTGGAAAATTCGCGAATAATAAAACTCACGAATTATAAAATTTCTCAATTGGAATATTCCCAATTAATAGAATTCCCCGAATTATTATATTCCTGAATAATACAATTGCTGAATTGAGAAATTTCTGAGTAATTAAACTCAGGAATGATAAAATTCCCAAATAAAAAATTCCTGAATAGAAAAATTCCCCAGTAAACAATTCACGAATTATAAAATTTCCGATAAATAACATTCCTAAATTGGAAAATTCCCGTATAGTTAAATTCCCTGATTCTAAAATTTTCAAGTAATGAAATTTCTTAATTGGAATATTCCCCAATTAATAAAATTCCCAAATTTCGAAATTCCCGAATAATAAACTGCATCATTTTTAAATTCCAGAATAATAAGATTTCCGAATCATAAAATTCCCGAATAATAAAATTTCTGAGTAATAAGACTCTTGAATTACAAAATTATATAATAATTAAATTACAGAATCGGAACATACCAGAATAATAAATCTCACGAATTATAAAATTTAAAAATAAAATAAAATCCACTATATGGAAAATTCGCGAATAATAAATCTCAAAAATGATAAAATTCCTGAATTTGAATATTCCCAAATAATAAAATTCCCGAATGATAAAATTGCTGAATTGAGAAATTCCTAAATAATAAAACTCAGGAATGATAAAATTCTTCAAATGAAAAATTCCCCAATGGAAAACTCACGAATTATAAATCTTCCGTGTAATAAGATTTCTCAATTGGAAAATTTCCAAATAGTGAAATTGCTCAATTTCAAAATTCCCGAATAATAAAATTCCCAAGATCCAAAAATCCCTAGCAATAAAATTCGTAAATTCGATAATTGCCGAATAATCAAATTCATGAATTATAAAAACTCCCGAATGATAAAATTCCTGAGTTATAAAACTCAGGAATTATGAAATTCCTAAATTGGCACATTCCCGAATAGTGAAATTACCGAATGTAAAAATTTCGGAATACTAAAATTTCAGAGTAATAAGATTCACGAGTTCAAATTTGTCGAATAATAAAAATCCTAAATAATAGAATCCAGATAGAAAATCGACGAATTATAAAATATCCGAATTTAAACAATTAAACTTTTTTTAAATATATTTTCGGCAATTTTCTATTTCTTACATTTTGTAATTTTCCAATTTTCAATTTTCCAAACTTGATTTTTTTTATTCGGAAATCTTAATATTCAGGAATATTATTTATTCAGGGATTTTCTATTTTTCGAGATTTATGAACTGTTCGGGAATTTTATCATCCGACAGTCTTATTATTCGCGAATTTTATAATTCTCCAATTTTATTATAATCATTATATTAATACCAAAATAATTTGGTATATTTTATACTAAATAATTGGTAGTTTTCCACTATCGAATTAACAATATTCTAATAATATTTAATGGCTCACTACTCCTTAATTGAATTAGTAGAATTTTACTTGTTTTAAGTTTAAATTAAATAATTGAGATTCAAATAGTTATAATAATATTATATATATATACCAATAGAACCAAATAAAATTGCTGCGGTGAAGAACAAAATAAGAACGATCTTCATTTTTTAATTTTCAATCATACTGATTTAATATATTCCAATGCGAACATATATAAATTCTTATTTGTCCTCAATTAATCATCTACTTGTAAGATGGATTGGAAATAAGACTTTCTTGTAATATTTGTTTTTGAAAAATCGTCATTATCTCATTCGAAGGCTGATTGTAAGGTCTAGATGTACCGTTTAGAGACGGAAAGCTGCAGAGAAAAAAGATCATAAAGCTCTGAAGTAATATCTTACGTTATCAGTAAATTTGTTTAACTTGACGCAGGGAGTAAAAAATACCGCCGTAAATTAGCGTGAAAGCTTGTAAAAATAAGTCGTAGATCTTAATCATAAAAACTTCTAAATTAATGCGCTCAAGTGAACCTCATTGAATTTTGACAAATATTATTTAAGCACATTTTCAGTCTAAATTTTAAATAATATAGTTTACTTAAAATTATTTTTTTTTTTAGTAATCGAGAAAAATGGTTGGTCAATGTTAAAGAGGCGAACATTTAAAAATTTTAGAAATAGAATGCTAAAAAAACTCAATTTACTTTTGATCAGTCTGCTTGGCGAGACCTTTTATCTTTTTATTGTGGCTATGTTATTTAACTTTGTGATTTTATTTACTGATGTTTTTGTGCGATCGTTTCTAATAGAAGTGAGGTAAACTAAAATAAAGTAATTCTAATTTATGTAATAAAATTGTAATTATTAAATAGGCGCTATATTTTGTTTAGCGTTTCATCATTTTTCACGATTTTTTATCTACCCGATTATAGCCCTCAATAAATTAGGTCGTGGCTTAAAATATTCAAAATTCCTTATATTTCTCTGCAATCCCAGGAAATTCATTAAAATCTTTCAAAATCATTAAAAATCCCTGAATGATTACAATTTCTTTTGAAATCGTCGAAATCCTTTTAAAATTCATTAAAATCTTGAAAATCCATGAAAATTATTTTATTCTTTTGAAATACCTTAAAATATTTTAAATAATTGTAAACTTTTAAATTCCTTTAAAATTCTTAGAATACTCTATAATATTCGGAATTCCTTCAAAATTTCATTAAATTTGATAGTCTTACAAAATACTTTCAATTTATGGATATGCTTTAAAATCTCTTAAAATCCCGTGAAATTATCAAAACTCCTTTGAATCACCTAATATCCATAAAATTCCTTTAAATTTTGAAAAATATTTGATCCTTGAATATCGTATATAATTTCTTGAAATATCTTGAAATCTTTGAAAGACTGTAGACATCTCTTAAAATTGTTTAGGACTCCATGAAATCTTCTAAACTCCTTGAAATTGCTTAAAATCTTCAAAATCCCTTTTAATGCTTTTGAAATGCCAGGAAATTTATTTTAATAATTAAAATCCTTTTAAAATTGAGTGAAATCTTTAAAATCCATGAAAATTACTTTATTCTTTTGAAATACCTGAAATTATTTTTAAACCCTTAAGGACATTCAAAATCCTTTAAATCTCTTAAAATCTTCTCGAATATTTGGATTTACCTAAAAATTTTATTAATTTTGATAGAATCTTACGAAATCCTTAAGAACTCCTGGATATGCTTTAAAATTTCTTGAATCCTTTGAAATCCCAAAAGTTATTAAGAACCTTTAAATCATCTAATTTTCGTAAAATCTTTTAAAATATTTGAAAAACTTTTGAATTCCCCCCAATTCTTTTTAATATTTAGCTATTCCCTTAAAATGGTTTAAATCGTAAGAAAATTCCTTGAAATACTTTGAATTCCACGAATATCATATCTTTTTAAATCTCTTTTAATCCTTTATAGTCATTAAAAATCTTTTAAATCGCTTAAATTTAATAAAATATTTTTAAAAAGTGTTGAAATCCCTTTAATTTTGTTTACGATTTTGTGATTCCATTGAAGTGTTTTAAATTGTGCAAAAATTATTTGAAATCTTTTCAATTTCCGCAATATCGTACTTAATCTTTTAAATCCCTCGTAAGCGATTTAATATGGTGGAAATCTCTATTGTTGTTAAACAAACTCAATTAATTTAGACCCAAACAGTTAAATTCCTAATTTAAAAGAATGTATTTTGAACAAAATACATTAATTTTCAACTAGAAAAGCTAAAGTTTCTATAGGAAATATCCATTTTGAACCCAAAATGAAATATTTACATTGTTAGTTAAAAAAATTAAATCTTAAACAAAAAATTCAAAAACTTCCAACCAAAAATTTACATATTTAACAAAAGAGATGAATTTTCAACTAAAATTATGAATCTCACAAAAAAAATGATTTTTCACATTGAGTTTAACCCAGAAGATGATCTTTTAATCCAGAAAATTAATTTTATAATAATGCAATAGTTATTTTTTTAATGAAGAAGATAAATCTGCAATCCCAAAAATGGATTATTAACAAACTATTTCAACTTTTATCCAAGTTTCTGAATTTTTACCCAAAGAAAGTGATTTTTCAGCATTTTGCTTCAAGGAGTAAAAAAAGAGTGATCTAATTTCCTAAGTTTTTAAGTTCCTCGCAGCCCCCCACCCCCTGCCACCAACCGTGTTTTTTGGTTTATAAAATGAAAAATATGAAATTTTTATAAAAATGTTAGTCTTATACCAAAAACTTCGTATTTCTAACAAAATGCAAGAACTCTCAAACCAAAAGCTGAATTTCCAACTGAGTTAGATTAATTTTCAACAACAAAAAAACGAATTTTTAACAAAATAGTACAATTTTAATAAAAATTTGAATTTTTAATTGAAAAAGAAACATTTTTTGAAAAAATGGAAGAGGTAAATTTTTAATTACCAAAGTAATTTTTTAACCAAAAAAAGGAATTTTTAATAAAACAGTTCAATTTTCAACCAAAGAGATAAATTTTTACCTAAAATTCTAAATAGTTAACCAAAAAATGCATTTTCAAGAAAGTAGCTTTACTTTAAAATCTATTTTTTACAATTTGAACCAAAAAGATTAATTTTCTAGCGAAAAAAAAGTAAATTTTAAGAAAATTCAAGAATTCTTGACCAAAAATTTTCAATTTTCAAGTAAAAAATATGTATTTTTAAACAAAAAGATTGATTTATCACCAAAATAGACCAATTTCTTATAAAATTGAAAAATTTTGCCCAAAAAGTTTAACTATATATGAACTTTTAACAAAATTCAAGAATTCGAAAACAAAAAGTTGAATTATTAGGAAAGAAAACAATGTTTCTAAATTTTTAAGAAACTGGTTCAACTTTTAAACCTAGTTATTAAATTTTCTTGATTTTCTTACAAAAAGATTAATTATCTACCAACATAGACGAATTTTCAATAAAAACCAAGAATTCTCAAACATTAGGTTGAATGTTGAACTAAAAATAATATATTTTAAAAAATAATATTAACTTACTACAAAAAAAACGTATTTTCAATCAAATTCAAGAATTCTCAACAAAAAAATTAAATTTTTAACTAAAAAAGAAAAATCTTTAAATAAAAACATCAACTTACTACCCATAAGACGAATTTTTAATTAAATTCAAGAGTTCTCTATCAAAAATTTAAAGTTTTAACTAAGAAAATAATTCTAAACAAACAAGTTGAATTTTCAATTAAAAAGAAGAATTTTTAAACAGGAAGATCAATTTACTACTAAAAAAGACAAATTTTTCATAAAATTCAAGAGTTCTCTATCAAAAAGTTGAAGCATTTTCCGTTCAAAGAGAAATCTTAGCTTGCAGATCAAATGAAGTCATTTAGATCGCGAAGCTGATTGGAATAATAAATTTGAAAATTATGCATACTAGAACTAAAAATTGTCAAAAACAAATAATGATATGGTTTCGGCTCCCGTTGCAGTTTTTCTTCAAATTTAAATTATTATGCCTATTAGATAAGAAATTGGACGAAATCAAACAAATATTTTTTACTTTGTAGAAAAATCCAACAGAAATGATTTAGACGGCACTGACTGTGTACGTTTAGACCCCGATTTAGGCCAAAACACCCCCCTTCCCTCATTGGTCTTAAACCGAGGGTTAGGTGTATGCAAATAATTAACAATAACCGTGATTGGTCGCGTTTTTTTTTTTATAAATTCATGTTTTATTTTGGTATTTTTAATACACTTTATTATTTAAAATAATATTTTATCTATTGCATTGCTATTACATTACTTTTATTAATACATTGATTTTTTCATGAAATATTCAATTGCTTGTAACGGATTGATCTTACTTTAGATCCTGAAAAACATAATTGTATTTCACTCAAATATTTCTCCTCAATTCGAAGTTAATTTTGAGTCCCTTTTCCATGGATTCTGGCGAATCTTAACTTTTCACGAATAGGTGGTGTAACTGTAATATTTTTAAATATACCTAATAGACGAGCTGCATCTTCGGAAATTCGTTTGATCTCCTTGGTGCGCAAGTTTAGTATGAGAATCTCGCCCTCTCTATTACGAACTGCATCAACATAGCCATTGAGATTTCTTCCAATTAGGAATATACCCTTCACTACCCCATCTAAATGACCATCGACAGAATGTACAGCTTGCAAGTAAAAATCGCCAGAAAGATCTGTTGCTGGGACTTTTGCTGTACGCAATTTCATAGAACCAAGTACGATTGCAAGCTGTGCAGCTCCAAGAAATTTGGTTGGCGGCTGTGGATCGGGGCAAACTGAAGCAAAGAGAAAACAAATTCTATGTAAATAAATTTTGTAGTTATATGATATTTATTTAAACAATATTGTTATATTGTTGACTAACTTATATTGTTTTTAAAGGAACACGAAAAAATCTGAATCAGGCAGGATTTGAACCAGAGAAGCCACTATACATGAGTCGAGCGTTAACCAGTTATGCCACCGAAACCTTAGCAGATCATTTCTTGTTTTTCTGATATTGCAGCGTGACGCGAGTCTTCATTTCGTTACCTTGTGCAACTTTTTTTGTAATAAATGCTTCAGCCTGAAGAATTTTCAACGAGTCCAGATATAACTTTAAACATTATTTTATTTTATTAGTTAAGGTATTTATTAATTTCATAATATTAAATATTCAATAGTATGGATTTCTGGTATACTATTTTGAAAAAGAGAGAAAAAAATAATAGACCAGTTACCGTTTTTTAAAGAATTTCTCTTTTTCCCCAATTGAAAATTCACGTTCTTTGTGAATTTATCTTTACTGTTTGAAAATTCTAGTAGGTACTTACTTATATGAAAGTGGAATTAATATGTTGAATAATTATTTTATTTCGGTTGGAGATTTTAATATTTCATCAAAAATTCGTTCTTGCTTTGTTTAAAAATTAATTTTTCATCTGAAAATTTTAACATTCCATTTTTTGATGAAAATTATATAATGGTTTGAAAATTTATTTATTTTGTTGTAAATTTGTCATTTTGGTAGAAAATAAATCTTCTTCATTCAGATTCAACTTTTGATTGAATTCTCTGGAATAAAAATTAAACTATTCCAGTTTTGGTAGAAAATTGTTAAATTTTTGTTAAAAATTCAGCTATTATATTTCACTGTGAATTTTTTTTTTAAATTCAACTGGGTACATTTTTGGTTCAACCTGCCATTAATTTCAGAAACATTAATTTTAAATGATAATTTAACTTGTTTATTCTTAAACAATATTTGAATTGCATTTTTTTAATGTAACTAAAAACTGATTTATTTTATTGTGAATTCGTCATTTTTTATAGAAAGTTAATCTTTCTCATTGAAAATCTTATTCTTTGATTTTAAGTTCAAAATTAATAATTTTCAATATAAAATATAACTTCTGGATGTTGAATTAACTTTCTGATTGAAAATTATTATTCTATAGTTAATAATTTTATTAGTTTGATAGAAAATTCAACTATTATCATTCCAAGTAAAAAATTCGACGATGAAAATTCATCAATCTTTTTTAAAATTTTATCTTTTTTTATTAAAAATACAACCGTTTGGTTAAAAATTATTCTGTTTTTATTAAGGTCTAAACTATTTTGTTAAAATTTTTATTTACTTTTTTTTGGTTAAGTACGAATATTTTTGAATTAAAAATAAAAATATTTTTAGTTGTAATATCAACTATTACATTTTTCATTGAGAATTCATCCTTTCGGATCGGATTCTACTATTTTTAATATCAAACTAATTTCCTTTTGTTTGAATATTAGCTATTCTATTTTTGGTTGAGAATTACTCTCTTTTTTAGAAATTCAACTACTTGGTTAAAATTCGAAATTGTTTGTTGCATTTTTTTATGATATTTTTTTAGTTGGTAATTTAATTTTTTTAAATGTTAAACTATATTATTAAAAAATCATTTAAATAATTTTTTAATTATTTTTTTACATGGAAAATTTGTTCTTTTGCATTGAAAATTTCATTGTCTTTAAAACAATTCACCTTCTTTGGCTTTAAAATTGAAATGTATGATTCAAAATGCAACTGTTTTTGGTTTGATTTTAAGCATCAGAACAAATTCATTGAAAAATAAATTATTTGTTTAAAAATTGATGTATTAGGTTGAAACTTCGACGTCTTTGCTTGAAAATTCAACATTTTGGTTCTAAATTTAATATTTTTATGAAGAAGTCATTTTTGTAATTAAACTATTTGGTTGAAAATTCAATAATTTCGTTGAAAAGTAATTTTTTCCAAAATTCAACTTCTTTTGCGTTGAAAATTTTATTATTTTTTTATTTTAAACGATTTATATGGATTAAACAATATTTAGTCGATTTTTAAAATCTCAAATAATCATAACGGATATAGTGTATTTTTTAAAATTTCGAAGAATTTAATAAAATTTCAAAAAATTGCACAATTGTTCAGGAATTAATAGGCTTTTCAGATAAATTACAAGATTCTGTAAAATTGCAAGAGATTTGATTGAACTTTAGACATTTTCTAAGGAATTTTTCAAGATATTCTATAGATTTGAAATTTTTTGCTGGATTTCATTCGATTTTTGTGGGATTTCACAAGATTTAAGTAGTTTTATCAATCTTAACAAATGTGACGGGTATTTAGAAAAACACTAACGAATTTAACGTTTATTTCAAAAACTTTCAAAGTATTTTAAAAAGATATTTAGAACATCATTGAAATTTACAATATTTTTAATGGAACATCTAGAGATTTCTGGAAACTTTAGAGATTCCAAACCGTTTCAGGAAATTTCTTCAGAATAAGGTATTCATAGGAATTCGAAAAACATGATAAGATAAAGGCATTTCTGAGGATTTCAAGCATTTGAAGGGATTACAAAAAATGTCGATTTTTCAATAAATCACAGAAGCTCTAAACAGATTTCAAGGACTCCTGAAAAATATCAACGGTTTTTTTTATCCTTTTCTGGTATTTTAAAACATTCCAAAGAATTTAAACCGATTTTATTGAATATAAATAGTGAATATTCAATTAAAAATAATTAAATCCGTGATTTAATATCTAAAATATCGTATATCGATAAAATTTTTCAGTTTACAAGACCAATTTTTGTTTCTTGCAACATTTCATCTTTATTCAATATTTAGACGGGCGACACAACAAGCAAATAAAAGAGAAAGAATGTGAGATTTACGTTTGAATTAATTTATTATGCTAATGCTTACCGTTTCGAAAATTTGTTTACAATTATAGTCTCCATTTATAGCATCAATTATTTTTTCTTCTCTACTTGATTGCCAAAGAACTAGAAACGTATACTTGAAAAATAAATAAAATTATGATAGCTCTCGCTGTATTATAAGGGTACCCACAACATTTAAATTTTTCAATGTTTCACATGCTACCCCCTAAATTTCTTCTTTCAGATAAATATATACGTAGTGCATTACATTATTTTAATTTCCTAGGGGGGCCTGTAGGATGCTACATGTTATAAAATGAATTTTAATATTTAGGCCATAACATTTTTTCACCTCTAAAAAATATTTTTTATTTATTGAGAGTTATGCCCTAAATTTTGTGAAAGAAAAAATTTGTTTTGTTTCATTAGCAAAACGTGTAAACTATTAAAAAATTTTTTTCAAATGTATGGAATTAGTTTTTCACCAAAAGGAAGAAATTTCGAGTGTAGCGTTTGCAAAATTAAAATTTTACGCGGCACTTCAAAACAAAGATGACAAAGTGAAAATAAAGAAGATTTCAAAGATGTCAAGGACTTTTACAATAATTTTGGGATACATAAGATTTAGAAAAATATAGAATTTTATCAGATTTTTAGGAGTTTTGATACGTTTCAAGAGATTCAAACACATTTTGTTGCCAATATAAAGAAATTATCAAAGATTTATTTTAAAATAAATCATTCCCTTAGTTAAAAATTGTTTTCGCTCGGTAATTGGTTTATTTACTCTAGGAAAAACATTGTCACTCATTACTAATTTTTTATACAGCCCTAAGCATTAAGGTATTAATATTCAATTGTAAAAGTAATAAAAATTATATAGATTTATATAATAATTTTACATATTTACCAATGGGTGCAAATAAAACTGCTGAAGCGAAGAACAAAATAAAAATGATCGTCATTTTTTCAATCTGGAGATAAGATGATGATGATATATATACGAGAGGTGATCTCATTCCATAATATTGTACTGTGTGCAAGATGGATTGGATTGTAGGGGAATTTTTTTTATATGTCAGTGTGTCAACAACATGTTTGATCCCATTTGAAGACATGGAATTACTATCTACAGCTTTATGATATGTGATGTAAGTTACATTTTCTTTAGGTGACGCAGAAAGCTGGGAACATGGCTATAAATTGCCGTCAATATTCTTAAAACAATTTATAAAAAATTCCTTTTATCTTTATTGATAATAAATTATTCACTCCTTGTACAGCAGCTTAAGATTCCATATTTCTTGGAAAGAAATGTATAGATATTAATCCCCTGATCTACACCTGAGTTACTGGTGACCCAAGCGATCCTTATAAGTAGCTTTTTATTTTTTAGTTAGTTTTCAAGCTAGTTCTGGAGGAGAAGAGCACTATGCTGAAAATTAGGAGAAAAATAGGACCAACCTAATTGGTGTAGTGGCGTCCTTAGTGGGCCCTTGGCTTTCGAGTGAGGCGCAGAAAACTGTTCTTCGGGTCACCTAAGACCCCCCAGTTGTAGAAACTGAGTTGAAAATTGAATACAAATGCGTGGGATATTTTTTAGTGTAGAATAGTGTTATGTGACCTATTTTTCCTCTTATTTTGTGCATAGTCCTCCCCGCTTACAAAAATAACAAACTTGAACCATCTTTATATAGGATAAAACTTTCTGGTTACCATATCTCTAAGCTACATTACCATATTTCTGAATTCGGTCACCATCCTGAACTCGTTTACCAAATACCCAAAACTCGGTTACCATATCCCTGAACTTGTTTATCATATTCTTTCACTGAATTACCATATATCTGAACTCGTTTACCATATCACCAAACTGGGTTACCATCCTGAGCTCGGCAACCATACCCCTAAGCACGGTTAGCATATCTCGTAATACGGTTACCGTATGCCTGAAGTCGTTTGCCAAATCCATTTACTGAATCACAATACCTCTAAACTCGTTTACCGTATTCCTGATCTCGGTCAGTATTCTGAACTCTATTACGATATCTCTAAACTCGGTTACCATACCCCTGAATTCGCTTACCATTCTGAACTTGGTTACCATATCCCTTAACTCGAATACCATCTCCGCAAACTCATTTACGATATCCTTTTATTAAATTACCATATTTTAGAACTTGTGTACCATATCTGCGGACTCCGTTACCATCCTGTACTCAGTTACTATATCCATAATATCGATTATCATATGCCTGAACTCGTGTTCTACATCTGTCTATGCACTGAATTACCATATCTCTGAACTCGTTTACCATATCGATGAAATTGTTTACTATCGTGAATTCGATTACTGTTATCCCTAACTTTGTTTACCATATTACTGAACTCGTTCACCATATCCCTGCACTAAATTACTATATCTTTGAACTCGTTTACTCTATCCATAAACTCCATTACCATCCTGAACTCGGTTACCATATCTCTAAACTCGTTTACCCCTATCCCTTAACTCGGTCACCATTCTGAACTCAGTTACTATATCTCTAATCTCGGTCACCAAAACCCAGAACTCGTTGGCCATATCCTTGAACTCTGTTACCATATCTCTTAACTCGGGCATCATCCTGAACTTGATTACCATATTCCTGAACTCTGTCACCATCCTGAACTCTGTTACAATATCTCTAAACTCGGTTACCATATTCATAAACTTGTTTACCATATCGCTCACCTCGTTTACCATATCCCTGAACTCGGTTACCATATCCCTTATCTCCGGCACTATGCTAAAGACAATTACCATTTCTCTTTATTCTGTTAACACATCTCTGAGCTTGTTTACCATATCACCAAAATCGGTTATTATCCTTACCTTGGTTACCATCTTAAGTACAATATGCCGCAACTCGCTTTCTATACCAATGCACTAAATTACCATATCTCTGAACTCGCTTACCATATCCCTCAACTCGTTTACCGTTTCCGTGCACCGTATTACAATATCTCTAATCTCGGTCACCAAACCCCAGAACTTGTTGACCATATCCCTGAACTCGTTTACCATATCCCTAAACTCGATTAGCATTCTGAACTGCATTACATATCTCTAAACTTGGTTATCATATCCCTTAACACGTTCACCATGTCCCTTAACTCGGATACCATATCCTTGTACTCTTTCACCATATCCCTGAACTCTTTTACCATATATTCAAACTCTTTTACCATATCTCTAAACTAGGTAACCATTACCAAGAAGTTAATCACTATATATTATGAAAACGAAGTTCTGTGTCCTAGAAAAATTCCCATAAACATAAAATAAAAAACAATTTTTTTAGAAAATCGACGCGCAAGTTATAAAATACAATATACCAAAAATTATATTTTACATCGTAGTATATTTTATCAAACAAATGATGTCATATTGCAAACTATTTCATCATATACTCATAATTTGTATAAAGATTGCTGCAAGATAAATTTTCGTTCATCCAACGTTATCTCTGCTATGTCTTCAATTATGGCGAGAGCAAATTCAATATAAATAAAATAATTTTTCTTATTCACCCACTATTCTTTTAAATTATCAAATGATTTTTTTATTTCACAAAATATGAAATACTTTTAATTATTTTTGTATTCATTTGAAAAACATAAAGAGTACATTTTCAACGTGTTTCGGGATGAACTATTCTGATGAATAGTTCATCCGAAATAATATAAAAAGGCTGCCTTGATAGGTTTTTTGAACTTGTTTTTTGTATAAATAATCTAAATTTATTTTATCTTAAAATTTTATTTTCAAAGATCAAGAATAAGAAAAATATAACATTTATGAGCATAATGGAACTCAGAAAACTTCAATATTGAAAATACATCATTTTATTTATTCAAGCAGTTTATATTTCAGTTTATGTTTGAGTTAATATTGGTCATAAAAACGATCAACTATATTTTTAGGTAAAGATAGAATATTGTATTTCATATGAAAAAAATGTGTATACAAATATATTTCATTTTGTTCTTGACATGAAAACAAGTATCTCTGGTTTTAAATAAGAATACAACATTTTTCTTCACATCAAAAAAATTGGTTTCTCTATTTTTATTGCATTATTTAAATTCAAATAATTGTTTTTCATAAAAAAACTATTGCATCTTAATCCAGCAATAGGAAAAATTTCACCTAAAAACTCGACCCTTTAGAAAATGAAATTGAACTATTCCGTATTTAATTGAAAATGCAATTATTTTATTGGAAATTTGTGTTTTGTACTGAAATATTAATTTTTCTAGCGAATAATTTTTCTTATTGTTTGAAATTCTATTTCTTTGATTGGAAATTAAACTATCACGTTGAAAATTTCTTTAAAATTAAAAATTTATTTGAAAATTTCCGTATTTTGTTTAAAATTAGTTTTTTGTAATAGAATATTAATCTTTATAAACAATTTATCTTTTTCGTTAAAAATGTATTTATTTGGTTGAAAATTTAATTATCAGGTTGATTTGAGTACTCTTTTTCTTTCATTAGTTCTTCTCATTAAACATTAAGTTTCTCTACATAAAATTTAAGAATTCTTTTTTTTCTCGAAAATTTATACTTTTTGATAGATATTTATACTTTGTGTTTGGAAATTTATATGTTCGGCTTAAAATTGCATTATTTAGTTTTTTATTTGGTTAAAAAGTTATTTTTCTAGCTGAAAATTAGAGCATTTTATTTTCAGTTGAAAATTGATTTTTTTTAAGTGAAAACTCATCCATTTTGATAAAAAATTTCTTTTTGGTAGAGAAGTTCGAATCATTTTACTAAAAATTACATTTTTCGGCTAAAGATTCATAATTTTGGTTGAAAATTAATTTCTTCGGTTAAAAATGTAACTATTCAATTTTATGTTATTTTTTTAAGTCGAAAATTTACTTATTCTATTCAAAAATTGTCCCCTTTGGGATAAAAATTCAATTATTTTATTTAAAAAATCATATTTTTTTCGAATTTAATTTAATTTTTGGAAATTAATCTTTTCGGGTTGAATGATAAATTTTTTGCAGTTTTTTTATTATTAACTAAAAAATTTCTCTTTCTTGAAAATTTAATTCTTATCTTCAAAATTTTTCGTTTTAGTTTGAAAATCAATCTGTCATGATCGAGGATTTAACTAATTTGTTAAAACAATTAATTTTTCGTTAAATTCACATATTTTTTATTTAAAATTAAAATGACTTTGGTGAAAATATCAACTATTAAACTGGACGTTGGGATTTCATTTTTTAAAGTCTGAAACAAAACAAATTTCAAAATATATGCCTAAACTAAATTACTATAAAATATAATTAGTATTCATAAATAAAAATAAATATTAAAATAGCTACATCGACTTTTATACAGTTATGACATCATTTTTAATTTAATTTTTATCAGCTTTTAGTAATCTATAAATTTATTTCAATATAAACTATTATCTACGCAGAAATGAGAATCAAATAGAAAATTAGAAAAGAAAATTTTACATTTCATATCGTGATAAGATATTCTTGAAACGATATACATTAAATATCAGGTCACTTAAAATAAATAACAAAACTTGCTATTAAAAAATGGCTCTCAACAATTGTTAAATCTATGCTTTCTTAACATAAAAACTGATGTGTATTCTGAGAAGTTAGCTGTAGGAGATAACTTATTCGCGAGCTGATTGGCTCTCGAGTAAACTGATCTGTAGTTGTATATTAGCCGCGAAATTTGAATGATTTTTGTTTTATCTATGTAGAACCTTATATTTTCAAGTTTTTCACTGTAAAGTTTTAAAATGTGCTCTGCAAAATATGACAAAATATTACTATTCAACAAAAAATTAATTCTCCATGAAACTGATACATTTTTACGCAAAAAAATGAAATTTCATACAAAAAAATAATTTTTTTACAAAAAAAAACGCGAGCTTTAACTACAAAATATCAATCTCAAAAATAGAAAAGTTCTATTTTCTGTTAAAAAATGAATTCTTAACAAGCAAAAAAAAGAATTTTCCACTAAACAGTTAAACTTTTAACCAGACATAAGCCTTCAATAAAAACAATTTCACAATGTAGTTTAACTTTAACACAATGCAGCTTAACTTTAACCCAAGTTGTTGAATTTTCCATTAAAAAGGATTAATTTATAACAAGATAATTAAACTTTTAACCAACGAGATAACTGTTCAACTTAAAATATAAATATTTAGGAAAAAAAGTAATTTCTTAACAAAGGGATTCCACCAAATGTTTTAAACAAATTGGTTGAATTATCAAGCAAAGCAGAACGATTTTTAACCAAACAGTTGCATTTTCATACAAAAAATGAGATTTTTCTATAACAGATAAAGTTTTAAATCAAAAAGATAAATTAAAAAAAAAATTGTCGAATTTTCGGTTAAAAACGATTTTAGTCGAGTTTTCACGATCAAACTATGAATTTTTTAACAAGAAATAATTTGCTACCAAAAAATTGAATTTCTAATAAAATGAAAATAAATTTTAACCGAAAAACATGACTTTTTAACAAAATTGTGGAATTTTCTAGCAAATAGTTGCATTTTTATCAAAAAATATATAATTTATCTTAAAGCAGAAGAGTTTTTTATCACAAAAAGAGTTTAGTTTTCATCCAAAAAATATTTCAGTTAACTCAATAACATCAAAAATTGAATGTTTGTAACAAAAAATAAGTTTCTAGGAAAAAAATTGAATTCTCAATCCGAAAAGACGAATTTTTTCAACAAAAAAAAATGCATTTTTAACAAAATAGTTAATTTCTCTACCAAAAAGTTGAATTTTTATCCAAATAATATCGATTCTATAGAAAAAAAATGAATTTGTAATAAAAAACAAATTTTTTTATAAGTGGAACTTTTATCTAGAAAATATTTTAGTTCATTTCTCAACACCAAAATATAAATTTAAAAAAAAGTAAATCTTCTACGTAATAGTTAAGTTATCAAAAAAAATAGTATAATAGCTAAATTTCTAACCAAACATTTGCATTTTTATCAAAAAAAGATTTAATTTTTGCTAAAGCAGGTAAACTTTAAAATAAAAAAGGCAAACTTTAAAAAACGGATTTCAATTTTCAACCGAAAAATTAACGAAAAATTCGATTTTCTATTGATTAAAATACAATTCTAAAATTCTCATAAATTCTCCGAGAATTTATTCCTCGGTTATATTCTCGGTAATATTCTCATTCTCGTTTGGTATGCTTAAAATTTTGTCGGGGAATTTGAAATTTTTTATTTTGATTATAAGATTTATCTATTGTATATTTTTCATCTCTCATATTCATAAAATGAATAAATTTCTTATTTTATCTCATACATATAAATTTATATGTAAAAATGATATATCAAAATTATGTACAATTATATTTTAGAATTAGTTATAAAAACTTATTCATTTTATAAATATAAGTAAGAGTTTTCGATGAACATCTTATAAAAGATACAATATTTAGCAATATAATCGTCTAGATCAATGTTTCATGTATAAAATATCATTTTTTATGCTCAAAACTGCTAAAAACATTAATTTTTCAAGCATAAAAAAACATTTTTTCGGTATTCAGCCAAAATTTCAAACGTACTATTTCGGCTGGCCTGAAAGTGCTCTAAGAATTTGAAATAAAAGTGAGTTTCATCATTCTTTTAATTTTTTCATGATTTTTAGAAACCGCAATCGGTGAAAGGAATCACGGGTGGGATGTTAAAATCTTCGAACTGAATTACAAAAAAGAATTTGCTGTGAATTTTTGATTGAATTTCATTTTGTATTATTAACAAAGTTTTATTTGTTTTTTCCAAAATTTATATTAAAAAACCTGCGAAAATATATATTATATGTCTGTATACACGCTAAATAAAATAATAAAAATTACTGTCGATAAAAATAAAATATGAAAATAAAATTCATAAACATGAGAACTGTTTTTATACAATCATTAAAAATCTCTGAAAAGAATATAAATACATGAAAATCATCTAAAAATCAGAATATACTAGTAATTGCATTGCGAAATTTGAGGAATTGGAGAACTTCGCGCGCGAAGGGCGCGGATGTTCTGTAAATTATTAAAACTCAATAAAAGAAGTATGAGGATAAGAGAAGAAATCTATAAAACTTAGAAATTAGAATCATATTTAAATGTAAACCTTTCCCGTATAGGAATTTAATCAGGGATCCGACCGGGTACCGGTCGGATAGCCCAGGTTAAATTTGGGCGCTGGTCGGGGAATCCGACCGGGTTCCGGCTAAAAACGTCACGGTAAACTGGTCGGATCCCGGCTTTAATACCGGCCGGGATCCGGTCGGGTATTCCGGCCACAATGCGGTTTAAAATATTGCTTCAGGCGAGAAATTTGTAACTTGTTTTGTCTTTTAAGGCTCATCGTAAAGAATACGGTGAACTTTAAAGGTCAATTCAAGTTTTCCAATCCTGGCAAGGAAATTGGAGTAGAATTTTCACCACTCATAATAGAAACTCATAGCAATTGTTTCACGTCAGAAACCACTTGGTGATTCTAGGGTAGAAAGATACACAGAAAAAATGTATTTACAAGAGTATAATTCAATTAAAACTAATAATTATCCGCGAAACAAGTGGTGTTTTCAGACTTGTTACTGAAACAAGGTTGATTTTAATGACGGATCTCGATTCTATTTGCAAACTTCGAAGAAATTACGCGCCGTAAGTGCAATGTGCACTCTCGTTCGAAGTGCGAAACTGAAAATTAGTGAGTGTCTACGCGGTCGCCAGACGCAGAGAGGGATATACATGGCGGTAAATTTGAAAGTGTACATACTAAACATTGTGTAAAAATAGTGAAAATTGTAACATTTTTGCTGATGCACATACCAAAATTGATAACAGTTTTATTTAATAGGTGAAAACATTCAGGAAAATGTAATGATTTTTTTTTACAGAATTTAAAACAGCTTATTTCTGTTTCACCGCTCTAATAAATCTTTAAATGATACTTTTTAAATGACAATTCATCTATCATCCATAATGACGTTTTTGATAACATCACATTTTTTCAAAAATGTGTAATTTTGACAAAAAAATTATCATTGCCAGTGCTCTGTCGGCTCTCGACCATGAGATATAAGCAGGTTTGGCCCGGACAGTAACCGGCCGGCTCCCGATTTGGTGATTCGAGAAATATGTAGCCCGACCGGCTGCCGACCGGTTCCTGTCCATGAAACCCAGCCAGGGGTAGCCCGGCCGGGATCAGACCAGAAACCTTATTGTAGTAGGGCTAACCGGGGAAATTTCTACACGGGTTATGAAATTGCAAATAGAAAATTCATTGTTAAATAATTCAAATCAAAGTATCGCAGTATATTTAATAAAATATAACATACAATACCAAACACTGATGTCTTCCATTTTTTAAACTGATTAGAATTAAAAATTGTATTTTAGTCTTTGAAGAAATTTATGGTGGGGTATTTGGGGCTTGTGGAAGAATGACGAAAGTTATAAGATGGTGATGGTGGTGGTACAGGTTTGATTATATGAAATTGCGTAATTTCTTCATCACTAATTCACCTGTGAACCCCGGATTTTATTACAATTACATGATCCTCATCATCAAGCATTGCGTGAATAGCAGTACCAACGCCCCTTTTTACAAAATTTACTGGACCTTCGAGTGGACGTAAGATATAATCTTGGTTTCTGTAGAAAATACCATTATATTGCTTAGAATCAAAGTTCAAAATCTTGGTAACAGGAATATTATTAGAGGAGTGCTATCAGCGACTGGAGCAAGTTAAAATATCCGGAAAATTTTTTTTGTTTTGCTAAATCTTTTAGTTTTTTAATATACGTAATATATATGAGGGTTGTCAAGAAGGGATATTTTTTTACACTATTCAACTGCAGTCAGTCCACGCATTGTCCTGACGGCTTTAAACTGACAACATCATGAACTACAAAGGTTTCCAGGCAACGGTATTCTCATCAGAGAATAAGAAAAATTCTTAGCGTCTTTTCAGGCTAGATGGAGGTAGGAATTCAACATTTCTTTCATTAAATTTTTTCTGAAAAAAGATCTCCTTTTTAGAATAAAATTAATTTTAAAAATGTTTAATTCAAGGATCCAGCTGGTCTGAATAGACGTTAAGAATTTCTGTTGTTCTATGATGATAATACAGATTCCTTTAAATTTAAATTAAGGAGCGAAGTCAGAAGATCTTTTTTCATACAAATTTAATTTTAGAAAATTAAAAAAAAAGATATTTTCATCTAGTCAGAAATGAGGTGAACTTTCCTATGTTATTTGAAGAGTTCTCTTGATTGATATTTTTAATTCCTATTTTCACAGATTGCAGAATGACATCTAGCGATTGATAGTAACAAGCTCTGATGATAATACAGATTCCTTTAAATTATTATTGAAAACACTTACGTTGCTTAAAATTATTTCTCCATAGGAAACTGTGCTTTTATATATTTTCATATTTATAGTTTACATGTTTGAAATATGAACTAAAATGTTGAAACAATTTTAAACGTTTCAAGAGCATACCAACATTTTATTAAGATTCCTGGTAAAATTTAAAAAGACTTTTCATATTGGAACCTTAATTTGAAGACAAATACAAGTAATATTTCAATAAATGTCAAATGATTTGGTGTTATTTAGAAAAAAATGTAGCAGTTAAAAAAATTCAAGAATAAACTGAAATGGATTTCAAAAAATTGAAAATAAATTTCAAATGATTTAAAAAATAATAATTTTCAGAGAATACTTAATATGTAAGAAAATTTAACGAAATTTAAATTTTTAAGAATTAGAACCAAGAATTCAGAAGTTTTCTAAGCATTTTGAAAATTTTAAGAGAATGAACAAATTTTCTTAAGATTTTGCGGAAAATTTGTAATTTTTTGTTGTAAAAAAATTAAATTAATGTTCTTTAAACCATTCGGCAGGATCTCAGAAATGAGTGAAGAAGACTGTTGGACAAGTTTTTAAAATTGTTTTCGAAATTTAAAAACAGGCACTGCCATTTTTTCAATTTTGCAGAATTAAAAAATAAAGTTGTATGAAAAATTCGGGGAAATGAAAAAATATTCAGGTGTTTTAGAAAGAGTCAGAAATAATTTTAAACTTGGAAAGATTTACAGCAAAATCTAGATTTTATAAGATTTTGAACAACAAATTCTAGAAGTATTTTGAGAGTTTTAAAAGGTTCCCGATAAAGTTCAAACTTATTTTTTAAATTAATTAAAAAAGAATATTGAAATTTTTTTAAACATCTTAAAACTTTTCCAAAATTGTACGGAAAAAATCTAAAAAATTTAAGGGCATTGTTGTCGAAATTTAAATTCTAAAGAATTAGAACAAAGAATTTAGAAGTCTTCTAAGTATTTTGAAAATTTTAAAAGAATGAACAAATTTTCTTAAGATTTTTTGAAAAATTTGTAATTTTTTTGGTATTTTAATTAATAAACATTTTTTTTCAACTTATTTTAACTTATAATAACTTAACTTATTATAACTAACTTATAACTTATTTAACTTTAACTATTTTAAATTGAAAAATATTAAATAAAACAGTGGAATATTATTTCAGGATATCGCGATATTTAAACATTTTTAAAGGGATTCTGAAGGATATTAATTTTATCACATTAAAAAATGTATAATCAATTTAAATTGTTTTCTTAAGATTCCAAAAGAAAGTTTTTCAATGATGCAACAGAATTTAAGCATCATTCAAGAATTTTTTTATCGGTTTTAAAGAATTTCAAATATTTCAAGAAATTAAAAAATTTTTAAAGTATATATTAAACTTCTAGGTTCTTTCAAATTTCAAAGTTCTTTTTCAGGACTTTTTTATTTTGTTCTTAACTTTCTGATTATATGTATTAATCTACGAATAATGATTGGGATTTTTTTCAACCATAAATGCATTAAATAAAAATTTCTAAATAATTTTTTTTTAATACCTTAATTTTTTTTAATATTTCTAAACATTATTGATAAAGAAAAACATTGCAATGTTAACTGATTTTTTAATATGGTAAGATATTATGTCTTTCCTGGTACCGTTAATAAGTTTTCTGGAAAATTTTAGAATGATTCAGGCCTTTTTTTCAAAGATAGGTTAAAAATTTTGAAGGCAGGAAGATATCTCAAAGAGTTCATGGCACCTTTTTTAATTTTTCAGCATTTTGGACAATTTAAAAAAAAATTCAATTGTTTCAAGAGATAATTAAATTTTTTTTAAATACTATCGAAATTCAGAAATTACTGAAATTTCGAAAGGAATAAAAAAATTTTAATTAAATTTCGATTTGTAAGGAGTTCAAAAAATAATAAGATTTTTGAGGATTTTTAAAGGGTTACAAAAAAACTTTTAAAAGGTTTCAACAGAATACTTTGTTTTTAAGATCCTGGGAAAAAATTGAAATGATGTTTTTTTTTGAAAAATTAATTTGAAGAGAAAATTGAAAAAGATTTCATATATTGTCAACAAGAATCTAGAAGATTTTCAGGCAAGTTTTTCTCAATTTTAAAAGATTTTTCAAAACCCTAGAAGTAATTGGAAATAGATTTTTTTGAATTTTGTATACTCCTGTAAAACAAAAGATAAACGCTTTAAAAAATTTTCTCGATACTTTATCATCTTACATGTAGGAAACCTTAAAAAGTGTTTCTACATTTTCTCTAGAAATATTTAAATATTTTTTCGAAAATTCATCTTTTGGTTTTAAGATACATCTCTCTTGGTAGAGATTTAATCTTCTTTAGTTAAAAATGCAAGCAGTTGAAATATTAATGGTTGAAATAATAATTATCTATTATATTTTTTATCGAGAATTTATCCTCTTTGTTTAAAAATTAAACTATTTAACTATTTTTTTATAACAATAAAGTTTAAACTTTTTTTGTCCAATTTTTCAGTGATACTATATCTTTAAAGATTTATTAAAAATGGCGTTAAATCAATGCCGTGACTAAAAAAATTTTTTGTAGATATGTGTATTAAAAATTGTTTATAATGTTTTTAGCAACCCGTTGGAAAAAGTAATTTTCTCTTAATTTGTAATAATTATTTATTTAAATCCACAGATTTTGGATAAAATATGACTGATAATGATGTTGAAAAACTTGAGCTATTCTTAGATAAATAGGATTAATTTTTTCTATCATTTTATCAACAAAATAGTTGAATCGCTAGCCTAAGAAAATTATTTTTCATTCAAGAAGTTGAAATTTTAACCAAAGAAGATAAAAAAATTTAATAAAACAAGTAAATTTTTTAAAAATTTTGTAAAATAACTCGAATTATTTCTAAAATGCAGACAATTCTTTTAAACTTAAAAGAATTCCTTGAAATATTGCGGGTTTTTCGCATTTTTTAAATGTTTAGACATTTTTTAAAGCTATATAATTTAATTTTTTCGATCAAAAATCATTAGAAAATTTTTCAGGCATTTTGATAAAAGTATTAGCATTTTAGGATATCTCTCAAAATTCTTAAAATGCAGCGAAATATGTTTTCGAAATCTCAAAGAAATCTATACTTTGAATTTAATATTTTGAAATGTTTTCAAAATTTTTAAGCAATATAAATTTTTTTCCACATGATTCACATTTTTCCTCAAATAATTTTGCAAAATAAAAGTTTCTTCCGAAAACTGCAAAATTCTTTTTTGGCAATTTTGTGAAATTTCAAAAATGTTTGAAAATCATTTTTAATTTTATCTTAATATTAATTGTTTTTAACCAAAATTCCTTAAAATTTTGTGACCGTTAGTGATCATTTTTGTACTGGTACCGATATTTAAAAAATTATTTCTCATTATTAAAAACTAATGTATAATTAAAATTGTCTCTTTCATCAATAATGTTTAAAGATAATAAGAAGGAAATGCTGTGATAAAATAAAATGAGATTTGGAAATTTTTATAAACAAATGTGATGCCGCAGAAAATTTGTAATCTTTATTAATTTGAGTGTCTTAATTATGTAAATATTGACATAACATTGGTCATCATTTGACGAAATGTAATAAATTCTCCGTCTGATTAACCAAAGTTAAACACAAAACGACAATTCTGGTAATTCAAATATTGCGACAAAAATAACGAATGTCGAGTTTTTCCAAAAATTAGAAAACCCTTTTCAAAACTGTACGATTTCTAAATTATAGAAATCCCGGATTGGAAAATTTCCAAGTATTCTACAATATTACCGAACTTTAAACTTTTCGAATAATAACTATTTCGTATTCATATTAATAATAATTTAATATTTGGACACGTTCATCATTTTGCAAATTTTCTACATAAAAAATTGTCTGCATCAGGAAATGTTAGGATTCAGAAATGATCTTTTTGGGGATTTTTCATTCCTCCCATTTTTAAAAGTTTTTGGGCTTATTTTTATGGTAATACTCTATAGTATTTTGCAACAATGTGAAGGTATTTTTAGAATTTTTTCTCTAGATTCTATGAATTTTATCAAATTTTATTACTAATAATCTTCTACACTAGTGCGCGGACAGACACACGTGCCTGAAACATGGTGCGGTCTATTAGACCGCACGGCTATACGTTCAATACTAAGCTGTACTCTGGAGCATTCGCATGAAGTTCAAGTGCCTTTATGTACGACATGTTACGTTTAAAAACCTTAAAACAAACTGAAAAAAATGTAAAATGGTGACCCAAACGTGGACGTGCGGTCACAAGGACTGCATGTGGGATTTCAATTGTTAAAAAAGACTAATTATGCGTACAATAAAGCTACCAATAACATCATATTGGAGAAATGCCAGAGGGGCCCAAATATAAGAAGCATGGTGCGGTCTGTGAGACCGCACGTCCATTCTCAAAGGTTATTATTAAAATATTATGGCACTTTAGCAACAGATCAAAAAATAGGCCTCCAGATAGTACACAGTACGAGCTATGCTAATTTATTTTATCGAGAGAATACTGATTAACGGAAAAATTGGCGACTGCTGTATCACTAATTTGTATCTGCAATTAGATTCAGATCTTACAAAAAGTTGGGAATGTCGGTATAAATTACCAAACAGTGTTATAAAAATAAATCATATCAAATTGTGTTTATTTTTGATAAAAATATAAAAATTTCGATTTTTTTGTGTTTTTTTCCTTAGTAAATTATTAGCCTTTTAAAAAATTAAATGAAATAAACAAAGTAATGTAGGGACGGCTGGAAATCCCAAAAAATCAATGTCCTTAGACTATGACTTTCACAAATCAGAAAATTTTTTAGTAATAGAAAATTCACGAAATCATAATTGCCAAAATATATAAATCCCTATTGGGAAAACTATTGGGCAATTTTGAACTTTTTTAAAATTTAGATCGATTAGAATTTTTTTTTAATGTATTTGCATTACTGAAAAAAATTAAATTTATAGCCTTTAAAAATTAAACATATTTTAAAAGCGTTGAAATCAAAAATTGGAAATTAACAATTAAAACATTTCTAGAAAGCTTGAATAATAAATGAATATTTTTAAAGTTACTTTCTAATTTTCTTGTCCACTTTCAAGTTAAACTACTTTGTTCAAAATTAAATAAGTTGCTTGAAGATTTATCATTTTAGTTGGATATTTATCTTTTTCTTTGTATAATTTTTGCTATTTTGTTAATAATTAGTTTTTAAGTTTAAATTAATTTCTTTTACAGAAAATTTAGTTATTCCATTTTTTATTGTAACCTAACCGTTTTTAATCTTTCTTGGTAAAAAATGTTTTGTTTGAAAAGTCAACTGCTTCAGAGAATGATGAACTGCATACTTCACTGAAAATTCTTTTTTTTTTATTTTAAAAATTATTATTTTATTTGAAAATTCCTTTGATTGTTGATTTATATTTGGAATATTAATAATTCAATCAAGCTTAAGTTGACGAAAAGAGATGTTTTCTTTTCGGGTTCAAAGTGTCTCCATAAAATAAAATAAATTTAAAAAATGAATTTTTGATTATAGTTTCATTACGCAAATAATTTAAACTCGTTAAATATAACAATAATTTGTTATCAATTTCATGGACCGTGAAACATATACATTTCATCAATAAACTGTTATCAATTTCAAGGACCGTGAAACATAAACATTTTCGTATTACAAGGCTGGAATGGCCCCCACTTCTACCGCTATTCGCCGGGTGATTTTGGTCAAACAACGTTCATTGGCAGCCTTGCTCTTGTATCGATGCGCGCGCTGTAAGCATGTGTACGTATTTACTCATCATGCATGTCAGTGGTTTTCAAGTGAATTTCAAGTGTTTTTGTTGACGTACAACGGAATATTAAGTATTGTAGCATGGCGTAACGATCATGATAGGATAGATTGTAATATTATTCGAAGCGTAGAAGTAAGTTATAAAGGTAGAAATACAATCAATTATCTGAAACTTGAGGTTAGATTACTTAATTCTGGTCAAATCGATCCGGTACGCCAACCTCAAATTTTTGATATTTTATTTTATTTCATTAAACTAAAAGGTCTTTAATCGCCAAAGAATGGAATATGCCTGACAAAATAAATTCTAAATGTGACAAATATTTCGATTCCTACATTTAAGACTTACTTGCACGTTTAGAGTATTTTTTCTAAAGACTCGTAAGTATTCCCATGATGTCATGCTAAAAAATACTTGAATCAAACCAACGAGATCTTCCTGCTCTTCGGGCCTCCTTTTAATTGGTCATTCACTGATGCGAGGAAGACCGATTAGGGACAATAGTGAGAGGTGACAAGAGATCACTGTATTTATTTGACGTAAGGGTATATTTTCCTCATTTCGAACTATAGTTTTGTATCTGAAGTTAGATGGCAATGTTAGAAGCAGGTAATGATCTATTAAACATTGCAATGAAATTGAGAAATATAATGCATACAATTTATTCTGTATTTTCAATTACTTGTAACCAGTGATGTAACCGACTCAAGATGTGATCCATTCGAGAAAGTTTGTTTCAGGCCAGAAGTATAGATAGATAATTCTAAGTCGATTCGGATTTTTTTAATTCAGTTACAGTTTCACTCAGTGTCGAAACATTTACTAATTGTAATGTTTTCATCCGTTTTTGAATTACAAGGGAAAGCTTATTTTAGCCTCATAAGAAAGTTATGAACTTGCTACGTGGGCTTCTAGAACGAAGACGCAATTCTTCAGCTGACGATGATGATGATGATGATGCTGATGGTGGCATAGGTTTGATTATATTGTATTGGACTAATTCTTCATTATTAATTCGCTTATGAACCCCAGAATCTATTACAATCACATGGCCGTGACTATCAAGCAATGCATGAATATCAGTACCAACGCCTCTCCCAATGATAGTATTACCGCTTTTTACAAAATTGACTTCACCAAAGAGTGGACGTAAGATATAAGATCGGTCCCTGTAGTAAATACCATTGTAATCCATTGCGTCAAGTGTATAAACCTGGGTAACAGGAACTCGAGTAGAGAAGTTCCACCCCGGTGTGGAGCAAACTGAAACATTTAGCGACAATTAGCGACAAATGTAAATAAAACTTGTAGTTATTTAATAAAAAGTATCTGTTGCACACGAAGAGAAGTCAGGTAAAACCGTGGTGATTACGATGAAAGATTTGCTGAGCTTTGATTTGGTGTGGCATCTGTTGCAAATTCGGGGTACTGGTTACCCCGAACTTCCAGTCGTCAGTCGCTTCGAAACGTGGTTGCTATATTCTCCTAAACTGCGCAAGCGCGGAACTGTGCGGCAAGCGCCGCGTGTGCAGAACGGCTCGACTATACTGTCGGTTAAACGGTTCTGCCTGTTCGGGATAATGGTTCTCCCGGATCAGTGGAGCCGTTCTACTGAACAGAAGTAATGCTGTTCACTGTATAATTATCACGACAATTGTGTGTATTAGGTTAGCAGCTCTACCAAACTTCTCTCCGTGCACACGAAAAAAAAATTCCTGTAAACAGTGTAGAATAACTCCAGGAATTTTGGAAGAGTCTTGTAATTTTCTATAGTAGTCTAGAAAACAGAGTTTTTTATTTACTATACTAAATTTAGGGAACAAGCGATATTTAGTACACGACGAACTGTAGAAAAGTTGTAAATATTTTCACTTCGGTTTGATAGAATTGGTTAAAGTTCCAAAACTGAAAAATAGTGCAATGGTATTACAGAAAGTCCTCGACAGCCTGGAAAAATATATCTGCGCCAAATAGCGGGACGAAATGCACTTTTTTCTTTCAAGAATGTTTAAAGACTTCAATTTTGGTCCGATTTTAAATTTAAAAAAAAATATAGTTAATTAAATTATGATATTTGTTATAAACAAATTTTATGAATAAATTAGTAAATAGTCTTAATTATCCGTAAACAAAATTTTGTTTGCTAAAAGTGATTTATATTAATTTAGGAATAACATTTAATCACGAAACTAATTGAAAAGTTCATAATGACCCTTGTTATAAACAATTCTTGTGGCAAAATATTAAAATTTGAGATTTTTTAAAATTATAATTTCTTCAATAGCCAGAACGACTTTAGGTATTCTTGACAATAATAAATATTCATCAATATTTGATAAATTCCAATAACTCAAATATTTATAAAAAGATTACATAAACAAATTCAAAATTTTGGCTCTTTCACATAGGGGTAAAAATTGTTTGCACTGGAAATATCTTAAGCTGGTGGACGAATGAATGCTAGTCATAAAAATATTTAAACAGTTAACAATGACCATTGTTATAAACAATTCTCGTGAAACGATATTCAAATTTACGGTTCAGATTGTTTCATTGTACCAAATATTGTCCAATAGCTTAAAACATTTTCAGTGCAAAAAAAAATTCTATGTGAAAGGGCAAACATTTTGAATTAGTTTATCTAATGTGTTTATAAAAATTTTAATTATTATATTTTATCAAATATTATTTAATATTTATTATTTTCGGGAATACCTGAATTCGTATACCCTGCATTAAATCATAAAAATTCGTTTAAACAGTCTCTGTTCACAATAATAAATTTTTCGCTGTCATCAAAATGTATTAAAAATTTATAAGTTAGTTATTTACAATTAATTGTATAGAGAAAATTAAGTTTGTACTTCCAGAAATAGCCAAATAGTGCATTTGTTAATTACGGTAGTTTAAACAATTATTAATTTTTGTTTGGTGGGTAAATATTATACGTAGGTTTTATTTTCAAGTAATATGTTATCGATTCCATAGAAAAACTTTAATTATTCCATGAAAAATACCTGATGCGGATATTTGTTTATAAAAATTGCTTTTAAAATAACAAATTATTTATTAACTTATATTTATTCAACTAAAAAACTCTTTTTATTTATAAGTTTTTCAAATTTAGTGCGAATCAAGTGACGAATCGTCACCAATCCCCATGAAACCATTCTCATTCACTTATTTGTTTACAAAAAATTCAATAATTTTGTTACCCGTTGAATTGCTATTGTACATTTTTTTTTTATTTCAGTTTTCTAGGTATTTTTTATTTAACCAAATTCTTTCTTTAAACTGGTATACTTATTTTCACTTAAATCGATAAAAACCTCTGATAAATAATATAAAGCACACATTTTAATTTATTCATATAAAAATGTCAACATAAAATTAATTATGGAAAACTTAATCAGACATAAACTATAAATTAATGTCTTTTAAAAACAATGAATTAAAAATAGAGAATAAAAAAAACATGATCGATCAGCGGATAAAAGTTTCTTTCATTTGTTTTACACCGCTTTCAAATTTATCTGGCAGCTCAAAAAATTCATCCTAGGTGGATTAAAACGCTACAACAATATTAATCAATCTGATTTTCAGATTTAAAATTCTGGGGATTTTTCTATAAAGTACCTTAAATTTTTAACCTAGAATAATATTAAATATTTACCAGTAGAATATAAAAAAACTGTGGAAGCAAGGAAAAAAGTGCACAGTGCCTTCATTTTCTAAAGATTCAGAACAAAGTGTCGCAAAAATTAAGAGTAACCATATAAATTTGTGTTATAAAATTGCCTAAACATATTTTCGAATTAATTTTATCTTTATAATTCATAAATTAATGAGCCTGTTTACAGCTTGGCGTCAGCAAAACCTTAATTTTTATTGAAGTTTGGCCACTCTTTTTAGCAGATTGCCTCACATTGCCTTCCAAAAAATCCAAATTTTATTATTTTAATTATAATCCTTTAATAAATCTTACAAAGTTATTTTTAACGTGTAAACACAAATTTAACTTGATTGCGCAAAAAAGGCTTACCCTGATATTTTTAAATTTCTTTATCTTGTACTTCAGAATGTCATTTTTCTACTATTTGCTTTTAGTTTTTATCCATTTTATTATTTAATTTACATTTTTATTGTGTGAAAATCATCGAAAACTATATAATTAATTTATAAGTTTTATTATTTAAAATGAACAATGTAGGATTTAGACAGTGTTTGCTAGTAAACAGTATTAAAAAAGAATAATTGAAACAATCTTTTGTGTAATAAATTTTTTTTTCATGCAAAAAAAATGTTTTTTTTTACTTTCCCATCATAATAAGAGGTATTATTAGTTTTATGTGGAAACAGAGTACCAGGATTGCTTTAAATCTCCACGTTTCGAGATCAATAATAATTAATAATTCTATTTTGCGGTCAAACTGTGCAAGATAAGAAAAATATTAATCAATAAAAATGGTGAGCCTAAAAAGGATCTATAAATTTGTTATGAATAACTTTTTTATGTTATCAGTAGTTTTTGCTTTATTCGTAAAAAAAATTAAAAAATTAAATTTTTGGACAAACTGCATATAATATAAAAAAATGGTAATGTAAAGGTTGTTCCCCTAAAAAAGAGCTACAAATTTGTAATTTTTTTAACAGAAGCGTTGTTTTTGCTTTGGTCAAAAAATTATATTTCATAATTTAAAAAAAGTGCGAATCCTGTTAATGAAATTTATGAATAAAAAATTTGTATATCTTGTTTGGATGAATAACTTTAGTAAATTAACTTTTTGTCGAGCCTTGCGTCTTTTTACGAAAAATTTAATTTTTTATTTTTAATGTTAGTTTTCACAATTAAAACAAAAACCACGCACTCTGTCATAAAATTGTTTATTGCAAATTTGTAGCTCTTCTTTGAAAGAGGATCTTTTGTCTATTAATTTTTTTTTCATAGCATGTTTCGCTTGTCTCAAAATTTAATTTTTTTGTTTTTAGTGTTTTGATTTACGAATAAAATAAGAACGACGCGCCTGATCAAAAAGTGACCAATAACAAATTTGTGGATCTTTTTTGATCACATAATTTTTATCAAACTATAATTTCTTGTATTTTGCATATTTGGACCGCAAATGGAAAATTTTATTTTAAATTATTTTTTATGCAGAAAATGTTTGAATTTTCGATTTTTTAAGAAAATTCTGAAAGTTTCTATGATAATCTCGAAGGGTATTCGAAAAGCACAATTTTTCTTTTCTTGACTTTTTTCATATCGTACGTTATTTATCTTAAAATTTTCGTTTTTTTCTTAAATTTTTTAGTGCTATAATTTTGATAATTTTGTCGAGTATTTTTAAGTATTACAAATAAACGCACAGGGAATTTTTTAATCTTGAAAAAAATTGGTCTTAAGAATTTTTTTAATGCATTTGACCAAAACTGGGGGGAGGTGTGCAATTTTACACAAATGTCATATTTTCAAAAAGAAAGTTATAATTTTGAATTAAAAGAGATGAATTTTTATCAAACAAAAAAGTTTTTGATAAAAAATGTATATTTTCAATAAAAAATGCAAAAGTTAAAGTTTCAGTTTGAAAAATTAATTTAAAGAAGATAGAATTTTCAAGAAGTTAAATTTAACAAAAAAAAGACGAATATTCAACTAAAAACGTAGAGTTTTCATAAAAATATATACAATCTCTACAAATTATTTGAATTTTTAAATTAAATACGAACAATTATCAAGGTTAATTCTCCATGAAATAGTTAAATTTGTAGCAGAAAAATATAATTTTTTAATACAAAAATTTAAGCCTTCAACATAAAATGTAAAAGCTAAATTTGCGGTTTAAAAAATTAATTGAAAAAGATAGGATTTTCAAAAGGTTAAATTGAACAAAAAAGACGAATTTAGAACTAGAAATTACGAATTTTCGGCAAAATTCATTAATTTTCTCCAAAATAGTAGAATTGTTATATTATAAACGATAAGTATTCAAGTAAAAGCGGAATACTTCAATTTTTAGATAAATAATTATTTTTATCAAACAAAACAACAACGAAGTTTCAGCTCTATTGTTAAATTTTACAGGCAAAAAAACGAGTTTTTTATAAAAGAGTTGAATCTTCAACCTGAAAATATTTTCAACTGAATAGTTTCATGTTGTACCAGTTTTTTTTATATCACATTTTTCCATTGTTAACCAAAAAGGATTCATTTTTAACAAAGAAGATTAATTTTTTAATCAAAAGTATGAATTTTCAACACAAAAGTACAGTCTTCAACTAGAAAAGATTAATATATTTAGTGTTATAAAATTTGCAAGTTTGTAAATAAATTAAAAAATATTTCATAATATTCAAGAGTTCAAGATATTTTCAATTAATTAAAGAGATTTTAAGTAAATAAACATTTTTTACCAATTTCAGTAAAATTCAAATGAGTTTAAAAATTTTAAGGTCATTTAAAAATATAAACAATATTCTTGAATTTTTTGAAGTCTGTTAAATCTTTTTAGACCTTCGGAAATTTTGAAAGATCCTTTAAAATCTATTATATGTCTTAAAATGTGTATTGCTTTTTATAAAATATTTTAAAATATTTTAAAATATTTTTTAATCCAGTTTGAATCTTGTTAAATCACCTAAAATTTATAATAATGGGTTTAAGACGTTAGAATTTTAAAATCCGAAACTTATTATCTGATTTTAACTTTTTTAAAAATAAAAGCTAATAAGTGAATGAAAACCATTTCGTAGGGACTGGCGGTGCTTCATCAATTTATTCGCACTGGATTTGAACAATTTATTGACAAAAAGAGTGTTTTAGTTGAATTAATCAGTTTTAAGCAATAAATTGTTATTTTTAAAGCAATTTTTATAACAAACGTACTATTTAGTTATTTTGCGTGGTACAAACTTCATTTTTTGATGCTATTACCTGTAAATACTAAATAAATAAGCTCTCAATTCTTGTGAACATTTTGATGGCAGTAAACAATTTTTTATTGTAAACAACAATTGTTTAGACAAACTGTTATAATTTCATTTATTTATGAATAAAATACCGCTTTTTCACAGAATTAACAGCCAGTTATTTAGAAATGATTTTTGATATGAATCGATGACATTTGATAATTGTTTAACAAAACTTAATTAACAAATGCTTTATTTTTCTACTTTTCAGCATTTAAACATTTTTTGTAATAAACTGTTAATAACATAGTTAAATTTTTTTTTGATAATTCGATATCGATTCACTATTTTTATTTTTATTTACAATGTAGCTTACAGGTTTTTCTCGGCGAATGAATTCGTAAAATAAAATTGTTTTTCTTGTGGAATATAATTAAAAATTAAATATGATCGGTGTTAGTACTAATAAAATTAACAGAGTTAGTGCTATCAGATAATTTCTAGAAGCAATGATCTAGCTACTGCAAGCAATGAAATTATCTTGATTTTATAATAATATCCTTACCTGTAAAATACTTGTAAAAAATGACTGAAAAGACTGAAAATAGCCAAATAATACATTCGCTAATTAAGTATTTGTTTAAAAATTATCAAATGTTAACAATTTCTCTTAAAAAATCATTGATAAATAACAGGCTGTTAATTCCGTGAAAAGGCGATATTTTAATTATTAATACTTAAAAAAATAAATATTTGTTTAACCAATTGTTTTACAATAATAAATTGTTTATTCTTATAAAAATGTTTTTAAAAATTTAGAAGTTAGTTATTTACTATTAATTTCAGAAAAAAAATCAAGCTGGTACCTCCAAAAATAGCCAAATAGTGAATTTGTTAATTAAGGTAGTTTAAAGAATTATTAATTTTTGTTTCATGACCGAATATTATACTTAAGTTTTATTTCCAAGTAATATGAGATCGATTATATAGAGAAAGCTATATTTATTCAATCAAAAACACCTGATATGGATATTTGTTCATAAAAATTGCTTTTAAAATAACATATTATTTTTTAGATTTTATAAACTCAACTAAAAAACTCTTTCTGTCCATAAATTGTTCAAAATTATTGCGAATCATGTAACGATTCTCTGCCAATCCCGAAGAAACCATTTTCATGCACTTATTTGTATATAACCAATTCAATAAATTTTTGAACATTTATATTGCTATAGGAAACCTTTTTTGGATGGTTGCTTTCAGTGTCCTAGGTATTTTTGATTGAATCAAAGCATTTCTCGAAATCGGGTCAGCTTCAAAAATTAATTTTTGCACTTTTAATATTAAATAAACAACAATTTAAAAATCGGCCAAGACAGTTCGATGTGGAATTTTATTAGCTTTCGCTTTAAAAAATTTCAAATCGAATAATTATTGTCTTTTGAAAATCAATTTGTCCACGGCCGTTTTTTTTTTGCCTAAAGTGCGTCGGAACCAAGATAAGTTTTAGCCTTTGTTTTTTTTCATATTATTTTGAAATAAAAAAAATATGTTTATTTTTTTAATGCTCCTTGTCAATAAATTGTAAGTAGCAAATTTTTAATACATTGCCACATTCAAAGTATTAAAACTCAAAAGTAAAACGCCTAATTAATTAAAAATACTTATTTCTGAAAAATAAAGCTACTTTTAGTTCAATATGGAAATAATCAATAATCACACGCACGGTGCGTGTTTATAGTAAAAAAAATATGTATGACGCTAAGTTCAAATTTATATCTTTTCCCATTAAGGAATAAACTCCTCTATTACTGTTGATTATCAGAAGAAAAAGTATGTCAAACGCTATGCGTCAGATACTTCTGCTTAATAGCGACTCTACTCGTTTTTATGAAGGTGAAGTACATCACGCTCATAAACAGCACACATATGCACATTATAGCTCGTAAATTGCTCGCAAATTCGCCATAAAAGATTTTGTTTTGAAGCTTTGCATGCAATAAGAAAAACGATTGTGGCCGATCATTCCGAGATCGCGAGGAAAATTCATCAAGTAAGTTCATCCTTCAGTTTATCATGAAGAGTGCAAAAAAAAGAGTTAAGGCTCAATGTTATTTTGAAAAATTAACTAGAGACTGACTAGCATGAGACCTAATTAATGGCATGAGCAAGCGCGGGCTGGTTGTTGACACAAGTATGTGTACTTTGTTCTGAAATTAACTTACGAAAAAGTATTGCCTTAATATCCTGTTTTATATATACATCACCAGTCACTGGAAATTTAAGGCAGAGAGCAATTCATTTTGATTTATAAAGCTTTTTGTTGATTCAGAATACTTTTTATGCGGACTGCTTCCAAAATTATGTAATTAAAAATTGGAAGTGTACACTTCTTTTAAATAAAGAAATTTGACTGGATGATAAAGATGATTATGTTGATGATCTAGCTAGTGATGACAAGACGAAATGATGATGATCTAGCCAGTTGTGGCAAGATTAGCGGATGATGATGTTGATCTAGCTAGTGAAGACAAGATCAAATGATGATGATTTACCCAGTTAGGGCAAGATCAGACGCTGTTGATAATGATGAGGATGATGCTGATTATGATGACGATGATGATGATGATGGTGGTGATCATTTTTTTTACTAGGGCATATAATAATTGGTTTCTCCGTGTTTGCGGTCTAACCATGTATTTACTTGCGGAATGAACCTTGCGGTCCATCTCCCTCGGTGATCATTACTCCAGCGTTGTTGCCATCGTTCCAAGGTAGCTGCTCTGGCTTCGACTTTTTCTGTCGCTATGGTCACGGTGGGTCTCCCGTGGAAATCTTCCTTCTTCTCCAAGGCTTTTAGATCAATCGGTATCGTAACCGCAATCACTAGGATCACTGGTTCCAGTACCGTTCGATAGGAGCACGCAATTAAGAGAGCTCCTTTTTGCTGAATAGCTGCCAAGCGCCTTCTTTGTGTCTTCTCCTTAAGTGCATCTGCCCATATTTCAGATCCATAGAGCATTATTGACTGGGCCACTGACATTAATAGTCGGCGCTTGCTAGGTCTCGGGCCACTCACGTTGACCATGAGCCTGCTTAGTGCTGTCGTGGCTACGGCTATCTTGTTTGTCGCTTGCTTAATTTGTTCTTCGAAGGAGAGCCTATTATCGATCTATATTCCGAGATGTCTAATAGCTGGTTTGGCTGTTATTTCTGCCGGTTCAACCTGCATCGCTATGTGCAGGGAAATGTACTTCCTCGTTACTATCACCAGCTCTGTTTTTTTCCGTAGCCAGGTCTAGTCCGTGGTCGTCCATCCACCTGCTAACACGTCCCATCACCCGGTTAAACTAAACTTCCATTGCAGTTCCTCCGTAGAACTGGCCATAATTACCGCTAATATGTTATCAGCATATCCAGTCAGATATGTATCTTCTGGTGTCTCTGTCCTCAGATTGTCATCAGAGATCAGGGCCCAGTATTGATCCCTGAGCTGCTCCAGCGGTTATCCGTTTACTTCTGGAGCCTTCGGTTGCATTGTCTATCAAGACTCTATCAGAAAGATAACTTCTTAGCATACGCATGAGGTACTCTGGGGTCCTAAAACCCTGCAGCGCCTTAATCATCTCAGTCCACCTGGCTGAGTTAAAGGCGTTTCGCACATCCACCGTTGCCAGCAGAAGAATATTCTTGATGTAACGGCTTTCCTTCTGTGTACGGACTATGGTGTTCACTATCTCTTGAACAGCGTGTATCGTGGATCTTCCTTTTTGGAATCCATGTTGCTTCTCGGAGAGATCTCTCGCTGTTTGGATGCCTGTCAGCAGGCGAGGCTTCAAATTCTTCTCCAAGAGTTTCCCGATGGTATTCAGCGTGCGCAGTGATCTGTACGCTGAAGGGGAACTAGCCTTTAGACTTTAGACTGTTTGTGGAATAGTCCAGCTCTTAGGCAGCAGTTTATCATGTTGAGAGCATCTGTAGGTAGACGCGTGCTACAACTTTCAGAACTTCTGCTGGGTTCCATAGTTGTCCGAAAACAAGGTTGTGGTATCCCGATACGTGTACTGCTCGCTGATAATAAGCAAATTGGTATTCCTACTATATACCGAACTTCCCATCTTTTTAAATAAATTCAACTGCTCATTTTTTCAAATTAAATGTTTATTGTTAGAAATAGCAAATATTAAAATGTTGGTAAAAATTTAATTCTAACTATTCTTTTTCCTTTGCATATTAAATTTCCAAATTTTATTTTTTGTTGAAGAGTCAACTATTTAGTTCGAAGTGAAGCTAATTAGTTGAAAATGTTTTTTGTTGATGATTTATTATTTAAATTTAAAAAGCTGCTCTTAGTAAGATTTAACTATATTGTTGCAAATTGTGTTCTTTTTTAATAAAAATTAATGTTTTTAACTGGAAATTTAACTATTTCATATTTAGTTAAAAAATTCTCTATTTTGTGGAAAATTCTTCTTTTTTTTGTCGAATATTATTCTTCTGGATTGTATATGAAATTTTTCGGGTCAAAATTCATTCATAGTTTTTTTTGTAGAAACATTTATTTACTTTTTATTTTTTGTCAGAAATATTTATCTTTTTTCACAGAAATGAAATCTTTTTGATTAATCTTGGTTTATTCAAATGTTTGAAATTTGAATACTTAGTTAAGATTTTCTTTTATTCAGTTAAACCATTTTTTTTAATTGAAACTTCAACTATATTATTTCAAATTAAAAATTAATCTGTTTTGGGTGAAAATTAAACTATTTTGTTGAAAATTTGGATTTTTTGGTGGAACGCCTATTTCAGTAGTAGAAACCTAATATTTCAAACTATTTGACTTAAAAAAAAGTCAACCACATATTTTAAGTGACAAAAAATTAAAGAAATGTACAACTTCAAGTCGGGTGGTCACTGACTGGGAAAACCGGGAACTATAGCCCAGATTTTTGAACACGAAGAAGTACCTTAGAGTTTAGAGGAAAACCCGGAATTTTCCAGATTAATTTTTTACTTTTGTTGATTTTATCTACATTTTCTTAAAAAGTCATCTTTTTTGGGTAGCAAAATCAACTATATTGATGAACACTCGTCTATTTTGAACAGCTAGTTCGATCTTTTAGATCTTTTAGGTTTTAAATTAGAAACAGTTAAATTCATTCAAAAAATACGAATTTTCAACGAAATACTTAAATTCTCAACTAAGAAAAAGTAATTTGAAAAACAAACAGTTGAATATTTTTAATAAAATAGTTCAATTTTTAACAAAGGATGAATTTTCAACTAAGATTAAAAATCTTCAACCGAAACAATGAATTTTGTAGAAAGTAGTTCAACTTTCAACCAAAGAATTGAATTTACAATCTAAGAAGATGATTATTTAACGAAAAATCTAATATTTGATATTACAAAAAAAAAGATTTTGTTTTAAATTAGAAACAGTTAAATTCATTCAAAAAATACGAATTTTCAACGATATTCTTGAATTCTCAACTTAGAAAAATTAATTTTAAAACAAACAGTTAAATATTCAGTTAAAAAACTAATTTAAAAAATTTTCCGTACTAAAATAAATAAATTTTTAACTAATTTTAGTTCAATTTTCAACCAAATAGTTCAATTTTCAGTTTAAAGTTGAGTTTTAACCCAGAATATAAAATTTAAAAAAAAATGAATTTTCAACTGAGAATATGAATCTTGAATCAGAAAGATGAATTTTGAAGGAATTAGTTCAACTTTCAACCAAAAAGTTGAATTTACATTCTAAGAAGATGATATGTCAACAAAAATGTAATATTTGATATTACAAATAAAAAAAGATTTTGTTTTAAATTAGAAACAGTTAAATTCATTCAAAAAGTATGAATTTTTAATTAAATATTTAAAGTCTCAACTAGGAAAAATTAATTTAAAAACAAACAGTTAAATATTCAGTTAAAAAACTAATTAAAAAATTTTTTTTACTAAAATTAATAAATTTTAAACTAAAAGTAAGATTATGAATCTTTAACCAACAAACTGAATTTTAAAGAAAGTAGTCCAACTTTCAACAGAGTTGAATTTTCTACCTAAAACGTTGAATTTTCAATTAAAATACTTTAATTCTCAGCTAAAACAAATTATTTTTAAACCAAACAATTCGATTTTTAACCAAATAGTTAAATTTTCAGTTAAAAAATTGAGTTTTAACCCAGAATATAAATTTTCAACGATGTTTATGAACCTTTAATAAAAAATAAATAATGAAGAAACAATTAAATGTACATGAAGTATACGAATTTTCAACAAAATACTAGAATCCTTACCTAAAAAAATTAATTTTCAACTTAACAGTTTAATTTTCTGCCAAATGATTAAATTTCCAGTTAAAAAAATTAATTTTAACCAAAAAAATATTTCCACAAAGAAGTATCGTTTTCAACCAAAAAGACGTATTTTCAACTAAAATGCATTTTCAACCAAATAGTTAAATTATCAATGAACAAATAAACGTTAAACAAAAAAAACTAATTTTTAGCAAAGTAGTTTTATTTTAAGCAAAAGAGATGAATTTTCATCTAAAATTATGAAACTTTAACCAAAACAATTAATTTTAAAGAATATAGTTCACTTTTCAACCCATAAGTTGAAGTTATAATCTAAATGAATTAATTTTTAACAAATAGTTTAATAATTCATATTTCAAACCAAAAAATATTTAATTTTAAATCAGAAACAGTTGAATTTATAAAAAAAATTGAAATTTTTAATAAAATATTTGAATCCTCAAATAAAAAAGACTAATTTTCCGCCAAACCGTTGCATTTTAATAAAAAAACGCGATTTTCTAACAAAAAATACATCTTCTCAATAAATCTCATGCATTTTTCAATTAAAAAGTTAAATTTTCAGCCCAGAGGATTAATTTTCTACCAAAAAGTCAAATTCTAACAAAATACATGCATTTTCAACCAAATAATTGAAACTTTAATTTAAAAATATACATTTATAAACAAAAGTTAACTAGTTAAATTTACAATAAAAAACTAACTAGAAAAAAACGTTTTATCCACAAAATAGTTGAATTTAAAAAAAATACAATGAATTTTTAATTGAAGTTATGAATCATTAACTGAAAAATTACTGCATTTTTAAGGCGAAAATACAAATTTTCAAACCCGAAATTGTGAATTTTCAACATAAAAGTTAATTTGAAACCGAAACAGATTAGTTTTTAATCATAAGGATGAAGTTTTAATCAAATCTTTCCAGTTTTAAACAAGAAAGATGAAATTTCTACACAAAAAAAATGAATTTTTAAGTCAAAAAGCGAATTTTCAAGAAAACAATTGAATTTTCAACCGAAAAGGATGACTTAATGTATGCGCGGCCTCTAAACAGAATTAGGATTCCTTTACATACAAAAAAACATTAGATTTTCTTCTTTTCAGATATGAACTTGTGTAGATTCCCAAATCAGATCCGATTCAAGATATCTTACGAAAACCTAGTTTATTAGGAGTGGAACCAGTTTTATCACAGCAATGCCACTTATCATCATACTGTCAATTTTATATGCATTTAGACACTATCATTAGTTTAATTTTACGTCAATTAATCTTCATAAAAGTCGATTAGTCTCACACCCTTTAAGAACAAAATTTCCTTAATTTAAATTTCGAATCTTGGCCAAAGTTTCTACATTGTTTAGCTTTTTCCATTTTCTATTGCTATTTAATCAAGTAAAAGTATTGAAAGCTTTCTCATACTTAAGAATCATAATTTATTTTAAGCTATCCTTTTTCCATTCTGAACTATTCATCAAATCCACAGTTATTTGGATTTTTGTAATAACTTTTAATAATTATTAATTGTAAGCTGCTGTCATTTTGAAAATATTTTATAGATTTGTATTTTTCCGGTCAAATTAAAAATCAAGTTTTTCATTTCAAATATGAAAGCTTCTGTCGAAAATGGAATAATGTTCAAGAAAATAGTTGAATTTTTTAACTAAAGAGATTAATTCTGATTACGAAATTTATTAGTAAAAATTTTCAAATTAAAAATCGAGTTTTTAATTTAACCGATGAAAGTTTCTGTCGAAATTGGAATAATGTTCAACAAAATAGTTGAATTTTTAAACGAAAGAGTTAAAATTTGAACTACTTTCTTTAAATATCATATATTTTTGTTTGTTAAAGATTCATAATTTCAGTTAAAAATACGTCTTTTTGGTTGAAAACGATACTTCTTTGTGGAAATATTTTTTTGGTTAAAATTAATTTTTTAAACTGGAAATTTAACTATTTGGCAGAAAGTTAAACTGTTAAGTTGAAAATTAATTTTTGTTAGTTAAGGATTCTAGTATTTTGTTGAAAATTCGTATACTTCATATAACTTTAACTGTTTCTTCATCATTTATTTTTTATTAAAGGTTCATAATCTTTGTTGAAAATTTATATTCTGGGTTAAAACTCAATTCTTTAACTGAAAATTTAACTATTTGGTTAAAAATCAAATTGTTTAGTTGAAAAATAATTTGTTTTAGTTCAGAATTTAAGTATTTCATTGAAAATTCAACCTTTTAGGTAGATAATTCAACTCTGTTGAAAGTTGGACTACTTTCTTTAAAATTCAGTTTGTTGGTTAAAGATTCATAACCTTACTTTTAGTTAAAAATTTATTTATTTTAGTAAAAAAAAAATTTAATTAGTTTTTTAACTGAATATTTAACTGTTTGTTTTAAAATTAATTTTTGTAAGTTGAGAATTCAAGAATATCGTTGAAAATTCGTATTTTTTGAATGAATTTAACTGTTTCTAATTTAAAACAAAATCTTTTTTTGTTTGTAATATCAAATATTAGATTTTTCGTTAAAAAATCATCTTCTCAGATTGTAAATTCAACTTTTTGGTTGAAAGTTGAACTAATTCCATCAAAATTCATCTTTTTGGTTAAAGATTCATAATCTCAGTTTAAACTTCTTTTATTTGTTTTTTTTTTTAAATTTATATTCTGGGTTAAAACTCAATTTTTTAACTGAAAATTTAACTATTTGATTAAAAATTTAACTAAAATTAGTTAAAAATTTCTTTCTTTCAGTGAAACATTTTTCGTTAATTAATTTTTGTAACTGAATATTCAATTGTTTGTTTTTAAATTAATTTTTCCTAGTTGAGAATTTAAATATTTCATTGAAAATTTATACTTTTTGAATGAATTTAACTGTTTCTAATTTAAAACAAAGTCTTTTTTTGTTTGTAATATCAAATATTACATTTTTTGTTGAAAGATCATCTTCTTAGATTGTAAATTCAACTTTTTGGTTAAAAGTTGAACTAATTCCTTCAAAATTCATCTTTTTGATTCAAGATGCATATTCTCTGTAGAAAATTCATTTTTTTTTATTTTATATTCTGGGTTAAAACTCAACTTTAAACTGAAAATTGAACTATTGGGTTAAAAATTGAACTAAAATTAGTTAAAACTTTATTTATTTTCGGACAAAAAATTTTTTTAAATTAGTTTTTTAACTGAATATTTAACTGTTTGTTTTAAAATTAATTTTTCTAAGTTGAGAATTCAAGAATATCGTTGAAAATTCGTATTTTTTGAATGAATTTAACTGTTTCTAATATAAAACAAAATCTTTTTTTTTTGTAATATCAAATATTAGATTTTTCGCTAAGAAATCATCTTCTTAGATTGTAAATTCAATTTTTTGGTTGAAAGTTGAACTACTTTCTACAAAATTCATTGTTTCGGTTGAAGATTCTTAATCTTAGTTGAAAATTCATCCTTTGTTCAAAATTGAACTATTTTATTAAAAAATCTTATTTTGGTCAAAAATTAATTTTTTATTAAATTATAATTTAAAATCTTCTTTGGCTGAAATATTTACTATTGCGTTTTTTGTGAAAAATTGATATTCTTTGATTGAAAATTCCACTCTTTGGTTGAAAGTTAAACTACTTTCTTCATAATTCATCTCTTTTGTTGAAAATTTACATTCTGGGTTCAAACTCAATTTTTTAAATAAAAATTTAACTATTTGGTTAAAATTTGAACTGTTTGGTTGAAAACTAATTTGTTTTAGTTGAGAATTCAAGTATTTTGTTGAAAATGCAACTTGTTGGTTGAAAGTTAAACTAATTTCTTTAAAATTCATTTTATTTGTAAAAGATTCGTAATCTTACAATTAGTTCAAAATTAATTTCTTTTGTTGAATAATCTTCTTTTTTTCATTAATTTTTTTAACTGCATATTCAACTGTTTGTTTTTCAAATTACTTTTTCTTAGTTGAGAATTTAAGTATTTCGTTGAAAATCCGTATTTTTTGAATGAATTTAACTGTTTCTAATTTAAAACCTAAAAGATCTAAAATATCGAACTAGCTGTTCGAAATAGACGAGTGTTCATCAATATAGTTGATTTTGCTACCCAAAAAAAGATGACTTTTTAGGAAAATGTAGATAAAATCAACAAAAGTAAAAAATCATTCTGGAAAATTCCGGGTTTCCCTCTAAACTCTAAGGTACTTCTTGGTGTTCAAAAATCTGGGTTATAGTTCCCGGTTTTCCCAGTCAGTGACCACCCGACTTGAAGTTGTACATTTCTTTAATTTTTTCTCACTTAAAATATGTGGTTGTCTTTCTTTTTTTAAGTCAAATATTTAGGGGTTAATGTTGATAATACAACGATTTTTCGATCGCACCTGGTGTAATAATTCTGAAAAAAAAACCTGAAAACAATGATGAGGAGAGTGGAGCTGAAAAGTAAACATAGAAACATAACCTACAATTTCTTGAGGTATTTGCAGATTTGCTTAATCTGGCATTAAATTGAACCAGCTATGGATAATAATTATAGCACAAATATACAAAATGTACAAACGGATTTTAAGGTGAAACAGTGGACAGTTAAAAACACACGAAATTGTCTCATTTATCTGTCAGATTGTATCTGTCAAAAATTGCTTGCTTCGGGATCGAACAGTAAAATACCAACAATCTCAATTCTAAGTCTGCCTGAGTTAAAGCAAAGATATCAGGTTTTGTGCGTGCGATATACCTACGATGGTCACGCGACGCACACATGTTAAGGGTTGAGGGCCACTTTCATTTACGTCATGTCGGTCATTGTCGGTTGTGCAGTTTCTTTGCACACCGACCGAGTCCTTGAATCACTCGTCGATTTAAAACCGATATATATCAATCAAATGACCATTACGGGTATACGGGCGAGTAGGGGGCGCCATGTTTCTATCAACTGATATTTCTAATGCATTGTAACTCTCTATTTCTCTCTGACAATGATAATAAATTATCTATCTAATTATTTTTGTTCACTTGAATTCATTATTACCTCATTTTGATTGAAACTTGGACAAAAAGCTAGAAATTTCAGATGAAACCGCATGTTTCTAGCATTATTCAAATATAATAATAAATAATAATATATCATTATTTAAACAATTCATTTTCTCGACTCCAATCAATTACATAACTTATCTTAATTAAAAATTTGACTAAAAGTGAATTTTGGTTTGAACTGTACTTTTGTAGCATCGTTTTAGGAGAATATTATTAACAATATTATTAACTTTTTCAAACAATCACTGTTGTTAACGTTAATGTACTATCACTTCCCTTCAATTGAAACTTGGACAACATGTGGGAAATTAAAAGAAAAACGCGTTTTTTTAAATCTATTATATGAGAAAATGACTGAAAACAATAATAAATTGTTTAAACAATTTATGAGAACGTCTAATTATCAGTATAGAATAGTTTTTTATATGCTAGAAACAATTTGAAACTTAAAACAACGAAAAAATGTCATAATTAGCGTCGAAAAATCGCAAAACCCATTTTTTCACTTATGGGGATTTTTCGCGACCCTATAAAACAGACTTATGGTGTTGATATTTGAAAAGTGATATTTAATGTGTATTACATGGCTAATTGTTTTAAAAATATTTAGTTTTAACTCTATTCAAATGATATTGATGATTTTGCATAAGATTCACAAAAATCTTTTTTTTTTTTAAATAAGAAAAATGCATTTATTTTTGTGTGGATTCAAACAAATTTCTGGGGTCTCCCGACAAAAATTCTTTAAAAAATTTTTTTTAGACACCCCAATGCCACACTGCAAAAAGCGAATTTCTTCATTATCTCCATGTCTAGATGTAATTTTTCTCTGTGATGTAAGGTACGATGTACCAATTTTTTTATTGTGAGCTTATATCCAAAGCTCTTTAATAATTCTATAAACTGTAAAAAATGTATTTTTTCTTGTATTCTTTTAAGGCTTGTACTGGACGCAAAGAATTGTCTGTGTCATTTGAAATGATGTAGATCGATTTGGAAAAAGAAAATAAATAAATCTGTAGCACAATACTCGAGAACAGTAAATTTGCGACATTTGCTCTCGACCTGAGTCTGGCGACCGAGGCTATAATGAAGGAGAAATGTTACTTTTCTAACACGCGTTTACCGAGCTCGTATAACTTCAACAAGTGCCAAAGAGGCACATTTTACACAAGTATAAGCGAAACTGTGAAATTCCTCATTTCAGCAAACGAACTCATGATGCAACATTAATGAGATCTTCAATGATAGAAGTAAGTTGTTTGTTTGCCCTTACGTTAGAGAGTCATTGCTCCTCAGAGATATAACACGTCACTCACATTTACAGCACCATCGTAAAATATTACGACCTTACATTCGAAAATAACTGCTTGAGCAAAAAACCTTAAGAGAAGTATTAAATTATTCATTCCAGTTGAGAAAAGCTCCTTGTTTTTAAAATAAACTACTCTATGAAACCACCCAAGTACGAGGTCTGTAATTATTTTGTTAAACATTCAAAAATTTTGTTAAAAAGACATCTTGTTGTGTTAAAAAATGGAATGCCTTTATCAAATGTTCAAATAAATTGTTTAACATTCATTTTGTTCATTGGCATGAACGCTTCTAGTCTCGTAAATCCAAAAGTATGTTGCCTTTGAGTCACGACAATTATCGCATCTCCTTACATTATTATCGATCGGAAGTTTTTTACTGATAGGTTACTGGGATCGTACAGACTTGGACTGGGGCTGATTTTTAGCGAATTAAAAAGAAAAGTTTACAATTTCAATTAAAAAATGGTTTTGTTTATTATATTATAAGTAATGGAAAATAATGAATATCCAGAAGTTCACTTTCTTATTATTTTAGTAAAATTTTCGACGAATATGAGTTCATTCAAATTCAAACTATTTTAAAAATCTTTTTCAATTAAAGTAATGATTTCATACTGAACTAATTACTTTCAAGGAAATAGAAACTCAGATACATGACACGTCACTCACAATTAGAGCGCTATCATGAAGTAATACGACCCTAAATTAGAAAGTAACTGCTGCAGCAAAAGACCTTAAGAGAAATGTTAAATTATTAATTTCAGTTTAGAGAGGTTCTTGTTTTAAAAATAAACTACCCTATAAAACCACCAAAGTGCGAAGTATGCCCGAGAAGTATCCGACCTTCTGGACTTTTGTGCCTAGTTGTACTATTTTCAAGAATAGATATTGACCATTCAAGAGGGTTTAACATTTTAATTATTTTGTTATAAATTCAACAATTTTGGTAAAAAGACATCTTTTTTGGTCAAAAATGGAATAAATTAATTAAAAGTTAAACTAAATTGTTGACCATTCATTTTCTTAATTGACATGAACGCTTCTAGCCTCGTAGATCCAAAAGTATGTTACGTTCGAGTCACGACAATTATCGCATCTCTTTACATTATCGATCAGAAGTTTTTTACTGATGAGATACTTAGATAGTAGAGACTTCTGTTAGGGCTAATTTTTAAGCAAATTAGAAAGAAAATTTGCAAATTCAACTGAAAGTGTTTTTTTTTTATTGTATTATGAATAATGCAAGTATTAAATTATTTATTTCATTTTAGTAAAGCCCCTTGTTTTTCAAAAGAAACTGATGTATGCAACCATCAATGTACGAGGTATGTTTGGAAAGTATCTGACCTTGTGGTCTAATTTAGTGCCTAGCTCTACTATTTTCAAAAATAGATATTTAGTGTTTAAGAGGTACTTCTATGAGGTTTGGTGAAAAGTTCCATTATTTGTTTAAAACTTCAATGATTTTTTTGAGAATTCAACAATTTTGTTAAAAACTCATAATTTTGGTCCAAAATTAAACTACTCAATTATAAGATAAACTAAATCGTTTATAATTTATTTTGCTCTTTGAAATGAACTATTCTAGCCTTGTAGATCCAAGAGTATGTAGCTTTCAAGTCACAACGATTATTGCATCTCTTTACATTATCGTTGATATGATTTATATTGAAACTTTAATGCGGTTGTATACACTTCGGCTGGGGCTAATTTTCAAGAAAATGTAGAAAGAAATGTTAATATAAACTCCAAGTTTTTGCCCCTTATTTTTGAATAAAATATTACAATTTTCATTAACGTTTTGGCACAGTTCTTAATGCTTTTTAAATGACACAACCTCACTTTTTTAAAAAATAATTTTTTTATTAGAATAATAAACAATGCACATCATGAAGATTTACAAATTTACTTTATGTTACTTTCATTTACATTTTCAAAGAATATGCCGTTCTTCTAATTGTAACTATTATTGTAATCTTAAATAATTTAAAACATTAATTCAACTTATGCTATTTGAAAAAGAATTAAAATTATAATCATTTTTGGAATTTAAAGAAGTTAAAAATTTTTTTAAATATGTTTTCATCCTCGTCTTGTTTATCTTTAAAGAAAACGAAGTCAACTAAGTATACCTTCCCAATAACTTTTTTCTGTGATGCTTGGTAAATTTCCAATAATAGTGAATTTTTTAAAGAATATTCATAAACAAATTCAGAAATTGGCCTTTTTTCAACGAATAGACCTTTGGCTATTTTTCAACTAATTGGCTCAATTTTTTTACATAATTAACTAAGAATATATTCCCGATTAGTTTTATGTATAACTTTTCGCAAATTTTCATTAATTATTAATTAAAGAATATAATCCCAATTACTCTTTTGTACGAAACTTTGCAAATATACAATAATTTTTGATTATTTCGACAATTTCCATAAAAATATTCAGAGTTTGGCTATTTTTCAAGGAATAGGCCCAATTTTTTTAAAAAGTTAATTTAGAATCTCTTTTCGATGATTGTTTTCTATGTTTTTTTGTCAATTTACAATAATTATTAATTATTTACAAAATTTATGTTAAGAAATTCAGAGTCTGCCTATTTTTCAAAGCATAAGCTCAATTTTTTTACATAATTCACTAAGAATTTCTTCTCGGTTACATTTTTACATAATACTTTGAAAATTTCCAAAAAAGTTTAAAATTTAGCGTATTAAAAAGAATATGATTTTTTGGTCCTTTGTACGAAACTTTGCAAATATAGAATAATTATTTATTATTTCAACAATTTCCTCCAACATATTCAAAGTTTGGCTATTTTTCAATTTTTTAAAGAAGTCAACTAAGAATCTCTTTTCGACGACTCTTCTCTATGTTTCTTTGTAAATTTACAATAATTCTAAATTCTAAAATTTTTGATTAAGGAATTCAGACTTTGTCTATTTTTCAACGTGTAGGCTCAATTTTTTGCTTAATTTTTGTACATAATTAACTAAGAATTTCTTCTCGATTACTTTCTTACATAATACTTTGCACACATCCAAAAATTATTATTTATTTTAACAAGTTTCCTACACAAATTAAGATCTTGGCCTTTCTTAAAGAATAGGATCAATCAGTTTAGGCTATTAAAAAAGAATATGATTCTATTCAGTCCTTTGTACGATACTTTGTAAATATACAATAATTAATCATTATTGCAACAATTTCCATAAACATATTCAGAGTTTAGCTATTTTTCAAGGAATAGGCCCAATTTTTAATAAAGTGAACTTAGAATCTATTTTCAAAGACACTTTTCTATGTTGCTTTGTGAATTTACAATAATTGTTTATAATTTAAACCATTTTCATAAACGAATTCAGAATTTGGCTATTTTTCAACAAATAGGCTCAATTTTTGCAAAATCAACTGAGTATATTTTTTTCATTTGTTTTTTCTATTATATTTTGAAAAATTACAATAATTATCAATTGTTTAAACCTTTTTTATCAGCATATCCAGAGCGTGGCTATTTTGTCAAAGAATAGACCCAATTTCTTTGCGAAGTGAATTGAGAATGTCTTTCCGAAGACTCTTTTCCATGTTGCTTATGTACTTTTATAAGAATTATTAATTTTTTAAACAATTTTTAAAAACAAATTTCGAGTGCAGCTATTTTTCAACAAATGGACTCAATATGTTTACAAAATTATTAATTAGAGATCGTATAATTTTAATGGCAGAATTCAGTAGAGTTCAAATAATAGGCCCTTGTTGCGAATTTAGTTTGATTTCGACAAAATTAGGGCTTAGGACCCTTTTTGATAAACGGCTTAAATTATTGGTTCTATAATTGGAAAAGCTTTTGATATTTAAAAAATTTTGTTGATAATGGATTTCTTAATTGTTCATCTTTTTAATATTAGGAAATAAAAATCCAAGAAAGTACTAGTGAAGTAAGTAAAAAATTAATTATTTAAATAAAAGATAATTTCTACTCATTATTATAATAAATAGATTTTAATGTTAGTAATTATTGTTAAAACTTTAGGTGGCTTCTGTATTCAATTTTCATTATTTTTGATCAAGTTAAATTAAATCCTAACGCTCAATTCGTCCTAGATTTAAATGTAACAAGAACCTGAGTGCAATTTCTTAAAGAACATTATTTTTTATTAAAAATATGAAACACACACAAGTGTAGAGAATATAAATATTATGTAGATATACCATCTCGCGATATTATTAAATCCGAGAGGATGAAAGTTGAAGTCTTTCTTTCTTGATCCTTATATATTACAAGTATATTAAATTTGCATGATGATAGAGACAGTACGGCACTATCCTCTTATCGAAGAATAAGTAACTTTACTATTAAAAGGAAAATTGAAATACAAAGAAGACTTTACGGATGAAATACTTTTATTTTCACTATTCAGTTCAAAAACCTTTTGAAAATGTACTTCTAGTGCGTTACTTCGTTCGTCAAAGGACAAAATTGCACTGTAAAAGCTCTAATATACTTGTTCCCTTTTAATGATTAATAAAATAGGCTATAGAATTTCTAAGAGAAATGTTTTAAATACAAAAAAATGTTTTCTCTAAAATCCACTTGAGGTTAGAGAAAAGATATTGCGCTGAGTAATCTCCTACCTAAATATTATCCAGTAGATAAGTCCGGGTTAAGTCAGCCGGACTAGCAAAAGCCATAGTCATACTACTTAGATTCGTACACAACCTTCGTTCTATTCAGTTTTCTCAGGAAAAATCTGATTCGCAAAACAAATATTTTTGCATTACTTAATTTTTCCAAACAATAACAACAGTTTAAAACAAAACACATGAATTTTTAACCAAATCGTATTATTTTGAACGAAGAAGATTATTTTATGCGAGAAAAGACAATTTTTTGAGAAAGCATTTAAATTTTTAATCAAATAGTTTAATTAGAAACCAAGAGAATTAATTTGTTATAAAAAATAATTTCTTAATAAATTACATAATTTTTAGTTTTTATTTTTATTTTCATTTTTTTCGTTTCTAAGAATTTATAACCAAACAGTTACATTTTTAACTAGAAAAAATTCATATTTTACTAAAAAAGAACAGTTTTAAATAAAGTGCATGAACTTTCAACTAAATAATTGAAAATAGTTGTTATCGAATTCTTGAATTAATTCTTAAACAAAAAAGTTAAATTTCAATTAAACAATTTAATTTTTGTCGAAAAATAGTATTCTATAAAAAAGACAAATTATCAACAAAACATAAATCAATTTTTCATTATTTTGATCAGGAAAGCTGCATTTTTGTTTAAAAAAAGGTCAAATTTCTATAGAAAGAGATGAATTTTAAAACCAAAAAGACTGGAAATTTGGCTAAAAAATTATTTTTTTCATTAAATAGTTTTTTGCTTCAAACAATAAACCTTTAAATTAGGAATCCATATAAGTTTAATATTTGGAAAATTTCAACACTATTTTGACAAAATTAAAAAAAATGTATTTACATTATTTGTCATTTCTGACAATTTCAAACTAAAAAATAAATTGAATTTTTTAAGCTCATAGCTTCAGATAATTTTAAATTTTAAATTGTTATTGCATCAAAAAATTATAATCTAATGTCAAAAATAAGAGAAAAATTATTTAAAATTAGACAAATTTTTCTAAAACGACAAAAATTCACCGTCATTTTCTTCATTTAAAATGAAAAAAATTTAAAATATGCTTTTTAAATTCAATTGTTCTAAAGAAAACTTTCTCAAATAAAAAGTAATTTAACAGATCATCTAATTTTTATCTTTATTAATTTTTAACAACACAGTACTCAACCACATAATTTTCAATCGCTTATTTTTTCTAACGCTAAATTTAGAATTATTATTCATTATTGAAATTTTGAAAACGTCGAATTTTGAATTTGAAATTAATTTTTTTCTCATCTTCAAAAAAATATCGGACACTTTTAATATATAACATTAAGAATTATAAAAACTAAAAAAATGTAAAACAAGATTGCTGCGTAATATTCCTATGTATGAAGTTGCATAATTTTGAAGCCATTCAATTGAACATTTTCAAATAAAAAATAATTTAATGTTTAGTACCTTGTTCTAAAATTTTACTATGTTTAAAACTGGAACTTAATAAATTATTGACTCAATTTTATATTGTTTTTAATTTATTTCTGGATGCATTTAATTAAAAATCTTTTAAACTTAAAATTTTGCAACTACTTAGTCTTTTAAATTGATATACTACGATTTAAACAAATTTTTAACTTTTGAATGATTTAAAAATGAAGTTGTCCTGACGTTTTTTATATTTAAAATTAAGACTGAAACATTGAGATATTTGAAAGCTCTAAAAATAGGAACATTTTAAACCACAGATTTAGTAACTTTAGTTTTAAAAAAAATTGTAGTTTGAAGGCCCTAGAATTGAAGCTATTTTAGAATGGTATTTTCAGAAATATAGTGAATTTAAAAGTGATTGAATAGATTTTTTTTACTTAAAATTTTTATTTCTGTAAAAAAATTAAATCTAATTTAATCAGGTTCAAAATTACGGGAGTTAGAAATATTTTTTTTAAATCATGCTATATTTTCTTGTATGGAACCAGATCCTTCTTTCTGACTATTTTCAATGTCTGTCTATGTCTCTCATGTAATTTTTTTCATCTTCGCGTTTCTTCACAACTGGAGAAGTATTTCCTTTTCCTCTACTGTCAAAAAAAGAAAGGAAACCTGAACGGTTCTAGCAGCAAGGAAAACGTGAGACAATTTTTTTTTTCAAATAAGTACGAGTGCAAAATTCAATCCATTTTCTACAAATATTCATAAGATTGTTATCTTAAAAATAGAACACTGTTTTTAAAACTACTTCTACTAGAGTGAAATCAATAAATGAATTACTGAGAATAATTTTTTCAAAATAGAAAACAACTATAAAATGTCTTTAAGCTTTATCGGGCAAATTTATTCGGCAATAACATAACTTTTTAAAATCACACTGTTCTCCTCACAAGAAGAATAAAAAATAATAAGAAAATATTTCCAGCGTGAGCATTCCTGATATCCTTGCTTATATTAATCCAATAGTTAATGTTAAGGAAGAGATTACAATAATATTCATTTATTTTCATTCTTTAGAAAAATGTGACTGTAGATCTTCTTCAACAGTAAAGATTGGATCAATATAGGCAAGGACCAGCCAGAAAATATGAATTTTCAGCAAAAAAGTTAATTTATAGCAAAACAGTTAAACCTTTAACCAAAGAAATAAATTTTCAACTACAATATGAATGTTGCACAAAAAAATAGTTCGTTAGCAAAGTGGTTCAACCAAAAATTAAAAAAAAAAGTTAAATTCTAAACAGAGAGAAGATTTAATTTAAAGCAAACAGAGTCATTTTTATCTAAGAAAGCTGAAATTTATGCTAAAACAGATATATTTTTCAATCAAAAAGACAAATTAAAAAAATTTCTTCCGAAAAAGATTTTTTTTCTAATTTTTAACTTCATCATATAAGTTTTGAACAAGCATTGAATTTTCTCCAAAAATTATATTTTAATTTTTGAACCAAAAAGATTATGTTTCTACGAAACGGTTCAATTTCGAATAAAAAAGTATAACTATTTTGAAAAAATTGTTGAATTTTTATTTAAAAAAGTTGCCTTTTCATCCAAGAGAGACGCTATTTCTACTCAAATAGATATTTTAAAATCAAAAAGACAAATTATCAAAAAAATAGTTGAATTTTCATCAATTGAAAAAAAGACTTTTTAAAAAAAAATGGTGAATTTTAAACCAAACCCTTGCATATCTATCCACAAAAGATGCAATTTATAATAAAATAGATGAATTTTTTAAATAAAAAGAAAATTTTTCTAAAAATATTCAAACTTTCAAACAAACAAAATATTTCAGTTCGACGTTTTAGCATCAAAATAAGAGTTTTATAAAAGAAGTAACTATCTGCTAAACTGGTTGAATTTTCAACCCAAAAAGACAATTTTTCGAAAAAAATTGAATTTTTAACAAAAAGGTAAGTCTTTTCAACAAAAATGTGGAATTTTCATACAAGCAATAAAATTTTTAACTTAAAAGGTAATATTTTGGAGGTAAAAATTGCAAAATAAAACATAAATGCAAGGAAAAAAATTACTAACAAGAATATTTTACCAGAGTTGCCGCAAAACTTTATTTTTAATTTTCTCTAATATCACTTAACAATTTTTCATTTTCGCCGACCATATTAATATTCAAAGATCAGATTCTTAAGGTTGTAACATTTCTAACTTAGAATATTTTATAAACGAAATTAAACAATTTCATATTGAAATTGAAAAAAAAATTTAATTTATTCTAGTCGACAGTTTAAAATTTTATATATTTTCTGACTTTTATACCATTTTTTTCTGTAAATAAATTAATTTTTCCTGGCAAATAAAATTTCCTGATTTAGAAAAAAATCGTTATTAACTAGGTTCGTTTTTTACTCACCAGGATTTTTTGGCACGTAATATTCCGAAAAATTATGTACATGAATAAAGGACGATTTGTAATTTTCAGAAACCGCTTCTAAAGTTATATAAAAATTCAGTAAGCTTACTATACAAGTCACTTAATTGTGTTTTCAGTTGTGATATTATTTGTAGCTCTTGGTTCTATCATTATGACTACATTGGCTCTTCTTAAACCCAAATAAAACTTATGACATCTTCCCCAACATGAAGGATTGGGTTTCTTCACCAAATAAATTTGTTCGATAGAGTTGCACAACATTTTAGTTGTTTTCTTTCTTCTAAGTAATTTTTCGCATACTTTTGAGAACTTGTGTATTAATAATACACGTGTACTAAAACAGTTCCTAAACTTAACTACCTTAACTATTCTCAAATATGAACATGATTGTGACATCTTTCACAACATCCAGGATTGAATCAATGTAAACTAAGACATGAGAAATACTCACGCTAGGAAGGATTTTCTTATTGTCATTAGCATGATGAGGAGAGCATTGTATTCTTCAAACCTTTCAAGAAAACACTGTTGACCTCATAAGACGAATGACAAATAATAAACAAAGCCTTTCTTTCTGAGTATTGTCCTGACTTACATTAATTAAATTCTGGATGATAATCTAGATGAAATACTTACATTCATTTATAATTATTTTTAAACATAAATGTGACTGATTTCATTTCTCAACATGAAGAATTAGGTTAATAGAAGCCAGTACATCAGGGATAGTTACGCTGGGAAGGATTCTTTATATTCATTATCCTGTTAAGGAGAATATTGTTTTCTTAAAATTTGGGCTTTTTTCCTAAATAAAATTGCCCGATACAATTAAAGAAGGATTTCCTTATTAAATCTGATTTATATAATGAGAAGAAAAGTATGTTCGTTGCAAGAACACACTGTTCTCATCAGGAAAATAACAATTGTTAAGAAAATCCTGCCTAGTGGGAGCATCCCTGATGTCCTGGTTCACATTGATCCAATCCTTGATGTTCCGTAAGTTTTAATAGTCGAATTTATTTATATTTATTCTTAAAAATAAATATAAATATACATTTTCCTTAACGTCAAGGATTGGATCAACGTAAACCAGGACACCTGAAGCACTCACGCTAGGAAGAATTTTCTTACTAATTCTCTGACCATCATGAGTAGAACAGTTTTTTCTTAAAACCTTTCAAGAAGACACTGGCTCCTCTTTAGGAGAATAACAATGAACAATAAATTATCTTCCAGTGTAAGTATTCCTAAATTTGTTGATTGCATCGATATAATCCGTAATTTTGTGGAAGGTTTTAAAGTCCTATTTAAGAATCGTCTATAAACGAAGTTACCACTTTAGGGAGGAATGATGAAAAAAAAATAGTCGAAAATTCAACTTTTTCGTTGAGAATTTTTTAATCATATATCAAATTCATTTTTTTTTCGTTACAAAATAAGTCTTTTTTGATAACAAGAAAATCATTAAATCTATTATTAAGTCTTTTTCGTTTAAAAATCCATATTTTTGTGTACAAATTTAATAACTAGGTTTTAAAGTTGAACTACTTTCTTCAAAATTTATAAAAACTTCTTTCTTTCTTAAAAATTAAACTTTATTATGGTGAATTTTTTAAATTTTCTTAACATTTCGTCTTCTATGGTAGGAAATTAATCGTTTAGTTTAAAAAATCTTCTTTTTATAGTGGAAAATTCAACTTTTGGGTTGACAATTAATAAATTTTTTTGTGAAATTGTATTTTTTGAAAGTAAATTAATCCTTTTGTTTCACCATTATTCTTTTTTTATTTATAATACAACTTTTTATTGAGAATTCATGAATTTTATAGAAAATTCATCTATTTTGGGCAAAAATTAATCCTTTCGTGTAAAAATTTATGTTTTTATGTGAAAATTCAACTTTTTGGATGAAAATTCCTTATTTCATTAAAAATTAATTTTTTTTTTTGCTTGTAAATTAATCTTTTTGTGTGGAAATTTATATTTTTTAGTTGTAAATTCAAGTTCTTGTTTCAAAATTAATATTTTTGGTTAAAAATTTAACAACTTTGTTTTAAAGCTGAACTATTTTTTTTGAAATTGAAAAACATTTGATATTTCTAATCTTAAAAATACAACTTTTTGTATGCGAATTCTTGAATTTTATTAAAAATTCGTCTTTTTTGGTAGAAAATTAATCTTTATGTGTAAACATTTATTTGTTTAATTAAACATTTAACATTTTGGTTCAGGATTATTGATTTTTATTAAAAATTCGTTGTTTTGTAGTAAATAATTCTTTTGGTTTGAAAATTCATATTTTTCCATTAAAAATTCAACTTCTTGTTTTAAAATTCATCATTTTTGAGTCAATTAAAAAAATACTAGGTTTTAAAGTTGAACTACTTTCCTAAAAATTGAAAGACTTGTCTTTCCTTTTTACGATTTCAGTTTCTTAGTTAAGAGTTCTGAAATTTTATTGAAAATTCGTCTTTTTGGTAGTAAATTATTATTTTCTTTTTTTGAAAATTCCTTTTTTTTTTGAAAATTCAACTTTTTGTTCAAAAATTCATCTTTTTAGTTGCAAATTTAACAAGTAGGTTTTAAAGTTGAACTTATTTTTGTAATGGAAAATATACCTATTCCATTTTTGGTCGAACATTGTTATTTTTTAAGTAAATATCGGCCTTTTGTTCAAATTAAACTATTTTGTTAAAAACTCGTTTTTTAATTAATCTAGTTTAGATTTAATATTGTTGACTTGATAATTCAACTGTTTTCAATAGGAAATTCGTCATCTTGTCTTGAAAGTAGAATACGTTATTTAAAAAATCAACTATTTGTGAGAAAATTTGTGTTTTTTAATAACTTAAATTTTTTTAATTAAAAGTATAACTATTACATTTAGGGTTCAAAATGAACCATCCTCAGTATAAAAATTCTATAATACCCGGATTCATTGTCACATAAACATCAATTAGGCACATTTCAGGCCATGTGATAAGTGGATCACGTGACCAGATTCCTACCATACCACCCCTTTTTTGTTTCCCAGCTTATTTTCATTTTTCACAAGAAGCGCCGCATCCAGTTGAGAATTTGGGGCAATAAATAATAAGCACTAAAAAAAGTGGTTCTGGTCCTTAATGTTAATAATTATGTAAAAAGCAAAGGAAAATGTTTACAAAAAAAAACTTTTTTATAATTAATAAAATTTAGGACCAGGCCCACCTTTCTTAGCGCTTTTTATTTGGCAAACCAAATCAACTGATTTCAACAAGTTGTGGGGGGGGGGGGATCGCCCGAAATTGGTAACGTAGTTTATGGATGATCCCTTATTTATATTAATTTATAAACACACATATGACTGCACATCTCCCTCATCGTCAAGGATACGATCAACGTACACCAGGACGTCAGGGATACTCACGCTCGGAAGAATTTTCTTATTAATTGCCCTTTCTTCAATGAGGGGAAGAGTGTTTTCCTAAAATGTTGTGTTTTGTCATCAAATTGATTTATCCGATAGAGTTGAACAACATTTTAGTTGTCTTATTCTTCAGAAGCACTGGTATTTGGACATTGAAATATTAAATAAAGACATCTCTTTTTGTCTCTCTTTATATTTTTTTCTATTAGTCATTTCTGCTATCTGTTAAATCTGAAATTGTCTTAGTGTGTGGCAGGAATAAATTGAATGCACACACTGCTTTAAAATTCTTTTCTAAAAGACTTTAGGCGAGTAATCCAATATGTTGAGCAAGAAGAACAGTTTTCATTTTCGCGGATTTCGTTATCACGCTTCAACTTTTCGCATTTCAACAAACGAGAAATACACTCGCAGGTTCTAATAATACCGTAGAGAGCTTAGCAGTCTATCGGGAAATCTGATGTTCTGAACCAAGAATAAGAAAGATCTAGATTAATTTAAATGCAGATTTAATAAAGTTTCTTTCAGTATCGTTCATAATATATTATGGTCTTACAATTCGAATACTAAACATGATTATTCCAAATATTCTTTGCTTTTTAACATTTTTCAATTTACTTAAATCTAATTATTTGTATTTATACGAGCATTTTTTTAAAACTAAAAATACTTATTTCTTGAAACTTATTTTTTGAATAGTTACGGTTAAACTGACTTCAATACAAAGGTTCGAAAACCAAGAATAATTTTCTTGATTGTGTATCTGGAATGTTTTACAACTATTTTCCAATGGAAAAAAATATTTGCGGGAGCTGTTTCTAAAACAACTTATTTTCAATTTTTAAAAATTATTATTTTTATTTTTTATCAAGAACGAAGCAAGAAATCGAAAAAAGTCTGTCAACAAAAATTTTCCTATTTTGGTTTTTTTACGTATCTCGCTTCGGCTTCGAGAAAAACCAAAACTTTCGTTTTTTTAAAACGACCAGGTTTTTACACATTTTAATTCTTTACTCTTATAGCGTAAAGTTTGACAAAATTATGTTTATCTATGTGTGACCGATTAAAGAATATTGACCAAGTATGAATATTGTATTATGAAAAAGTAAATAGCAGTCTCACATGGTTCAATCATTCTGGATATTAAACTTTTTTTATTATTGATTAAATCAAAACCAACTGAATTATACACTATCGGGGGAAGTGTCAATTTTATAGGAAAATGTTGAAAAAAAACGTGAAATCGACGTTTTCGAGAAATTTAGAATAACTTTGGAAATATTGGAAAACTCAACATTTGTAAAAGCTTTTGAACTCATTTTTATTGTGAGTCTCTTGAGTATTTTCTTATTTGCGTAGATATTTTTCGATTTTTTGCCTAAATCTGACCTAGGGTCAAACTTGGTGCAAGAGTTCGCGGAATTTAAAAATTGTGTACATAATTATAATTATTTAAAAAAACATTGTTTATCATAGTTTGATAATTGTAAGTAATAAAGAAAACAAATTTGGATAAGATTTTTAAAATAAGGTAAATACTATGGAGGCTTACCTTAAAAATCAGCTGATGAAATTAGGAAAATGTTAAATAGCTCCAGAGTTATTCTAATTTTTTTAAACATCGAAATTTAATTTTTTTCTAATTTTTTCATATTAAATTTATATTTTACCTTCAACTTGGGCTTATTAGATAGAAAAAGTGGATTACTGTCCATTACAAGAGGATTACTTCAGATTACAATAAATTAACTAGGGTTACAGTGGAACCGTCGAATCACTCAGGATTACAATTCTATTATCTGAAATTAAAAGTGGATTGCCAGGGTTACAGGTGAATGAGAAACAGATTACTTTAGCTTACAAGTAGATTACAATAGATTTATCGACTAAAAAATGATTCCTCAGATTACAATAGATTTTCCTGTTAACAGTGCATTAATCATATTACTTCTGATTACAAGTGGATTACTAAAGGTCACAACTACTTTCTAAGATCAAAAGTGGATTACCAAAGCTTACAAGTGGATTATCTGTGATTAAAAATGTATTTTGTAAGATTAAAAGTAGATTACATTGAATTAAAAGAGTGCAACATATAAATACAAGTATATTACCTAGGATAACAAAAATATTATTTAGGATTACATACACGTTACCCAGTCTTAAAAATAAATTGCATTAGATTACTTCAGATAGCAAGTGGATTTCCTCGGGCTAAAAGTTGTAACTAAGAATTTTGGCAGAATTATCTAGGATTACAAGTGGATTACCTAAATAAAATTGTATACTTACACTGGATTAGAGTTAAGTTGGATTAATTAGATTACAAGTAGATTGATGTGGATTGCAGTCGAATTACCTTAGAATTCACTTTAGAATTGTATTGACTTTATAAGTCGTTGAACTAAAAATTGCTTTCGAAATTTAAAAAAAATGGCGAATGCAAGGTGGCGAAAAATGAAATTCAAAAACTGGTTGGATTCACATGAACATTTTTTTTGCACAATTTTTTGGTCGCAGATTTCAATTTTGTTTTAGAAAGTTTCGGAAATAATATTTTGGACCCAATATGCCGACTAAACAAAACTCAAAAGTCGTTCGATTTAAATGAAAATTTGTTTGCATAGGCTTTATCAATTGTTGACCTTCAATTTATTACAAACAATATTTTTTAAAAAATGGCGGATTCACTAAGGCACAGAAACAAACTCAAAAAATGGTTCGACTCTCGTACAAATTTTGTTTCCGTTTGGGGGGGGGGGGCGTTGCTCATTTCAAATCTATTTTAAGTAAAGAAAACCAAATTTCAGATCTAATTTTGAAAAAATGATTTTGTTTGAATGATTTTTTTCTGGCTTTGTCCAGATTTTTGGGATTCTGATCCAGTTTGTCATATTCCGAATTTTTATGCCATTTAAATCTCACCAATTCATATATCTAATTTAAACATATGTAAATCCATGAACAGCTATTTTAACAACAAGCATTACTTTTATGAAACATGTTGTAGTTTCGTTGATTTTAATTTTCAGAATTTGCACGCGGAAAAAGATTTAGCTGGACCCATACATTTGTTATTATTTTAACCTTCAAGTATATTTATTACATAGACAACTAAATATTTATTTCACCCAACTAAATTTTGTTATTATTTTAACGAAATCTTTTGGTAGATGGAGTATTCGGTCGATTAAAACCAAATTTTCTCTTGAGCCCACCTATTAGTTTGTTGAATCGACCAAAATTTATTGATAAATGATGTTATTTTGTCGACCAGGGTAATCAATTAATTAGCTTCTGATGTGAGATATTGCTGATTACTAGTCAAATAAATTTTCCAAAGAAACGAGAAAAAATCTGCCTCAGCCCGGATTTGAACCGGGAACACAACTATTCACGAGTGAAGCATCATCAAATTAAGTCACCCTGAGCTTCAGCAGATAGATTATCTTTTCTTCTATAGCCACAGGATGACGCGTGGCTGCATCTTTTTAACCTGTAAAATTTTATTTATTAATTCTAATTTGAGTAAATTTATTAATCTGAATATAATTTAATAATTGAAGTTATGTTGTCCGCCAGGGCAATTAATTAATTAATTTCTTATGTGTGATATTGCTGAATACTAGGCAAATTATTTTTCTGAAGAAACGAGATAAAATCTGCCTCAGCCCGGATTTGAACCAGGAACGCCACCATTCACGAGTTGAGCGTGAACCAATTAAGCCACCGAGGCTTCAGTAGATAGTTTCTTGTTTCTTCTATAGCCACATGATGACGTGGATCTGCATCTTTGCAACCTGTAAAATTTTAGTGACTTATTATAGTCTAAATAAATTCAGTAATCTGAATATAATTTAATCATTTATTTTACGATGTTGACCATTTCTGATGGGACTTATTGCTGATTACAGGTCGAATAATTTTTCTGAAGAAAAGATTAAAAATCTGTCTCGGTACGGATTTGAACACGGAACGCTACTATTCATGAGTGGAGCGTCAACAAATTACGCGCCCGGGGCTTCAGCAGATAGTTTTTCATTTCTTTTATATCCACAGGATGAGACAGATCTAAATCTTTGTAAACTGTGAAAATTAGGTTTAATTCATTCAGATTAGAATGAATTGCTAAAATAGGAGAAACGAGATACTGTCTTCTAAAGCCCCAGTGGCGTAATTGATTAAAGCTCTATTCGTGAATATTGGCGTTCCCGGTTCGAATCCAGGGCGAGGCAGATTTTTTCTCGTTTCTCAAAAAAAAATTTTGACCAGTACGCAGCAATATCTAGCATCAGAAATTACTCAAAATTTTTCTGATTGAACCAAATTTCCAGGTTTTTTCACAAAAAAAGTTCTTTTGGGTTCATGAAATTTTTTTAAAGTGTTAACTACTACTTCCATGTTACCTAACGATAATCTGACGTTTCTTGAGACTTGGGTGTGGTTCTCATTATCATTATTTATCATTTACAAATCGCTTCTTCGACTGCTAATAAACTGGCATCATTTCACTTGTATGAAGTTATTACACCTTTGCCTGTTCCAGGAAAACCATTTCAGGTTTAAGGGATGGGCGTTCGACTAACAATTTTCCTCAAACATCTGAAACGTACAATTCGAAATATCTTTCGTGTTTGGTAACAATTTTGAGGTACGGCCAGAAGCACGCAACCGCCAATTTTAAGCTGTTTCAGTTTAATTAGTCGCTCATGCTTCTTGATCATACAGGAACCGGAAATGGTAAACCGTAAAAGCAATGAGCGCGAACGCTTGCTGAGTCGAGGATCGATACCGTCATTTGGATTTTGCTGCTTGCGCATGAGATTAATAAAAAGACCTTGTTTATGCTTAACTTTAATTATGTACTTTGGTGGAAACTTTCACTATTTATTTAAAAACGAACGTTTTTGTTAAAAAATTATAGTTCGGGTTAAAAATTCAAATGTTTTGTGAAAACTTCGTCTCTTGAATTCAAATTGAAAGAGTTTTTTTATAAAATTCAACTATTTAGTTACATATTTAACTGTTTCTTCAAAAATTAACTTTTTTATTGAGAAGTCATATTTTTGGTTCAAAAATTCAACTGTTTTGTAAAAAGTGTATTCCTATTAATTAAAAAATTCGTCTTTTGGAGTAAAAAATTAAACTATTATTTGAAAAATTAAACTAATTTACCAACAAGTACTTTTTTAAAGAAAATTTAACAGTTTTTTATAAGGCTTGTTGTTTTGGATTTATAATTCTTCTTTTTGAATTTGAAATTCATCTTTCCATGAAAATGCCGTATTTATTGGTCAAAAGTTACTTTTTTAATGGAAAATCTTTAATGGGAATTCACTCATTTTTTATAAAAAATTAAATTACTTTGTTAGAAATTAAACTGTTGCGTTCAAAATTTATCTTTTTGTTTGGAAATCTTATTATTTTGTTAAAAATTAACTTTTTTTACGAAATTTGTTCTTTTGGCATCAAAATACCATAATTCGTTTACGATTTGTATACAATTTTTACTAAAACATCTTTCTAAGTTAAATATTTAACTATTTTGTTAAAAATTTTAACTTTTTTGTTGAAAATTCCTCTTTATTGGTCGAATTTAATAGTTGTTTTTTTTCATTTTTCAATTTAAGTGCTTTGTTGTTAATATATCAACTATTAGATTTTTCTTTGAGAATTTGCCTTTATTGGTTCAAAATTAAACTATTTGGCTGACAAAATTTCTTCAAAATTAATTAATTTAGTTGAATATTCATCTCTGCTTGAAAATGGAACTATTTCGTTGATAATTAATAGGTTAATTAAAATTTTACGATTCCATTTTCTTAAACCTTTTTTAGTTCAAAATATTTTTCTTGGTCAAAAATTTATATTTTCGGGTTCACAATTCAACTGATAAGTAGAAAAATTATTTTTTTGGCTTCATATTTCAAACATTGTGAGAGGAAATTTAACTGCTTGATGAAAAATGTAACTGTTAAAAATTAACTTTTTTGTAGATAATTTCTTTCCTTTACTTGAAATTTCAACACTTAGAAAGAAAATTCCATCATATTGATAATAATACAACTATTTCGTTAAAAATTAAGTTTTTTTCAATTCATATTTTAAGATCAAAAATGTAATATTTTTAGATTAGAAACTCCACAAATGTTTGAATAATTATATTGTCTGAAAAATTTTTATTCCGGAAAATTCAACTCTTTTGTAGAAAATTCTTATTCTTGTTAATGTCTCCATGAAAATTCATATTTTTTTATTAAAAATTCATATATTTTTATTTTAAATGAAAATTCAAGTTATTTTAACTTAAGAGCTTAGAAATATGGTATCTGCCTTCTATTTATTTAAAATATGTTATCTTCCTATTTGATGAAAAAATCCTATTTGCCCTATTTTGAGATTTTTTTCTTGCTAGCGTAAAAAAAATAATAAAATGTAAAAAATACCGATTCGTGTCTAAGCTGACAAAGTCCCTGCTTCAAGTTTACTTTTAGTTTACTATTCATTAAAGTTTCCAAGTAAAGTACACCACAAAATCCCGGTATCAAGCAAATCCTTAATATTTATAGAACCAAAAGTGAGAGTTTTCTCAAGTCTTCAAAAGTTTCCTTTGATTTTCGAAGCTCCTTGGCCATTATTTTCCGCTTAACTGAATATTTTCTAATTTCTTTTGACTTTCAAGAAAATGTTTTATTACGTTTCAGAAAACATAATCAACATAAGGAAAAAGTAATGACTAAAAGTTTAATACACCTATAAAGAGAAAGAACAGAATTCAAATTCTCTATGCTGTTCTAAGCTTTTCCCCATTTCTAAAGAATTCTCCTTTTTCATCAGTTCTCAAGAAACTTTCCCCTTTTTGTTCTTATTTTCCTCCTTTTTCCCTTTTTCCGCTTTCCTCGTTTTCCCCTTCCTCTAGTTTTTAAAAAATTTAACGATTTTCTTTAAAAGTATTCTTTTTTGGTGAGAACTTCAACTATTTTGTTAAACTTTTGCCTAATTAAAAAATGTATTCGGTTGGATTTTAAATTCACCCTCTTGGACTTGAAATTCATCTTGTAAAAATTTATCTTTTCTCTTGAAAATTCGTCTTTTTGGGTTGAGAACTTAGCTATTTGTTCAAAGATATCGATCATTTGTTAAAAATTCGACTACTTTGATCAAAACACCTAATTTTTTCAAAAATTGCACTGTTTTTTTTTCTTGAAAATTCGTCTTACTGGATAGGAAGTTCGTCCTTTAGAATTAAAAATTCATCTTTAGGTGGAAAAGTAATCTTTTTTGGTTAAAAGTTACTGTTCAATCAAAAATTCTAATTCATGAATTATCCCCATATCTTTAAAATTAAATTATTCCATTGAAAATTCAACCATTTATTTTAAAAATACCTTTTTTGTTTGAAAATTGAACTAATTTTTGAAAGTTAATTCTTTTTAGGAGATAAGTTTACTATCACATTTTTGGATAGAAAAATTCATCCTTTTAAATTTAAAATTGAACTTTTGGTAGACATGCTACCTTTTTTGTTTGTTAATTAAATTATTTTGGTGCAAATTCGATTATTCTGTAAAAAATTCAGATCTTTTTATGGACAATTCGATTGTTTCGTTAAACATTGATCTTTATGAATAAAAAATTAATTCTTTTTAATTAGAATTTATCTTTTGGTTGAGAATTCATAATTTTGGGGTTAAAATTTAACTGTTTTGTAACAAATTTCTTTTTTTGTTTTAAAAATTCATATTTTTTAGTAAAAATTTCTTCATTTTTCATTCAAAATCCACCTATTTCATCAAAAAATAATACTTTTTGGTATATTTATATTTTAAGGGTTTAATTTTAACTGCTTTGGAGAAACCTCGACTTTTTGGGTTGAAACTTAAATAGTTTTGTCGAAAATTGAACTATTTTATTGAAAATGAGCTTCTTAGTTAAAAATTTAACTTTTTTGTCAATATTTTATGTCTTGCCTGAAGAATTCTTTTTGTCGGGATTAAAAATTTCACTCTTTTGTTGAAAATTCTTTATTTATTATGAAAATTCAAATATTTGGTTGAAAATTTCCGCTTTGGTTAAGTATTAAACTATTTTGTTCAAATTCTATATTTTATTTAAGATTAACTTTACACAACTTTAAGGAAAGGCCATAATTATTTTCGTAAGTTAAACTGTTTTATTGCAAATTCGTCCTATTGGATAGAAAATTTGTCATTTTGGATTTAAAATTCATCTTTTTGGTAGAAAAGTCATTCTTTTTGGTTAACAGTTACTCATTCAATTAACAACTCTAGTTAAGATTTCATCACTTTTGTTGAAATTTAGTTATTTCCTTAATAATTCAATTATTTTGTTAGAATATCTTTTGGTTAAAAATCCAACTATTTTGTTGAAAATTACTTATGTTGTACAAAATTCATTTTTTTGGGTTGAAAATCTACTATTTTGTATAAAATTCTCATTTCCGACTAATAAAATTATTAGCTATTAAATTTTTCTTTGAGAATTGATTATTATTTTTAAGTTCCACTACCTGTTTCAATGTTAAACGAATTTGTTAATAAATGATTTATTCAGTTGAAAATTCATCTTTGGTAGAGAATTGAACTGTTTTGTGGAAAAATCTGTATTTCTTTTTGTTGAAAAATAATGTGTGAATAAATATTGTTGCATCATATTTGTGGTCAAATATCGATATTTTTAATTGAAAATAATTCTATTGTTTAAAAATTCAAATTTCCGGGTTAAAAATCGAATTTATTTTCAGAAAAATCGTCTTATTGGCTTGAAATTTCAACAGTTTGGAATAAAATTCAAGTTTTTGGTTTAAAATTCAATTATTTCTTGTCTGGACATAATTTCATTTTTGAAAATTTAACCCTTCTGTTAAAATGTCATTTTTATTAGATTTTCATCTATTTTGCTTCAAAGTTTTACTATTTCGTTGTGAGAGCAAGTTTTTCGTGAAAAATTAATATTTTTAAGGTAAAAAATAATTTATTTCGTCGAATGTCAATTTTTTTGTAAAAAAATTAATTTTTTTGGGCTGAAAAATTAAATTCTTCAGTTTATTATTACCTGTCTTATTTTCATTTAAGAGCTTTTTCATTTAAGCTGTGAAGTCTGAAACAGTCTTTTGAAATTTGTATTAATTTAATTCACGAATTTTCATATCTATTCGATGATTATTTAAATGCTGTGGCAATTCAGATAAAAAAACTTATCTTTGAAGCATGTAACTTTTGGTATCAGAAGACAACTTAAGTCTGGTAAGGTGCACTTAGGACGAAATTCAATTGAGGTTAAACTACTAATGCTGCTAATTGAAGCGTCATGGAATTTCTATAAGAGGCATTCTGAATCAATGTCATGGATTATAAATTTAAAAAATTTTAATTTCAAGTTTTTTATTCCGTTTATAAAAGATCTTACTTTAATTTTAAAAAGATTAAAATTCCATACTTTGAAACTGAATGATCAGGGGCAATGAAAAATCGTAAAGAGAAAAGTTAGGAAATTGCGAAAATAAATTTTGCGATTACCCTGGTATAATATTTTTGTTGATGATTCATTTGTCTGGTTTTTATATTTATATTTCTTCTTTTTTATTTGCTCTCTCTTGACGATAATATTTTTACTCCAAATTTTATAATAATTCAGAAGTTTAAAAATTGTTTTAATAATGTATTATTTAGGCTAAAAAATAATTTTTTCGAATAAAAATTCATCTGAAATCTTCTTTGGTTGAATATTCAAAGTTTAAAAAATTCTCTTTTCGGTTTAAAAACGCATCTATTTTGTTAGAAATTTTATTCGTTTTTCTTAATATTTAATTTAAAATTCATCTCTTTGGTCACAAATTTTTCTTCTTTTTGTTAAAAATGTTTTCTTAACTGCAAATTTGACTTATAAATTTAAAGATACATAATTTTATTGAAAAAATCTTGTTTGTATAAAGTCTATTTACTATGTTAAAAAATTAAACAGTTTTCTAGAAAAATTGTTTTTTGGTCAAAAATTTGCCTTTTCTCCTTAAAAGTTCAACTTCTATGTTAAAAATTAATTTTTTTCGGATTCATCATTTTAGTAACTGTTTAATAACAGTCTACTTGAAAATTAATCTTCGTTGATTGAGGCTTCATCTACCAATTTTTTTTTAATTCGTATTTTTTGGTTTAAAATTTCATTGCTCGATTGAAGTATGCACAGAATGTAAAAAAAAAACATTTTTTTTAATTAAATATTTATCTTATTTAGTTTATAATGACACTTTTTCATTGAAATTTTTTCTCGTTGGTTTAAAGTTGAACGAATTTGTTGAATACTCGTTTTTTTTCTTCAAATTTAATGTTTTTAACGCACTAAGTAACTATTCCACTTTCTGTAGGCAATTGATCTTTTTTAATTGGCATTTTAACATTTTTGGTAGAAAACTGAACTTCTTTGTCGAAATATTCTCTTTTTTTGTTAAAATTAACATTTTTTTTTAATCAAAAGAACTTTTTTTCAATACTTTGGATGACATTTTTTATCTTTCTTGACTTAAAAACCGACAAAAAATTTGGTTTGCTGAAAATTCGTCTTTTAAAATTGATATTTATTATTTTTTTGAAAATATGACTTTTTTGTAGAAAATTTGTCTTTTTATTTTAAAATTGTTTCTTTTGTTATCTTTTTTTTTATTTCAAATCAGTTTTTTTTTACTGAAAACAGTATTGTAGAAAATTAGTTTTCTTGGTTCAAAATTGGTATTTTCTTATTAAAAGTTCAACCTCCATCTTAAAAATTGATAATTTTGTAGACTTATCATTTTAGTAACTGCTGCCTGGTTGAAAATTAACCTTTGTTGGTTGAGGACTCATCTATTTTGTTTAAAAATTCGTATATATTGGTTAAAAATTTCATCGCTAAATTAAAGATTGCACAGGTTTTTTATAAAATAATTTTGTTTAATTGAAAATGTATCTTATTTAGTTGAAAATGGATCTCTTCTGTTAAAATGTTTTCTCGCTGTTTTAAAGTTTAACGAACTTATTGGAATGTTTTGTTTGGAATTGATCTTTTTAGTTGACAATTCAACTTTTTTGTTAGAAAACTGAACTTCTTGATTGAAATATTTGTTTTGTTTGTTAAAAATAAACTTTTTTTTCATTCGTAAGAACTTTTGTATTTTTTCGTTATTAAAAATTCAACTTTAACCTTTTTTCGTTGAAACTATAACTGTATTTGCAAAATTTGTCTTTTCTGTTTAAAGATTCATCTATTCGGTTTAAAAATGCATCTCTTTTGGTGTAAGTTAAATTTGTTGCTGTTAAAAATAATTGTTTTGATTGACAATGTAAATATTGTATTTTTGGTTGAAAGTTTATCTTTTTTAGTTGAAAATTCATATTTTTCGGTAAAAACGAAATATTCTTGGTTAATGTTTCTTCTTTTTTGGTTAATAATGCAACTGTTTATTTGAAAATTAATTTTTTCACAATTAGGATTAAATTTTTTCTTTCTCGCCTAAAAAATATTTATTTGCAGAAAATTCGTCCTTTTGGTTGAAAATTGTTCTTTTTTAGTAAAAATCTGAACTAATGTATTCCAATTATAATTTTTATCTTTATCATTTTAATTAAAACTTCATATCTATCGTTCCAAATGTGACTACTTTCTTTAAAATTCATTTTTTTTTATTAATTTTTTACTGAAAATTATCCCTCGCTATTTTTTGGATAAAAGTATATATTTTTTAATTAAAAATTAAACTCTTTGGATTAAAATTTACTTGATTTTTTCGTAAAAATCAGATACTATTACGTTTTGCACTGATAGGATTCATCTTCTTGGTTAAAAATTCAATTTTCGAGTTCCAAATTTAACTGTTTTTATTGAATTTCAATAATTTTTGTTTAAAATTCATCTTTATCTTTCATCTTTCTTTAAAAAGTTCTCATTTTGATATATGAAAAATCAGAGAAAAGGGAGGGAATTTTGAAAATAAAGTTTTGAGGCCACTCTAAATAAAACCAAAATTTATCAAAAAAAGAGCCTGGGAATAATGTAAAAAAAAATTTGTGACTCTAGGCATTTTATTTAGATTTTCGGTGTAAATCTAAATATATAAATAAATACGTATCTAAATTGTGACTGTCTTAGATTTTGGAATAAATAAGAAATACTAGAATCGGATGCACATAGTTCCAACTACAATTCCATTCGGCTGCAAAATGAAACTGACAACTGCATCTGAGAGGGAAAAACATCTTACATTTCGGGGGCATTTTCTTATTCTCCGTTCCAGATGCGCTGTTAAAAGAAAAATTGAAATTTACGAGGTTATCCCTTTTTACTCGAAATATCCTTTCCAACTTGTCGCTTTTCATCAACAAAAAAGAATCCAGAGGCTGAAGCTGGAACAAAATGTATATTAAGTATTCAATAAGTATCTTGCGATATAAATTTCGCTTTGAACATTACAAATGTGCGAAAAATTACTACTACACGTCCTGGAAATATTTTTAAAGAAGGTTCCAAAAATGATGTCCCACAGTTACAATAAACTAGAAAAATGTTGAAGAACAAAAAAAATAACATTTCACCTTTAATAGGTGTCAAATTATGACTCCTCAAAAAAACTCTTTAAAAAATGGCTAGGAAATCCAATTCTAAAGTTTGTATCTGTATTTTGCAACCTGTCGATTTTACAAACAAGTTTTAGAAATATTCATTAAAGAACACGCCATTTTAAGTGATTTTGAAAAAAAAGAACGACCTAGCCCAAATATATTTATTTTTCTGAATTTATTTACATTTTATGCATCCTATGTTTAATAAGCAAGTCTAGCTTATATGCATGCTAAGTTTGAATTAAAGACGTAATTTTATAAAAACAATTAATCTGCTTACATATTCTTTTAATTATAACAATTAACAACAATTGTTTGTATTTTTCGCATTTTTAACATTAAACAATACAATTTTGTGAAAATAATTCCTCAAATAAAATTTTTTATGAATCATTAATAAACAAAGTAAAAATAGTTCATTTTTTAATTTTCCTTTCATACACTTTCAAGAACAGATATTTGGGAAGTATTTTTCACAATAAAAACAAAAATAAGATATGCACGAAATTAATAGCTTGAAGAGCATTATTTGAACAATGACTACAAAATAATAGTTTGTTAATTAAAAAATAAAAAAGTTTATTTGTTATGAATTAGAGATTGAAATATGCGACCAAAATACTTAACTGCGTTGGCAGTATATTTTTCAGTATATACAGAGTCTTCTGAACAAAAAGAGGTGAAAGTTCCATTGTCATAACACTTGACCTATGAGAGGTAAACATTTTTTGATTTCTCCCAGAATTTACTCACCTATTATTTATCCGGATAGAGTTTTTCGTAGGACATGAAAGAAACGAGTTTTTAAATAAAAAACTTTTTTGGATGAAAATAGCGAAAAAAATTTAAACAGGGGGCTTTAGAAATACGTTAGAGTTACTCTACGTTAAATTTTGGCATCAATTTTTTTTGGAATTATTCATATTTCAAAAATCTTAAAACAAATTTCAATACAAATTTGAGTTATTATAGAATAAGGTATAAAATTTGATATTATTATACATACAAAATTTGTTCTAGAAATTTATACAAAAAAAAAGTTCAAAAAATTGTTGAATTCAATTTTACGTCCATTAATCACCATTTTATTTTTTCCAGTCAGAATATAAATATTTCCTAATAATTTTTATTTTTGCTTAAGAAATGATGGCGAATCATGTAGATCTACGAGTCATCATACTTTTTTTTAAATAAAATATTAAATTGTCAGGGATTTTGATAATCTGACTAAAAAAAAATAAAGGTTGCATTATTGACATAAAATTGAATCAACAATTTTTTGAACTTTTTTTGGTAAACATGTTCCAAACGAATTTTTTCTGTATTAATAATATGTAATATTGGTAAAAATGTAAAACGATTTTAATACGACTTTAAGATATTGAGAAAAAACTATAAGACTTAATATTATAATACATACCAAATTTTGTTTGAAAACTTTGACCAAAAAATAACAAAAATTGTTCAATTAATTTTTTCGTACATAACGTACACTTTTATTTTTTTCTAGTTAAAACATAATTTTACCCTTCGTAAAAATAAAATATAATGGTGACTCTTTTAGATCACGAGATATTGCCATTTTAGTGGGACCGTGCGCGACCAGTGACTTGCTTTCTCATTTCGCAGCGTATCGCGGCCCATGCGAGGACACGAGGAACTGTGAGGACAGTGTGGTAGCGCCGCACGATCTCACTAAAAGAACGATATCCCTTGATCTAGAAGAGTCAAAATATATTTTTTATAATTAAAGGTAAAAATTATAAGCAATCTTCATATCCTTAACAGAACAAAATAAACAGGTACGTTATTTACGAAAAATGGAATTAATTAAATTTGTAATTTAATTTTTCGTCCGTTACGACCATTTTTTCCTAGGTAGAGTATAAAAATGCTTATGATTCCCCTTTATTAAAAAATAATGCTTCCGTTTTTATAATACGAGATAAACCTTTTAGTGAGATCGAGGATCATCACCACGCTGTCCGTCTAGTATCCCAGTAACCTCGCACACGTTGAGGCACGCAGAGAAACGAGAAAGCAGCTCGGTAGTCGCGCACAGATTAACTAAAAGAACAATATTCCTTGATCTACAGGTCAAAATAATTTTTTCGAATAAAAGGTCGATTTTTAAGGAATTTTTACATTTTAAATTTACAAAAATGAAAGGGTTCATTATAAACAAAAAATTTAATTAAAGAATTTTTCAGACTTTTTTTGTTCAAAATTTTCCAAAATAATTTGTTCTGCATTATTATAATTAATATTTTTTAAACCGGCAAATGAATTTTAATGAAACTTGAAGGATATACGGAAAAACTGTACGACCCATTATTATAATAAATACCAAATTTGTTTGGAAAATTTCGACCATTAAAGAGGTCAACAAATTATTGAATTAATTTTTTCGTGCAAAACGAACCCTTTTATTTTTTTCTAGTTACAATATAAAAAAGGCTCAGAATTTCACCGTTAATAAACAAAAAATTAATGTGAACTTTTGTAGATAATGAGATATTGCCATTTTAGTGGGACCGCGCGTGACCACTGTGCTGCTTGCTCGTATCGCTGCGTACCGCGGCGTGTGCGACGAAAAATTAAATTAAAATATAGTTTTTACTTTTTTGGGTAAAAATTGCCCAAACTAGTTTGTTATGTATTATTATAATTAATATTTTTGAAATCGTGAAACGAATTTTAATAGAACTTCAAGATAATAAGGAAAAACTAAACGACTGAATTTTACAACACATGTAAAATTTGTTTTGAAAATTTTTACCAAAGAAGGGCCACAAATTATTGAATTAATTTTTTCGTACATACGTACCCTTTTATTTTTTCGAGCTTGAATATTAAAATGCCTTCAAATTTCACACTCTATAAAATAGGCTAATTGGAACTCTTCTAGATCACGAAATATTGTCATTTCAGTGGGATCGTGCTCGGTGGCCAAGCACGCTTCGCTGCATTATAGACGAAACATTTAATTAAAAAATTTTTTTGCACTTTTTCGCACAGTATTTCAAAGGGAAATTTTTTCTGTATTATAATAATAAATCGTATACTTCTTTCTATAATACCTCAACTATTATTTAAAAATCCTTTTACGGTTTAAGAAATATATATAATTTAAGAAAATGTGATGCCAAAATTCAACATAACGCAAATCCCGTATTTTTAAAAATAATTGGTTTTTTTGAACCCAAAAAGTCTTCAATATAACATTTTTATTTCGCAGTAAAACTTTCTTTGTGGAGCCATTGACGTAAATTTATGCACAAACGAAATATTTTTAAAAACCCCCAAAAGAGTAATTTGCCCCGAAAAAGAGGTCAAAAGTAGTCCACTTTAAAAAGCCTGAATATTTTTTCATAAAATTTAATAGTTCCAAAACGCAGATACAAACTTCAGAATTCGACTTTTAGCCTCTTTGAAAAAAATGCGTTTATTTGAAGAATCATGACTCAGGATCTGTTAGAGGTAAAAGATTCTTTTCTTTTTCAGAATTATGTCTAGCTTAGTTTCGCTTTTGAAATTTTTGCTACAAAATCAAATTAAGAGGGCCCGGCTACGCAAATACGGTTTTTTTAACTTTTTCAAAAATATTTCCGGGGTACTTAGTAATTTATAGAACATGTTTAATTTTCATCAGAGCCCTTCAATGAATCGTTAAAACTAAAAAAAATGCGCTTTAAATACTTATTACAGTGAAAAAATACCAGATTCCTGAATTCTGAGCCCTGGCCCTGACAATTCTCGCTTCTCGCTTCTGTAGCTTTCGTAGCCATCCATTTATAACAATTTTCTCAAGCAAATACGGATACAAAGTTGACCGAGTGTTCGTGACAGAAAGTGTCGTAGCCCAGAGGCTCCCACAGGAGAATCGCTCTTGAGATATACCACCTGCTGCTTTTTCCTTTTAAACAGGAAAATAGTAGCGAGGCTTGACTTTACTCGAGACATCAAACCAATTTCATTACGGAATCATCAACATATTTATCTTGCATTTTAACGCACTCTCTTAAAATGAACCAGTAAAATCTCACTGATTTCCAGTGAACTTTAACTACTTGAAACAGCCAGAAGTATTTCACTGACAATCAGTGAGATTCCACTGGTTAAATCAGTGGAATTCCTTCATTGGTTGAATCAGTGAGATTCACTGGTTACCTAGTACCAGTTATCATCATCAGTAGTAGTTGTTAACACTGATAAGACCGAAGGTTCACGACTAGGCCGCTAGGAGCGCTATATCACCGATTGAATCTATCATTTAGCGCCACTGGTATATGCAGTAACGATGTTTCAGTTTAGTCTGTTACTGGATCACCCAGCCGAAGTCGTAAAATCACTGATTCGCCAGTAATAATTAAAAATACTGGTTCAACCAGTCAAAATTTCACTGATTTATTTTAAGAGAGATTATTGATGCAGCAAAGTTTATAGTCGCTTTACATGTCACAGGCTGTACTTGAACTATGTTACGGATTAAAGGCCCTCTCTGAGGCCCCCCTCCACCCTGAAACAAACGGTAACAAAAATATTTCTACCCCCCGCCCCACCTTCCTGTACGTAATTTCTGGTTACCGGAAATAGTAAGGTATGGAAGTTACATTTTCAGTTAAAAACATTCTTTTTCAACAAACAAAAAAAGGATTCTCAACAAAAACGTCAAATTTTCTACCAAAGAGGTTATACTTTTTTCAAAGAAATAAATTTTCAAGATAAGTTTAACTTTTACTCACGTATTTGAATTTTTAATTAAAATCTCAATTTTTAACAACCCGGTTAATCTTTTAACAAAAATTTCAAACAGAATAGTTAAATCCATAAGCAAAGAAGATTAATTTTCAACCAGACAGTGTCGATTTTATCCAAGGAAAGTGAAATTTTTTGAAAAAGACTTTTGACAAATTTTCAACAAAAAAATAGTTTAATTTTCATTTAGAAAAAATGACAGTTGACTTTTCAATGGCAAAGTATTAATATCAAACAAAATCTGAATTTTCTACAAAATAGTTTTATTTTTAACAAAACAGTTACATTTGCAACCAAAGATTTGGAATTTTAACAACAATTTTGAATCTCGAAGCTAACAGTTGAATTTTCATTCAAGGAAGGTCCAATTTCCACTAAATTAGATGAATTTTTACATTAAAAGACAAATTTCCAAAAAAATTCTTAAATATTCATCGAAAAAATATTTCAGTTGAATTTTCAATAAAACAGTTACATTTGTGAACAAAAAGAATTCCTTTGGATTCCAAATATTCTTAACCAAACAGTTACATTTTTAATCAAGAAAAATGCAATTTATATTAAAACAAATGAATTATTGAATTAAAAGAAAAATTTTCGAAAAAAGTTGAATTTTCAGTCAAAAAAGGATTATATGACTTCTTCAAACCAAAATGTAAGTTTTCAGCAAAAAGTAAATTTTTTACGAAATGATTGAATTTCCAACAAAACAGTTGAATTTACAATAAAATAGGATGACTTTTTATCAAAATTGTGGAAATTTTAACAAAAAAGGATGACACTTTGACAAAATTGTTGAATTTTTAACCAAACAGTTCCATTTTCCTTCAAGAAAAATGAAATTTCTACTAAACTTAATAGGTACAAATTTAAATTAAAAACTCAAATTTAAAAAAAAATAGGTTTTAACCAAAAAAATGTTTCAATTGACTTTTCATTATCAAAATATGAATTTGAAACAAAAATCGAATTTTCTGCGAAATAATTAAATTATCAATAAAACAGTTAAATTTCCAACAAAAATTAATTGCTTTTTAATAAAATTGTTCTTATCCAAACATTTGCATTTTTATCCAAAGAAGATTTCTTCTCAAGTGAAAATCTATCTATATTGTTGAAAATTCAACTGTTTTATCGAAAATACCTGTTTTTGGCTGTGATTCGGATTTGAATATTTCTTGAAAA
>NC_046664.1:72096454-72128012 GCF_010883055.1 Belonocnema kinseyi | reverse complement strand
TGACGCCTGAAACAAAGACCTTGGCTATTAATGGACCCAAGTGGGGAACCTTACATGACGACTTCGTGAGGTTCTTCGCTTGGGGTGATTGCTAGAGAGATTTATCAGCAACCTGGGTCAGAGCAGTGTTGCGGAACGAACGTGTTATTTACTTAAATAGCACGAGAATTCTGGATCAATTTGAAAAATCTCTATCCCTTCCACACACTACTCCTTTCCCCTGCCGAGTGAGTCACGCCTACCCCGAAAGGGAAATGGCTTAATAGTGTAATAAAAAAGATACAATTTCTACTAAAGTAGTCAAAATTTTCAATTAAAAAATTAAATATTCAGAAAAATAATTACATTTGTATCCAAAAAAGATATCAGTTAGCTTTTAAACACCAAATATGAATCTTAAACAGAAAGTAATTGTTTTACGAAATTTTTCGATACTTTTCAGCCAGGAAACACTATACATAAAGTACCACAGAAACACTAGGTTTAATTGAAATCGATCGTATGGCAGCCAGGTTTAATGTCCTTGATCTGGAAATCGTTTAAAGTTAAGAGAAAAAAATTGTTCCTTGAAAAAATTACTTTCTTGAGCGCCTTTATTTTTCAACATACCACTCAAAATTTTGTATCCTGAGCTAAATAAATTGAATAATTGAGAAAAAATATTTCACGGCTTAAAATAAAAAAATCAAGTATTTCAGAAAAACTAAGGGAGATTAAAAATTATGAAGGGGAATTTTTTATTATAATTTTTTGAAAGAATAATTTTACCTTATTAAATTTTTTTAAATTTTTTCTACGTCTTCGAGAAAAACCGGGTATTTTAATTTTTTTAATTCAAAATTTATTTACCCTAAAACAGCTTCGGCAAATAACTTTTGGGTAGAATTAATTTCCATCTAATTCGTGGACTATAGTGACAAATTTAAAAATATATTCAGAAATTAACCAGACACTTTGAAAAGTCAATAAATACGATTATAAAATATTCTTTCATACTTATATTTTTATTATTAAAACAAAAATCATTATTGCACAGAATACTAAGGTGTACCTTTATTTTTTGTTTCAGGTACGTATGACACATACAGTGGATTATTTACTGTTTCAAGATAGAATTTGATAATCGAATCGGTATGTAAATTATGACATTGAACAATTTCAAACCCCGTAAATCACCATTTTTCAATTTCATTTTTCTAAACAAAAAGATTGACATTTCTTTTTCCTTAAATTTAAATATTTAAACAATTATTCATTACTTTATAACAAATTACGAAAAAAGTTGTTCTTGGGGATTGGCTGTTTATTTAATTAAAATAAATTTTTTTGTATAAAATCTGAGAGAAGTTAATGTTACATTACGATTAATTAAAAATAGATTATATGTGAGAATTATTTAAACAGTTTTTATGAACAAATTTATTTTTACATTTTTCCACATATAGTTTTAATTTTGTATGGAATTATTATTAATAATAAATCAGTGGAATTCCTTCATTGGTTGAATCAGTGAGATTCACTGGTTACCTAGTACCAGTTATCATCATCAGTAGTAGAATTTTAATAGAACTTCAAGATAATAAGGAAAAACTAAACGACTGAATTTTACAACACATGTAAAATTTGTTTTGAAAATTTTTACCAAAGAAGGGCCACAAATTATTGAATTAATTTTTTCGTACATACGTACATACGTACATTCGTACATACGTAATTATGATTTACTATCATTCTGAGAAGTATCAAATCAATAAGTCATCAGAAAGACATTAATGTTTAATTCCGTCAAAAAATTGAGCTCATTCCTGAAAAAATATTGAAACTTTTAAATTAGTTTATCAATTTTGTTTAAATAATGACGAAATAGAATCTACTTTCAATTAATCCTAATAAAATATTAATTTCTCTCACACTTTATACCAAAACTCTGGACATCAACGAGCTAAACAGTACCAATCTGGGAAAAACGCCTTTCTTCATCAATTTTGAGTAAATTTCTCCTCCCTGGACAGGCCTGATATAGATTAATTGAATTTTTCTAAAAGCTATTAATTCATTATGATTTTATAGATTCAATAGCATTTTTTACAGTAAAAATATTGTTCCTAGAACGATCTTTCATGCGAGATGATGCACCCAAGAAAAAGATTAGGACTCGGGTGGTGTCGTGAATATTTCCCACGATATCGCGACTCCATTAACCTCTCCTGGAGATTAACTGTCAATTTATTCGACGCTCATACACAACGCGCTTTGAATCTTCAGTGAGTCGTGAAGTACGTGACACCGTCCTCCCAACTTTACACCTAATGCCTTTCTCTATTTCTCTTAAACCTTAGAATTCCCCTTTCTCACTCACTCTAACTGAGAATAATCAATACGAAAATTCCATAATTGACTCCAGTTATTCAAGTAAGTTGCTAGAAATGTTCGTAACATCACGACACGTTTAGAATACTAATGTTTCTAATATTTACGAAATTAGGTTGCTTAAACCGCAATTCATTAACTTGTATAGTGAAGTTACGGAATTTTTATCAATATTTAGAAAAATTATCTGAAAATTTCAAATAGTTTCTTAATTTTCTGAAAGAAGTGCACAAAATCAGGACCATTTGTGAGACAATATTATTTATGTTTCAAACCAAGAAAATTATTTTTTTTCTATAAAACGGGAATTTTTCAATTAAAAAAGGACAATCTTTAAAAAACTGAAAAGTTAAGTTTTCATCAAAAAATTAATTTTAAACTAATGTAAAAAACGGTTGTCGAATAAACAGTCCAGTTTTCAACCAAAGACATAATCCTTAAATAACAAACAATTAAAATTAGAGTATAGTTTAGCTTTTATTCAATTAGTTGAATTGTTAATTAAAAAGATGATTTTTTAACGAAATAATTCAAATCATTCCAAAAAATAGTAGAATTTTCATCCAAAAAATATTCGAGTTAACTTTTCAAGATCAAAATATGAATTTTTAACAAAAAATCCAAAAAGACGAATTTTTTCCACCAAAAAGGATTTATTTTTAACAAAATATTTGAATTATCTACCAAACTATATTGCACTTTTGTACAAGAAAGATGAAATGTTTTATAATACTAAAACAAATTTATTTTTAATAAGAAAGGACTTTTTTTTAGTCGAAATTTCATCGAGAAAATATTTCAGTTCATTTTTCAACATCAAAATATAAGTTTTAAATAAAAATTAACTTTTCTACGAAATATTTAAATTTGCAATCAAAGAGTTAAACTTTTATCCAAGAAAGATGATATTTCTCTGAAAACAGATAAATTTTTAATTAAAAAAAAAAATTTTTAATAGTTGAATTTTCATTCAGAAAAGATTTTAGTTCTTTTTCAAAAGCCAAAATATTAAATTCAGACAAAAAATAAATTTTATACGAAATATTCAAAATTTAAACAAAATAGCAGATTTTTAAACCAAAAAGTATGACTTTTCAACCAAATTATTGGATTCTGAAAAAATGAGTTGCATAGTAGATGAAATTTAAAGCTAAAAAAAACAATGTTTAAAAAAAGGGGTTGAATTTTCTGCTAAATCGTCGAATTTTTAACCAAAAAGTATGACTTTTTTACAATATTGTTAAATTTTCAACCAAAAATTTTTGACCATGAAAAATGAAAGTTCTACTAAAACAGGTGAATTTTTAAATCAAAAAGACAAATTTTCAAAATAAGAGTTGAATTATCGTCCAAAAATATTTAAATTGACTTTTCAACACAAAAATAGGAATTTTAAACAAAATTTAAATTTTCTAGGAAATAGTTTAATTTTTAGCAAAACAGTTACATGTTTCCAAGAAAGATGTAAAATTTATACTGAAAAAATGAATTTTTAAATCAAAAAGACAAATTTTCAGAAAAAATAGTTTTCATCAAAAAAAAAAGTTAGGTTGACTTATAAGCTTAATTTTTAACACACAAAATTGAATTTGTAACAAAACAGTTAAATTTGAAACCACAAAGGATGTCTTTTTAAGGAAAGTGTTGAATTTTCAACCAATTAATAAAATTTATAACTAAAAAGATAATCTTCAGGAGAAAGTTTTTTCGAATTAGAAGTTGTCAAAACTGAAATCTGAATGAAAGCAACATTTTCCTCTGCCGAATCAAAAGAACATTATACAAAAATATCCTCTCTTTCAAGTCAATAAAAATCGTTAAAATCAGAGTTACCTCCTTCGAATAAAAAAAATATAGATAGTAAAAAATACCATCATTCAACCCAATAAAGATGCTAAAAAATAGCCTGTTTTTAATAATTCAGAAAAAGAATAAATAACAAAAATTTCCTACCTTGCACCTCCATAAAAATAACAAAAATTTTCTCTTCAATTCAGGTAAAAACTAAATAAAAATTCGAAACACAAAAAAATAGTTTCTTATAATTAAAATTGAAAAAAATGACACAAACTTCCTCCCTTCCAATTTAATAAAAATGTTCAAAGACAAATCATAACAAATTGTCTCGGCCTCATACCCCCTTGAGCTGTTACGTAATTTAAGAACAATGCCTTATAGTGCAAATTAAATTTGAATGCATTTTTTAAAATTTAATTTAGAGACAGAAGACACCTTTAATAAGAATGAGTTTATTAAAACACCTTATTCTGATACTATAAGATTAAGAAGTGTTGTTTTCGACTGTATTGTTCACCACCTTTGGTGATTCATATCACAAATGCTAAGACTGCAAAGGAGTATTAGAGTTTCAGCATTTTTCCTGCATTTCATACAAAAGACGAGAAAGCGTTTTTCTCCTAGGTATAAAAAAGCTTGAGTTCTTTGAAGCTGAGCTTCTTCCGCGTTTAATAAACCCCTTTTCTGAACATCCCCGGAGGTACATATTAATTTGTCGTAGATGCAATTATAGCAACGATAGAGCGGAAGCAAGAGATGAAGGAAGGATTTTCATGCCGACGATGAGAAATTTTCTTACCTCACTGTCGTGTCTGCTTATCGGATTTAGAAGACGAAAATCGTCAAGGCATGGGATGTTAATTACTACCACCCTATGCTACATCGCGTTATTACGAGGATTAAGAAACCGGTTATAGATTGAAAATTCAGAGAGTCATTATTAACTGAGCATCGGGAATCTGTGCTAAGCTGCTGTTCACCAGGGTGATCCAAGAATGCACAGGACAATTTTTTTCAAATTTTTTATCTACTTCACCTTGAAATTTTGTTTAAATTCTCATAATCAAATATCTATTTTTAAATTTTCATTTTACGAATATGTCTGTCGGTCTGTTTTTCTATCTGTCCATTCGTTATAAATATGTCTTTCTAGTTAAAAATGCAACGTTCTGGTTCTTAATTAATTTAGTTTAGTTGACGATGCAACACTTTGGTAGAAAATAAACTAATCAGTTGAAAATTACCTTTTATCTTAAAAATAAAGTACGATAATTACCTTCTCTCTAAATTCCTTGGAGTCAGATCCTACTGCAATGGTGTGTAATATCACTCCACCTTCAAGCCAGAAATGAGCTTATCACTTTGGAGTGAAGCGTGATACTAAGTTGCAGAGGAAAATGACTGTATGGCTTGGAGTGATTAGTCGCTCCAAGTGGTGTCACTGGTCGCTCCAAATGATGTTACTGCTCACAACAAATGGTGCGACTAGTCGCTGCAATTGGTGTGAGTGGTTACTCCAAACGGTGTCACTGGTCGCTCCAAATCGTGTGTCTGGTCGCTACAATTGGCGTGACAGAATATAAAAACATCTATTGCATTAAATAATTTTTTATTTACTATATAATTATAATGAGTGCCTATATTAATGAAATTCACTTTTACAATTTTATAACTTCTATATTAATTAAATTTATATTTCTACTGGAACGTCACTGTTCTCCATCCTGAAACAAAAAGCAGATTAAATTATTTCAATTATTTATTGTAGTTATGATTTCAATTAGTTCAATCTCTTCTAGACGTTTTAATACTTTTATTAAATGGTTAAGTGAAATATTTGAAATGTATCTTTACCCAACTGCCAGTGGAGGGTTGCGTTCTTAAACGTTTACTAGGATGGCCTTCATGGCAGCACAACATGGACGCGGCTCCATCGCCTTCCTTAGACTCCAAAAATTCCGCCAAAGCGTCAGGAGTTTTACAAAAATTCTAAAGAAACACATTTTGTAATTTCACATTAGTCCTTAACCACATCCGCGTTTTCTATAACATACTAAAATAAAACAGTAATTCCAGGACACTTACTGTCACAAAGTTATAAGTATTCATCACAGCACAAAACACAATTTAATTGCACAAGCGTCCGGAAGTGTCAACTACTCTACCACGAAAGTGAAAGTGTTACTCATGAAAATGGAAAATTACAGTGAAAAGCACGCTAAAACGGCGCGCTGCTCCCACCACTCCACTCACTGCTGCGCTTCCATCAAATGCACTGGTGGGGGAATGACGTCACAGAGTTTTCGCACCAGTTGGTGTGACGTCACAAAGTTGTCGCACCAGTTAGTGTGACAGGCGTGGTTACTCTTATTTGGTGTTAGAAGAGCGACTGTATTTGATTCACAATAACGGAAACAGTCAAGCCGCTCACTTCAATGGTATAGCTGAACCACTGTAATGGAGTGGTTGAAGCATTCACACCAATCTTACAGTTACATTTTGACTCCAAGAAATTTAGAGAGTTCTTGTCCGAAAAAATCATCTTTATGGTTGAAAATTCAAGTAGTTGGTTAAAAATTCATATTTTTAGAAAATTATCCACTTTGGTTCTATTGCATTTTTGGTTTAAAATTTATTCTTCGAAAAAGAAAAGAAATTTCAAATTCAATCACTTTGATCAAACTGGCGAAAACTGAGCGCTTTACCTTAGTCTTCATTAAACTAAAAATAGAATACAACGAACTAAGTGTTGGCTCGTAAATCTATTAGTTTAATGTCTTTTCAGTCTCGCAAACAGGTTCCGTTGTGCTCGCTTTTAATCGGAAGTTTCAGAGCTCTCGGAGGTTTCTAGTCATATTTTATGAGGAATGATTCTCATAGTTTTATGAGCGCAGAATTTATCGTGAAGCGCTTCTGTCTTAAGAAGAACCAGTTTTACTCCTGATTATTAAACCTGTCATTTTACGTCATAATATCTAAGAATTAAGGGGCCACCCATAAATCTTGTTTCCAATTTTGGACTTTTTTGTGCCCTCTTGTTGACGACCTTATTTTTTCAACGCTCTCTCCCCTTCACCAAAAGTAGCTAAGCTGTTAAGGCTATCAGATTAATTTTTTAGAAGACTATTGAATTTGTAAACCATAAAGTTGAATTTTCAACAAAAAGTTAGTTTTCACCAAAAAATTTCTTCTTCAACCAAGAAAGATAAATTTTCTACTCTGTTAAATAAATTTTTCAATCTAACAGAATGAATTTTAAATCTAAAAGGACGAATTTTTTAAAAAAAGTTAAATATTAGACCAAAGAAGATGACTTTATTAAAATAAATCAATTTTCAATGGAATAATTAAACTTTTGAGAAAATAAGTAAATTTTAAACTCGAGAAAATAAGATTTCAAACAAAAATCGAATTGTTGAATCTTCTTTTTAAAATTTTTATTTATTAATAAAAAGAACGAATTCACTCCTTTTTGAATTCAAGAAATAAATACAAAACAAACAATTTAAATTTTCAACAGAAAAGTTCCTTTTTACTACATAAAATGAATTTCTAAAGCAAAGGATGAATTTTCAGTCCAAAGAATGAATTTTTTATAAAATAGTTGAACTTTTGACCAAAGAAGATGAATTTATCATAATATTTCAATTCGCAACAAAATATTTATACTTTTAAGAAAACAAATTATTACCTGTAAAAAGTAATATTTTAACCAAAAAGCGAATCTTTAAATTTTCAGTTAAAAAATTAATTTTCAACACAAAAAAACGAATTCTGACCTATTTAAATTCAAGCGAAAGATACAGAACAACCTAGGTGAATCCTAAACGAAAAAGATCATTTTTTTGGAAGACAGTTGAATTTTCAACCCAAAAAACTGAATTTTCAATAGAACAGCTTATTTTGAACATAAAAGTTTATTTTCAACCACAATTTTTATTCGAACAAAGAAGATAACTTGCCACAATAGTTCAATTTTCAACATAATAATTGAGCTTTTGACCAAATTAATTAATTTTCTACAAAAAAAAAATATTTCAACCTAAAATCGAATCTTTAAATTTTCAGTCTAAAAGAAAAGTTTATTTTCTACTGTAGTAGATGAATTTTTAAACCAAAGGGACAAATTTTCATAAAAAAGTGGAATTTTCGATCACAAAAGATAACTGTATCACAATGTTTTGATTCTTAACATAATATTAAACTTAAAAAAATTAATTAATATTTTAATAGAAAGAAAAAGAGTTTAACGAAAAATCGAATCATTGAATGTTTAACTTAAAAAAATTATTTTTTTAAATTTTATGAATTGAAAGCCCAAAAGTTGAATTTTCAACATAAAATTTCATGTTTAACCATGAAAGAAGGTTGAATTTTCAACAACAAAAAAACTACTTTATGAAAATCGTTCAATTTTTAACAGCATACATAAACCTTTCCGATAATAGTTAAATTTGTAACCAAATACAGAAATTCACAATCAAATCGTTGAATTCTCAAATTTAAAAGATAAAATTTCAACAAAAAATGAAATCTTTTAATCTTTAGTTTGAAAAGTTTATTTTCAACAGACAAAAAACGGATTCTTAAGTAGTAGAATTAGACCAGAAATACATTAATTACGAATTATTTGAATCCTGAACCAAAGATTCAATAAAATAGTTCAATTTTCATAAAACAAGATTAGATTTGTATTCAGAACGATTAATTTTTCAGAAAATATATGACTTTTGTACCCCCGATTTAAATTTTCAACTTATACAGGATCAATTATACTAAGAAATGTAAAAGGGACATTTAAAATAAAATAATTAATTTTAACAAGAAAAAACGAATCTTCAACAACATTCATGAATTTTCAACCGAATAGTTAAAATTTTAATCAAAAGAATCAATCATAAGAAACATGAATTTTCAACGAAAGAGTTTAATACTGAATAAAATCTTTTAATTTTAAACCAAAAACATAAATTTTTAACAAAAAATATTAATTTTGTGCCCAAAGAGACGAATTTTCAACAACAAATATACACGACTCTTCTACCTGATAGTTAAATTTTCAATTTACACATAATATACTTTTTTTGAACATGAGAAAGTTGAATTTTCAAATAAAGAAATTAAATTTTAACCAAAATAACCATTTGAACCATATACATGAATTTACAACAAAGTTGTTGACTTTTGAAGCCAGAAAGGCAAACTAGCTACAAAATAATTACATTTTCAAATCAAAATATGAATTTTCGACAAAAAAGTTAATTTGCCACGAAATTTTTCAAATTATGAGCAAAAGAGACCAATTTTATGAAAAAAGTTCATTTTTTAATCAGACAAAAGAACTTTTAACCCATCAAGATATATTTTGAACGAAAAATATAATAGTAGACTATTTAAGAACAACAAACAAAAAGAACTTTTAACCATAATTATTTCAATTTTCTTATCCGGTTTTAATACATTTATTCACATTTAAACATTAAAACAAAAAAGGGAAAAGGGCCAAGTTCTTTAAAAACAGGAAAAAAAATTATTATTTAAAAAAATGTTAATCAGGTGTATAGGGAAAACATGTGAAGTGCATTCCTTAACGTTACTTTCACTACCGCCTTGTCTCAGCCTGTTCCCAACTTTAGTTTTGAGCACTTTACAATATTTAAAAAATTAATTTTTTTACACTAAAAATTTTTTTATTCACATAATTCGACATTTATGTAAAAATAGAAAAGATTCCTTCATTCGAAAAGAAATGACTAAACTATAATATTGATATGTTCTATTTAAGAGAGAAATAAATTTATGTGACTTATAATAATTAACAATTTTTGTTTATAGTAAAACTTTTTTTATTGACACAATTAAAAGTTGATGTAAGAATAGAAAAGAATCCTTGATTCATGGAGCATTAATTGACTTACTTATAATTCTGTCTTTTACTTTTTCTATAAGAAAGAAATTATGTATGTTAATTAATTATTATTTTATTTATATAGGGGAGTGTCGTATAGGTTGGGACACTGAATAGGTTAGGACACTGGATAAGTTAGGACACTGTACAGGTTGGGACACTTTATAGGTTGGTTCACTTTGTAGGTTGGGACACATTATAGGTTGGGACACTTTGTAGGTTAAGACAATTTAAGGGTTGGGACACTTTATGGATTGAGGGTCTTTATAGGTCAGGACAGCGCATTTCCTCCTGTTCTTTGTAATGCAAGGCAAAAATGTCGTTAAACGTATAAGTTAGGACACGTATACCGTATAGGATGAGACACGTTCTACTAACACGTACTCAAAAGTACTAAAAGGTTCTCTGTGGCGTTTTCGAATTTTTTTTTCAGACTTATTTTTCATGTTTTAAAAAGTGTCCCAACATATACTACAACCATTTTTTCCGCAGACTGGAAAACATTCAGAAAATCAACTATGATTTTTTTTGCATCGTAAATACTTCAAAACAATGTAATGAAAGAACAGAAGTATTTTCATGGAAAAAAAGTTATGGGACAAAAACAAAATCTGTCCCAACTTATAATACATTCCCCTACTTTTATACATGAATCCAAATTGAGAAACCCGGGCGAAGAAGATTTAGTAGCTACCAATTTGTTAGAGTAGTTAATGCTAATGCATTTCTGAAAGAGGAAGTTAGCCGATTTTTTTTTTGTTTGTAATGTTGTTATCCTATCAGAATGAAAATGAATGCTAAAGCCAGATCCCATGCATTTGTGGTGATTTCAGAAGTAAAATTAGATCCCGGCTTTATGGAGATTAACATTTTAATGAAAATTGAGAGTCTCTTGAATAATGTGGAATATGTCGGAAATTGTTAAAATGGAATGAACTGCTATAGAAATCTTTGTTTCTAATTAGTATGAAAGAATTATAATAGCTGATTAAAATTTTTTGTTTAAAAATTTTATTTCAGAGAAAAAAAAAGAACCAGTCTGATAATATTTTTCTGGAACAGAAGATTCTCGTTCAGATACATGTCGGATATTGTTTATTTGTTTGACCAAATGTTCCATGATATTTCCCGTTTTCCAATATCATAATACTAAAGATAACTCCGATTCCTAGTAAAGAAACAAAATCGTATTATTTCAACGATCTTATTTTTCAATTGTTTGTTTCTGAAGATAAATCATATTTCGCCAAAAATATATACGATGCAAAAACAATTAATAAGTATGACGAATATTCTGCACCGTCAGTTTAGTTCATCAGAATGTCTAAATAAGTAATTCTGTTTAATGATACAATTTATTTATGAATGTTTTTAAATATTATTATTAAAAGAAAATTTTCAATTGGCCTTGATTCTAAATCAAAGGAATCGAAACGTAAATAAACAGGGCTGCATGTACATATATTTTCTGTTGTATTTGGACACATGACGCAACCTGATGCAACAAACCGCGGAAATGGCGGCGCTCAAACTGTTTGTCACGCTTGACTGAGCATATCCTTTTTTCGGCCTTGGTTAGATAACACACTTTTTTCTGAAGATTCCAAAGAAAATTTTAATTGATTTTTTATTTTTATACTTTACCCAAATATACTTCGTAAATTTTTTTCAAATTTTAGAAAAAATTCTAATAATTTTATGAGACATTTAGAAGTTTTAAAAAAATACAACAATTATTTTGAACCTAAAAGATTTACACAAATTTAAAACAAAATTCAGACTTTTGAAGATTTCGGGCCAAAATTGTTTAATCTTTTCAAGAATTTAAAGAGCTTTTAAGAGAATAAAACAACTTTTTTAAGTTTTATGTGTAAATTTAAACTGATTATTTCTGTTACAAAATTTATTTAAGGAAGATGTTTGAAAAGATTCCACAAGGTTAAAAAATATTTTTTAAATTTTCAAAAAAGAATGTGAAAGATTTTTAGACAATTTTTGTGATTTTGCATACTTTTTTTATTTAAGAAAAAATAATTAATTAGAAATTTTAAGTATTTAAATAAAAATCTTCAAATTTTAAAGGGTTTTAATACAATGTAACCATTTTTCTTAGATTCTTAGAAATATTTTAAGTGATTCTTCATTTCGAAAAAAGAACAATTTTAAAAGAATATTTTTAAATATTTTTAAAAATTACATAATATTTTCGAAAATTTAAACAGCTATATGGAAGATTATTAAAATATTTTCAAATGTTATTCACGCGTAAAAAATCCTAAATATTTTTTAAACTGTCTCAAACTTTTCCTGTAATTGTCTAAAATTCTTCAATAATCTTTTTGAATGTTCTTGAGTAACCCAGGAAAATTATATTTATACAATCTTAAAGCAACTAAACCGAAAAACTTTTTAAAAAATGTGTAGTTTGAATAAAAAATTAGATTTCCCTTCAAACTATTTTTTTCATAATGTTTTATTTTCTCTCTGGTTTAAAAAATCAAGAATTTTTGTAACTTGTATTTTTGTCTCAAAATTGTTCTCTTTCGGTAGAAGTTCGACCTTTTTCATGAAATTTGAAAGTGCTTGGATAATAATTAAGATTTTGTTCATCAGAATAAAATATAGTTCAAAAGTCATGTGTTCATGAATTATACATTTTTTATTTAAAAATAACATATTCTCAGATTCAAATATCAACTATTACATTTTCAGTTGCAAATTCGTATTTTTTTATAGAAAATGAATCTTTTTGATAGTTAATTCATGTATTTGGTTAATAACATTATTATAATATTTGGTAACCTTTTTAAAAAATTTTTATAGGTATTTTTAAATTGAGTTTTGGCTAATTTGTGACAAGTTACCATAAATACCTGTAATATTACAATAAATTGCTAAAAAATGTAATAAATTCCTAGAAATTTATAAAAAAAAGGTAAAATTGAGTTTTGGGTAATTTATGGTAAGTGACCATATTTACCTGTACAATTACCATAAAATTCCGGAAATTTATAGATGTTTTTAAATTGTATCTTGGGCAGTTTTGAGTAAGTTACAATAAATTACCTGTAATATTACTATAAATTGCCAAAAGAAATTCATAAATTTGCTGAAATTTATAAAAATGAATACAATTGAATTTTTGATAATTTATGGTTAGTTACCATATTTACCTGTAAAATTACCATGAATGACCGAAAAATTCCATTAATTTCCATTAATTTCCGGAAATTTATAGAATTTTTAAATATTTCTCTGGACAATGTATGGTAAGTTACAATAAATTACCCTTAAAATTAACGTAAATCAGACTTCCCTTATTCGAAATCTATTATGAACTAAGATGATGACTATTTCGAGAAATGTCTGAAATCATCCATTTGTTATAAAAAATATCGTATGCGCCAAGGGACCTACAACTCGTACTGAAAATATAAACTCGTCGAAAAAGTCCCTCTTCTCCCCCTAGGTGCATATTATACTATTTATTTCTAGTCTTCAGATTTTAATCAGTAGAAATTTTACTAATTCATTCAGCCCACCTCATTTTAATTGATGAATCAGTTATTTTCAGAAGTTTACTAATTACTGTAGTGAATTAATTATAGACTTAGAATAAATTGTTGGAGGCAAAATTTCCAATCAAGATTTTGTTTATACTCCAATATTATTTGTAATATTGAAATATAACCACAAGTTTAATTGACAACTTTTCATCAGAATATATATCCTAAATGTATAAAAATACACAGATGTGAAGGCTGGCAATTACTAATAGTAATTTAAAAATTAATTTCACCTGTGTATTCATAAAAAGAGGTATTTCTATATGCGAATAAAATGTCATGAAAGCCAAATTTACTTTTAAACTTATAAAATATTTGAAGCGATTATTATTATGCATATAACAAACGATATATTTTTTTAAACTAGCTAAGTTTTAGTTCAGAAAAAAATGTATAACACATGTATTTTCTATGTAACAGTTTATTTTAATTGCTTTCCAAAAACTAAATTATATTTCATAAACAAAATTTTAATAATGACAAGTCATAAACATTCTTGTACATCTTATGATAATTATTCATTTCAATGACTAGATTTTTATTTAATGTCCATTTTGAATTCCGTGCCAACTACGCGACCATAACGCAAGCGCAGTAAAGTAATGCGCTTTAATTCGTAGCAGACGACGAAAACGCATTGTGTATGTTCCGATTTGAGTATATGAGAGTTTTTTAAAGTTTCAAAGTTGGCAATGCCATGTATAAGCATAGGCATCATTGCGCACCGGCAGCCTATGCTTATACAATGGTATTGCCAACTTTGAAACTTTAAATAACTCTCAACTGCTCAAATCGGAACATACCCATTATACTTGTACAGTGGTAATTTTGGAGAGAATACAAAATGTTGTGAAAATTCAAAAATAATTAGGGTACCTTTTCACGGAGACCGGTTTTTTATTAATCTTTGAATTAATTTGACACCTCGAGTTCGTATCTAGGTTATCAACTAATGAAATTTGCTAGAAATCAATCATATGAAAAATATTAATTCCACAATTAGTTAAAAACAGGCCTCCGTCAAAAGGGGTCCTTAGCTCATTTTCAAAAATATGGTTAAAATATATTTTAATCAGATTTAAAAATCATCTTGATGAAATTTTTCAATTTTACACAAACTGAAAATGTTCTAGATTAATTAATGAAAGCGGAGAAAAAATTTCACATTTTAAAGTAGTACGTAAATGTATCTGGAACATAACCTCTTCTAATTAACTGTTTTATTCAATACAAGTATAACTGATCAATCAGTTATATCAGTCCAGGTATATATAACTGATTCAATTAGTATTTGTTGTTTTACTAATCAAATCAATACAATTCTACTAATCGTCAGTGACTCAATTCTAGCTACAGAAATTAGTAGAATTTAACTGACAATCAGTTATATTTTATTATTACAAATTTAGAGAGTAGACAATGCTTTATCTTAAGAGAACCTTTTTTTTTAATTTATAAGCTTCTTATTATCTCTTTAAAAATACTACAAAAAATGTTACATAATGACATTGAGGGGGGAAGGGAGTTCAAAGAAAATGTTACGGTGTCTGCCCTTTGGTGGAATGTTTTCAATGATACTGAAATGAGTTTATGATATCGCAAATATATAGGACTTTGCCGAATATTGGTGTGTGCGTGTCTGTGTGGCACACGTTATAAGTTAGGTTATATGACCACAGCGGCGCTCATAATGTCGACTGCCGGGTTAACGTGCGCCATTCTGTGCTAAAAGCTCGACTCTCCAGGGCGGCCGTAACCCGCTCTCTTTTCTAAAAGGCCACACGACCTAAACTTTTAGTCCTGAGTCCAGAGGCAGATAGAACCAGCTGGGGGGATGGGAAATGTTCTTGGCGGTGAAGGAAAACAGGCGATCCACAACTTGTCCTCACGCCTGCTTAGGCCGGGTGCACAGTGCGGCAAAATAAAAAAAAACTATGTTCAAAATAATCTGTAGGTCATACTTTTTCGTCGATTTGCAATTTTTTTACATTATCATCCTAATGAGAAGGTATTGGTTTTATGTGGGAGATGAATTTTTGTGGCTTCCATCAAATGTCGACGTTTTGAGGCCTCCTGGGTCAGAAAAAACAGTTTCTACGTCGGTGTCTGTCTTCCGTCGTTGCTGTCGTCGTCGTTGTTGTCGTTGTAGTCTGTAAGAAAAGAAAAGTCCAGTTTGTTAGCCAGCTTTTGTTGACGAAAATTTAAAAAGTTGCAACATTTTGTAAATTTTTGAAACCAATTTTTTTTTAATATTTGAAAATTATTTCGTCAGATATTTACAGAAGACCAAAATTGAAGCAATTTTTCTTCATTAATTTTTTGGATCGAATAAAAATAACAAAAGTCATAGCATTTTCAGAATCCAAAAAACTAAACGAAAATGGACATTTGCAGCCCAAAAAAGCCTGATATGGGAAAAAGTCAAGAGAAGAAAAATGTCACTTTTCCAAAGACCCTGGGTCAGAAAAAATAGTTTTTACGTGGGGGTCCCAGTGGGCACAAAATTTGTCGACGTCCTTACGACATCGTTACATCTTTGCGACAACTTTACGACATCCTATGTCCATGTCGTGAAGGTGTCTTTACGATATCGTAAATAAGTCGTATGATCTGACTATGTGTTTACGATATCGCGAAGACACCGAAACGACATGGACATAGGATATCGTAAAGTTGTCGTAAATATGTCGTAACGATGTCAAAAAATTTTGTGCACACTGGGGTCTATCTGCCGTCGTTGTTGTCGTTGTTGTATTCTTTAAGCACGGTAACATTTGAAGGAATTATTTAAATGGATTGCGTTTTTGGCACACCTAATAAGAATATAAAAAGAAAGGACGAGTTAGTTAGTCAGCTTTTTTGACGAAATTATACAAAGTTACAGCATTTTGAAACATGTTGAGACCACTTTTTTTTACTATTTGAATTTAGTTTCACCTTTATTACTTTTATGATCAAATAAAAATTAACAAAGTTATAGTAGTTTCAAAATTTAAAAAAACTAAACGAAGGGGAACATTTAAAGCCAAATAAAGCGTGTTAAGGAAAAAAGTCAAAACAGGACAACCTTACTTTTCAAGACCTCACAAGATTGTCTAAACAACCTTTTAAACTTTGCTAACAAGAAACCAATAACACCATTTGAATGGTAATCATATAAATATATTGAAATGATACATGTTTCAGCACAGTTAAGAACGATATCTAATGCAAAATAAGAAACAAATATTCGAGTAATCACGATAAATTCAATTTGTACTTTCTTTTGCAATATCTAAATACGCAATCTCGGGCAAAGGTATGTACATAAAAATGTATTATATTTGATATAAAAGTGTTTAGCATAATCTAGAAAATTTGACATCTTGGGTAAAATCAAGTTCGAAGCACGATATGCGTGATGAGTATGTGTTCGATAAAGCAGAAAGAGCTCTAAAAAAGAGAGTTCACAATCGCAAAATTACAGTTGTTGATCCGTTAATCTTTAATTTTGAAAGGTATCTGCAAGAATGTGGAATAAATGCGAAGACCGAGCACGAAGTGCGACAAGCAACATTCGCACGCCCTGGATGCGCTTAAGCTCTTGAGCAAAGCCCTTTTAACAAAAGAGCATTCACAATCACAAAATTACAGTGGTAGATATTTTGAGTTTTAATTTTAAAAGTTCTATGCAGGAATGTGAGGAAAATACAAAGTCCGAGCGCGTAGCGCAAGGTAAATACAAAATCAAGCGCGAAACTTCGCATTAAATTCTCAAGAAATCTGTCGAGGCCATTTTTTAAAATTTTTGTTTTTTCAAATTTTTATAAAGCTGCAAATAGCGAAAAAATGTTGATTTTTTACTTTTCTTTCTGATTCTCTGTCTACATTTTTCTGAATGACATCATGCCCCGGGTCTTACGCAAAAATGGTCAGTAAAAGAAAAAAAAATTGTTAACATGTCAAGTTATTTATTGTAAACAAATATCTGCAACAAATAGCCAGTATGATGAATGATGTTTTTGTAAAGTATATTTATACATCGAAATCGCTCATTAAGAGACACGAGATAAAGTTAGATAATGAAAATGTGGTATTCGATATCATTTGTTAACTTTATGAACAAATAATATGAACAAATGCATGCTTTGAACAGTTTTAGGCTGAAAAAAGCGAGTTTTTTTCTGATTGTCTTCAGATCTAAGTAAGAATATATTCTTAAAAATACAGTTGAATTTTTTACTGAAAGTACAGATTGTTTACCAAAAGTAAAATATTTAAATTTTCATTTAATGAAATAAATGTTTGATTTAAGAAACAAAGTAACAAAGTTGTTCAAGTTTTAACCAAATATTTGTATTTTAAAACAAATTATACTTAATATTTCAAAAAATAGTTACATTTTTAATTTAATTTTTAATTTTTAAAAATTGTCGATTTTTCACCGAAAAATTATGATTTTTTAACATAAAGATTACACTTGTAACCAAATAGTTTCATTTTCTACCAATACGATAAATTTATAACGAAGAAGATAAATTTTTCACTAATAGAAACGGATTTTCAAAAATACCTAAATTTCCAAGTTAAAAATATAACTTTTCACCAAAAATGGAATAGTTAAATTTTAAGTATTAAAATAAATTTTTTACTATAAAAAAACATGTTCTTTTTCACAAAGGTTACATTTTCAAACAAAATGAAGAATCTCTTGCCAAAAAAATAAATTTTTAATAAAGTTGTTCAAATTATAATCAAATAATTGCATTTTGAATGAAAATTATTTACTTTTCAACCGAAATCATGCATTTTTTACAAAATATTTGATTGAACTTTGAGCCAAAATGAAAGACTTGTGAAAAAATTGTTTAGTTCTTCAATTAAATGACACAATTTTTACCCGAAAAATATTAATTAAAACAACAAAAATAAATAGTAGATTTTTCAAACAAAAAGAATGAACTTTTGAAACAAAATATTTGGTTTTTCTTATTGAATTTCTATTAATTCATTTCGCACTTAAGTAAGAACAAAAGGCGGAAAAAGGAAGGTCAAAGGAAAATGGTAAAGTCTGCTGTAAATAAAATAAAAATTTGGATAATTCATAGAATAAAACATTTGGTTTAAAGAATAAAGTTAAATTTTTACTGCACATTTTTTGATTTCGTCCAATCAAGAAGTTCATTAGGTCGTTAATACCTCCTCCTCTTGTACTTTTCCTTTCTTACTCCCAATAAATTTTCCTAATTCCCCTCCCCCTACTTGCCCTTCTCACCCCTCCTGCATTTTCTTTTTTGGTTACTACCCCCTTTCCTGGATTACTTTCCTTACCCTCATTTCTCATCACTTCTCTTGTTCTCTCTCCCCTTATTTCCTACTTCCTTTCCCCCCATTTCTCATCACTTCCCCTACTTTTATGCCCTCATTTTTTCTCACTTTCTATACCTTCCCACCCTTCATTTTCCTCCATTCCCCCAACTTTCTCTGCATCCCCACCTCTCACTCCACCTACAATCACATTCCTTATTTCTCTTACTTCCCCTTCCAACATTTCCCTTCATTTCTTCTATTTTTTCTCCCCCACTAATACAATGTTCTTAACATTTGGATTAGTCAGATCTTAAACAACTGAATAAATTATCGGAGAGATCATCATAATAAGGTCATTTGATGAAAAATTAAAAAGACACGCGAAAGCTACACAGAAAAAACTGACGTTTCCATTAGAACCCATTTTTGTTTCCAAAGGTGCTACAACAAAAATGAACCCCACTTGCTGAAAAGGAACCCAAAACAATAAATGAGCTCTAAAAGATATCACACTTGGGGTTCGAAAGAATCTCAAATGCAATTAAGATTATTCCTAAAGAACCTATTTTTCGCTTTGCCTACTTTGATATTATTTTTAATTAATAAGACAATATTTAAATTAAAGCACACATGTCATCGAACTCTGATGGACATAGCTTAATGAACATAATTAACTTATAATATTTATTACCGCTATTAAAATAGATACAATGGATTGATAAATATCATTTGCAGGTTATGTAGCAAACTGTTAAATATAAAGGCTTATTCATATCAGTGCTCCCAATCTTGGAAACTTTTTGAACTGCGCTTGCGTCGCGCCGGCAACACGATTGGTGCGCTGATTTTGAACAGTGGCGATATTCAAATGTGATATTTATAATAAATAATGATTAGGAGATGAATTAAAAGTAATTTCTTAATCCTAGAATAAGATTTTGAAGTGACAAATAAAAATTCAATTAGATTTTAATTGAAAAGACGTTGTGAATTCCGAGTTCAGAGAAAGAAAGAATTTTTTTGCACAATGAGTAATCTTGTCTCTGTCGAGTTTTTAATTTTAATTTTTTATTTACCACTATTTGACCTAAAATAAAATCAATAAAGGTACTAAAAATAAATTAAAAATTTTGTTTTTTCTGAAGCCAAAATTCAAAACGTTTTTTGGAATAAAATCACAATATTTTTTCATCTCTCACTCAAAAATTTTATTTCAGAATTAATAAATTACTTTTGAAGTATTTCCTAATCATCATCTATTATAAATATAACATTTAAATATTTACATAATTTCAGATGCGCGCGCTAAAAGTAACAAATCGTGTTACTGGCGCGACGCAAGTGCAGTTCAAAAAGTTCCCAAAACTGGGAGCACTGATTCATATGAAAGGAAATTGTCGTCTTAAGTCATTGGTCGATAAACTTATTCTTTATGCTCACATTTATAAATAAGTTTAGACTGCATATGCAGTATGATGATAATGTAAAGATGGTGTAGACTTCAGCCAATTTTTTATTAAAAATTATAAAGAAGTGAAACTTAACAAGTAAGAAGAAAAATGAATAAACATTATTATTGTTTGTCTTTGTTTTACCGACATGTTCAGTAAATCACTAACTTACCAACCCGACTTTGCAAGCGGTTGACTTGTGAATGGGCCTTGATGCTGTTGATGCTATGCTGTTGATCACTAGGATGTAGTATAGTCTTAAGGGCAGAACGTTATTTGGAAAAGTTAAATTTGCATTTGCAAGATCAAACGAGCATTTTTTGAAAGCTTGAAAAAAGAAGAGGATTTGTCGAGCAAATCTGGAAACGAGAAAATAAAGATACTGCCCGACGATTTACGATATATACTTTAACGTAGCTGTGTTTTCTAGAGAATCTAGAGTTGTCCAACTTCCTTTCTTGAGGGTCCTTTCCAGGGTACCTACTCCCATTCTCACTGAAATATATGTCCTATCCGCCACGTAGAAAGTCGCAAAAAGACATCCTTCGTCAAGTTTCGCTCTTAGAAAAGCTGAAAAGACATCTAGGATTATGGGGATAGTCCTTCGACCATATATTTATCTTTTCTTCGAAAAACCAGCTTAAAAAGGTAATAAGGATTGCAAGATGTTGAGCGGAATTTAAACAATTTCTACGGATTTCGCAGCATTTGAAAGATTTGACAATTTTTAAAAAATTTGTCAGAATAAAGTGTATTTGAAAATATTACGATGAACCTTTGAAAGAATTTCAATGGATTATTGAGAAAGCCTCGAAAAATTCGAAATATTTCACTTAATTTTAAAATATTAGAGGGATTCATAGGATTTCAAAAAAAATATATTCTATCAGATGATTAGAAATTGTCAAAGATTTCAGCAGATTTCTTAACATTTTCCAGGAATTAAAAATATATATATCAAAGATTTAAAGGAGTTGTAAAAACCTTTTTCAAGGCGAACACAGGTCACGGAAAACCTAGAAATATAATACATCCTTATTATTAATTGAAAAAATGTCAATTTTGGTCTTCAAATATTGGTGGTCAGAAACAATTTTATTGGATTTTTAAACTTTTAGGTTGTTTTAAAACATTCCACGAAATTTATCTAAATTTTCCAATATTTTAGAGGTTTTAAAGAATTTTTTGGAGCTTTTAGACAAATTTCGGGAAGAAATAAAATGGAAGAAAATGAAATTTTTGGGTACTTCTAGGATTTAAAAAAATATATTTCTAATAATTTTAAAGAATTCAAGAAATTTGTACGTATTTCCTCATTTTAAAGCGATTCCTATGATTTAAATATAAAGTATAAGTTTATAAGGACTTCTCGTAGATTTTAATAGACTGAAAAACATTGAAAAGTTTTCCAGTTATCTTAGAAAAATTCTACACAACTTTATTCTGTATCTACAAAATTATTGTAATTTTGTTATTTAGAGATTGCAGAGATAATTAGTCATTAAAATGAATCTAAACAAAATGCAATTTTGACCAAGACATGATTTTATGAAAATTTCAAAAAGAATATATACTTTTAAATTGGTGATTTAAAAGTTTATATCATAAATGCAATTGAGTTTTAACTGAATTTCCATTAACTTGAAGTAAAAAATTTACATATTATTTTCACTGAATTTCAGGATTTTAAAGGTTTACAAAGAACAAAAAACCTAGCCATTCTTGTTTTAAAAGTTTTTACTAATAAGGGATACATTGTCCACTTCAAGAAATTACGAAATTAAAGTTTCATTGCGCAATTTAAAAAATTATTATTTTGCAAATTTTAAAAACATAAATTGCTCATAAATAATAATAATTAATTTTTTGTATTACTAATTATCGCAACTATCTCAAAAAACAAAAATTTTGGAAACTCATAGAGAAATAATTTTAAATATTCAAAACTTAAAAATGTGTATGTCGTTGTAGCTTATTATAATATTGACAAACAAATTTTAGACTTATCCTTGTTAGAAAAGATAACTTTTTTTATAGTCCAGATTTCATTGTTCAAAATTTGATATTTTCAATCCACCCTAATCCCTCGTAATCTTATAAAAATCAAGTGAAATCCTATAAAGCATTTCGAAATCTGTAATATCTTTCAAAATTTATTCAAAAATGATTAGAGGTTTGAAATCCTCTGAAATCCCATAAAATCCCACAAAATCAGATAAAGTATGGTAGCCGCAATGCTTCATTTTAAAGATTCTCTAATTATTTTCTGTTCAATAAAATTCAAAGTAGAACTTTAAAAAAAATGCATTCAAAATTAAGATTATTTTTCGATTTTTTGGCATTTTTTAACTTAAACATATTTGAGGCAGCTCTCAGCATCATCCGATCGGATTCATCTAGAAGTCAAACTTAATTATTTTGAGTCATATCTTGGAAAAATCACAAAGAATTTTCCATTTTTAGAAAGAATTTTTGTTTATATTTTCTTGGATCCTGTTTTATGTGTCGGACTTAAAAAATAGGCAACTTATCTATTTAATATTTCAAAAATATCATGAGAATCTTTTGCTGCTACACTGTAAAAAAATCTATGCTAAATTTCCCATACATGTATTGAAATTTGTTCACACATTGGTATGGGAAAATAGTTGTACGTGTATGGCACTTTTCCCATACTGGGTTAGTATTTTTTCCATACTTGGGTATGGTAGAATGCCAATTGTCCGATACACTGGTGGTATTTTCCTCACACCCAAATATGGGGAAAGTTTCAATTTCACTATATGTTGTTTATATTTTTCCCATACCCAGTTTGCATTTTTCCGATACTACACCTAGTGGGCACAAAATTCGGCGACGTCTTTACGACATCGTTGCGACATATTTACGACATCTTCACGATATCCTGTGTCCATTTCGTTACAGTGTCTTTACGATATCGTAAAGACATCGTCAGATCATATGACATATTTACGATATCGTAAAGACACCTTCACGACATGGACATAGGATGTCTCAAAGTTGTCGCAAAGATGTCATGACGATGTCGTAAAGACGTCGCCAAATTTTGTGCCCACTGGGTAATTAAATGCCAACATTAAATTATTCCTTTTTAATCTCAAGACGTTTTATTGAAATAATCTAAAACTATACTTATGTTACATTACATGGAAAATATCGTATTGCACTGAATCTCATTCCACTCGAAATATTTAACAATTTCACTGCTCCAGCTCAAAAATATTTCACAAGTGTTTACTCAAACTATAATGAATTATACTCTCGTCTACAATTTTCTATTTCTTATTGCTCCGTTCTTCTTTTTGTAAAAAATGTCTAATTGCACTAAATTTCATTGCACTCAGAATATTAAACTGTTTCACTGTTACAAATCCAAAGTGTATTATAAGTGTGCACTAAAACTATTATGAATTCGACGCTTGACGCCATGATTTTATTATAGTCTGCTCCTTCATTCACCATGATTACCGCACATGCGCGCTTCACTCAGCTGCGCATTCTGCAGCCGCGCATCAAAGTTGCATACATGACTAAAAGATTTCCCATACCAGTGTATGGGATTCTCGCCGTTTATGGGAAATTCATAAGTGACTAGCGGAAATTTCCCATGCTTGTCTGGGATATTCCAAAAAATTGGAAAAATTCCATACTTTCGTATGAAAAAATTACGATTATTTTTTACTGTGTATTTTTCAAAATTGATGCTACTGTTGAATCTATTTTGAATTTTTCAAATGAGTCCGAAACCTTAACTGGATACGAAAAGAGAAGTAAAAACATTAAAACGATTTCAAGGAGTTTGAAACTTGAGCACTGCAAGTGTGGAGAGTACTTTCGACATAAATATCGAGCTGTAGTTAACGATGTCTCCAAAGAAGAGCAATACCGTAGAAATTGTGCGATAACGACCTTCTCTTATATATTTTTCAGAGTGAAATAGCGCTTCACTTTTACCTAGGTACGTATGTACCTAAAGTGAGGAACATGCTTAGATATGAGATTCTTGGTTGCGAGCACAGTCAGCACTAAAAAGGAAAGCAGTTTTGCCAACTGAGAAGAATACCTAACGACTAGAAGATGAATCGCGAGTCTGATAAGAAGGCGCTTTTAAAGTCAGTGACCAGAGAAGGTAAAAAGGGTAGGTTAAATAAAGAAGGAAGAAAGGGTAAAGAAGAAAGGGGCAGCAAATGATCGTTGGCTTTATCAGTCATTTATAATGGCCCTACCCTCGAGCGGCACCTTTCCACGTTGTCGCCTTCACTTCCGCCAGCAACTTCTCTGTTAGCCTTTCCTTTTCTAAATTTCCTTCTCATTGTCCTTTGAATACAGACCTGTTCAAACATCCTACTTCGTTATCTACATCCTGACAGTATTAGCTGGCTTATCCCCCTAGTTTGATGAGCTTCGAGTTCCAGCCACCTTCATTTTCACCTCGTATTCCGAGAGCTTCCAACATCTTAAACTGACCGCAGGTAATTTGTCGCTCGGGAGGATTAATTTTACCGAGGGTTGGATTTATCTACCAGAAAGTGGGAAGAGCGCATTCCTCATTGGATCAGGTTTCCTCCAGAATATTTCACGACAAACAAAATTAGTGAATATATCATCTGTGCGTCTGTAAAAAAGGACTTTGCAGCCTATTAAAAGCATAATGAAGTTTAAATCTACCCTCTCTCTTAAACTGATCACCCTATCACTTCCCTCTTTTGCCTACTATTCTCTACTTTCTTCTATGTCATCCTTTCCTTTCTGGTTCTAATATCTCTAATCATATATAATCACCCCTTCCACTCGCCCCTTACTCTCCTCTCCATCACTTACCTCCATCCACATGAATTCACTCACTCCTGCTTGTGTACCCGCTTCCATACTAGACTTCATAAGTCCTACCCTTCCCCAACTCTTACTTCCATCGCCTTCTCGCTCTCTCCACCCCTACCTACCATTTTCTACTACCCTTTTTTATTTACGCTGAAACACCTACTTCCACTATCATTACTTCCTCTAATTCCCCACCCATTTTCTTTCCTACGCCCCTTTCTCTCACTTCTCCCACTACCACTTCATCCATCTACTTCTCTTATCTCTACTCCATGCATCGCCTTTTCCACCTCCTCAGGGTTAAAACCCTACAAATAAATAAAAGTTGCTACCATGCGCCTACAAAAAAAAGGTCTGGTAGCCTGTTAAAGCTATTATTACGGTCGTACAAATATTTACTCCCTCCTTATCACTTCTCTCTCTCTCTCCTCTCTTCTATCATATTCCACAATATCCGGCTCGATCATACCATATCATCCCCTCCATTGTCCTTTACTGCCTTTCCCTATATTTAATTCCAGCATCCCATCAAAAATGTCAATCCCGCTTCTCTACCTCTCTCTCCTACTTCACATCACCGGCTACTTCCCCTCCCATACCAGCCTTCTTGAGCCTTTCTCTACACCCTGTCTGCTTCTCCTCGTCTCATCAGGAATATTAAATTTTCAACAGATGATATTTCTAATTGGTGAAATACAAAAAAAAAATTAAAAATTTCAGAAAATTCGATAGCAAAACTTTAAGAACATTGAAAGTTATCTGTAGAAAATTGAACTTTTAGCTTTTGTCAATTGAATAAAACTCTATTTTTAATTTTCTTTAATTTTTAACAGATGAATTTTGAACTGATAACAATTTATGAGAACTGAATTTTTATCTGTTTAAAATAAAAAAAAAATTTTAAATGAAAGAAAATTTAAGTTTTTAAAATTAAATAAAAACGGATTTTTTGATGTTGAAAATTCCATTTTTGCTTCCCTTTAATTTTCAACAGGTAAACTTTCACTTTTTGAAAATTAAAAAAGATTTAAAATGAAACAGTAAAATTTCTTTTAACAGTTGTCAATCAAAGACCAGTTTTTATTAAAGTTTCAACAGTAGAAATGAGTGACAATTGAATTTTCAACTGTTCGAAATTCCATGTTTAATTTTCTTTCATTTTCAACATATGAATTGTTAACTGCAGAAAATTGAAGACAATTTAAAATTCAAGAAAATTGAAATGTTGAAAATTTAATTTTTAACAATTTAAACTGATTTTCGACAAATGACCTTTTAACTGTTAAATATTGATAATAATGGGATTTTTCAATTGTTGAAAATGATAGAAAAAAAATTGATGCAAATTTGAGTGTTGAAAATTAAGGAATAATAAAAACTGCATTTTATGATGTTGAAAATTTCATTTTGCTGTTTCTTTCATTTTCAGCATGAATTTTTAATTTTTGAAAATTAAAAGAACTTGAAAATTTCCAAAGATTTAAAATTAAATAAAACTAAAACTTTCTAAATTCCATTTTCATTTTCTTTAATTTTCAACAGATGAAATTTCAACTTTTAAAAGATAAATAAGATTTGAAAATTAGAAAAATTAAACAGTAAAAATTTCATGTTTAATTTTCTATCATTTTCAACATATTAATTTTTAACTGTTGAAAATTGAAGACAATGTAAAATTCAATAACATTTAAATGCTGAAAATTAAATTTTCAACAGTTTGAAACTGATTTTCAATAAATGAACTTTTAACTGTTAAAAATTACAGAAGCTTGAAAATTGAAGAAAATTTAAAATGAAAGAAAATTGAAATTTTGAAAAATCCATTTTCGCATTTCTTCAATTTGTCAACAGATGAATTGTTAACTGTTAAAAATAAAAACAATTTTAAATTAAAGAAAATTTTTAATTAAAGAAAGTTGAAGTTTTAAAAACGATATAGAAATAAAAATTGAATTTTCAGTAGTTAAAAAGTAATGACGATTGAATTCTTAATTGTTGAATATTTCATTTCAGCTTTTCTTTAACATTTCGCAGATGAACTTTTAACTATTAAAAATTATAGAACATTGAAAATAAAAGAAAATTTTAAATAAAATTTAAATGTTTACTATTCAATTTTTAATTATTGAAAATTCCATTTTCGCTTTTCTTTAATTTTCCTCAGAGGAACTCTTAACCGTCAAAAATTATCAAAGTGTTGAAAATTTTAGAAAAGTGAAAATTGAGATTTCAGTACAGTGAAACTCTTTAATAGCGCCGATTTTGGGGCTGACCTTGAGTGTGAACTAACTAATTGTAGCCCGCTCCGCTTTTGTTCATTCACGCTTGACTGCTCGCCTGAGTGACAACCGCAGGCCTCGCGGCCCCCGTGCAGCTCTTGTCACACCTACATGCAATGCGGCGTCAATTCTCGGAAGGGTTATAGAAGGGAGGGCTATTGATGGGTTTCACTGTATTTGAAAATTGATGAAAATTGAATTCCTAATTGTGGAAATTTTTTTTTCTCTTAATTTAAATTTTTTACAGACGAACGAAAGATATGCGAAAGTTTTTAAAATAATGTTTTATTTTTTCCTGACATCAAGAAGTTTGAAGTATTTTTGAAACTGACTCAATTTTTCATGAAATTTCGTGAAATATTGTAAAATAAAAAAAATTTCAGTAATATCATATATCACATACCTTAAATCTTGAAAAATCTTTTAAAATATTCTCGACGAACCTTGAAAAATTACGTTCCTTTAACTCCAAAGCAAATAAGCAAATTTCAAAAAAAAATTTTAATTTCAAAATTTTTGTTCAGTATTAGCAAATATTTTTCCCTTGAAATAGTATTTTTCTTCTTAGAGTAAAAAATTTTCTTTCTAAAAATTCGTCTTTTTAGCAAAAAATTAATCATCTTATTTCAAAATGTATATGTTCAGTAGCAGCTTTAAATTATATTTTTTTGAAAATTAATCCTTTTTGGATGAATATTAACCCGTCGAATTTATTATTAACTTTCTTTACAATTTCTGATTTAAGAAGTGTGAAAGGTGAAAGGATTTCATGAATTTTCTCAAAAATCTTAGAACAATTATATTCTTATAATCATTAAAACAAATGAACTTAAATATAAATAAATTAAATGGATATTAAAAATTTCTAAGAAGTTTTCCATATGCCGGAAAACATTTTACAGTATGTTACAACACTTTCGTAGGTTTCAAGTGTTTTCAAAAGTTTTCAAGAGATTTCTAGAGGCCACAATTTTTTTATATTTGAAAGATTGTTAAAGCGTTTCTAAATTTTATCAAGAGGTTTCACAAGATTTTAAGTTATTTCGAAAAATTTCGATGTGTTTCACAGGTTTTCAAATATTTTGAAAGAGTTCAATAGCACTTGAAGGATTTAAAGTTAATTCAACAGGTTAGAAAAATTATGAAATTATTTGAAGGGATTTCATAATTTTCGAAAAAAATTTACTAGATTTCAAGAGCTTCCAATGATTTCAGGGCATCCTAATAAATTTGAAAATCGTAAAAAATTACGAATTTTGCCGACGTTTCGTGAACATTGCAGTTCACTTCTTCAGGGCTAACTTGAAACTAAGGTATCAGGTTATATTGTTCTTATGTATACCCTCTACGATGCTTGCGGTTGGCCAGAGCGCCCCACCATGGGGACTTAAAAAGATTTCATTGGCCAATCAGGTTCGAACAGTCCCCATGGTGGGGCGCTCCGGCCAATCATAGGCATCGTAGAGAGTATACGTATAATAACAGTATAACCTGATACCTCAGTGTCAGATCAGCCCTGAAGAAATGAACTGCAATCTTCATAAAACGTCGGCAAAATTCGTAGTTTTTTTACAATATTGGAACCCCAAATATCTCTTTTGATCAAAATTAATCATCGTCAAAGAATTAAATCTATAATTAAAGAACTCCACAACAAGATCATCCCAAAATTCTTACAACTGAAAAATAATTTGGTAACATCTAAATCCAAATGAATTCTGCATAATACAAGTTTCCTTATCTCGAAATAAAGAATACAACATACCAAATTTCTTTTGCACATTACCTCCAAAAAAACTATTAAAACTTCACCCTTTCCTATCAAACGCCCTAAGATTTGACATTTGGTTTACATTGGACCGCATATCTTTTGACCAATCCCAACGGATTAAAGAGATTTCCACTCAAAAACAAAAAATAAAATTTGACAAGTTACCTCCAGTAAGCCAAAAAAAACTAATAGATACAGTAAAAACACTTTTCTAAATTACGAGGACGGAATAAATGCTCTGCATTTTAATAAAATCAAAGAAGGTCCTTTTCATCTACCGAATCAATATTCCGTCAAAGAACCTAAACTTAGTATCCCTTTTAAGACATGTTAAAGCCTTTCAAAGATTTTAAGCACTTTCCATTTAATCCTGCAGTACTTCCGCTCAAGGATTACTCTTAACACCTGAGCATGACCGAACAAGTCCTTTCTTCTAAGACCACTGTGCTACTGTTTTCGATGGCCTTCGAAGTAACCATTGCCATGACAGAGGAATCGAACAAAGTTTCTCTACAGAGAAACTTTGAGTGTGTTGTCTTCCCTGAACAAATAAAAAATTGAAAACCGCCAGGTTTATATTCCATTTGCCATGAAACCGATAGTCTCGGCATTTACTCTCCGAGATTTAACCACATGGAAAGGTAATAAGAATCTACGACATGAAACTCACCAATGGATTTAAATGCAAAGTTTCATTGTCAGTTGGAAACTTTTAATCCATAAGATACACTAAACTCTACTGCTCTCCGTTAAAGGAAAAATGTAGGTTGTTCAATTTTCCGATCATCCTATGCATAAGTTAGATTGACGTTTATCGAGGAAAATGAAAAACCTTTTTTATGCCCCTCAGTCCTTTGGTCAAAAATTATTCAAATGCATGGGAAAAGAGTCATAAATGTAAAATATTGTCTTTTGCAAAAATTATAAAATAGGACTTTTTTATTTATAATCAAGTGTTGAGGCTTTTAGACTAAAAATTTATCAAGTTATTTTTTGTGATAAACGGAAGTAGGGACCGTACTTGAATTAGATAATGTACTATAGGTCCACTCTAAGACCCCCCTCCCACTTGTAATAAACCATAACAAAATATTTTCAACCCCTCCCCTCCCACCCTCTTAGTGTAGTTAATTTTTTTTCAGAAATGTTTTGATAGTTATTGCTGGTAGGATTAGGCAGGGTGTCCAAGAATTTCATTTTCAAAATTCCCTGATTTTTCCTTGACTAACTTTTCATTTTCCTTGATCATTAATATTCAAATACAAGCATTTTAATCTTTTAAGACTTTTAGCACATATTCTTGTATAGACGAAATAAAACAGTATTTTAGATAAAAATTTAAAATCTTTAAATTTATTACTTTTTTAAAACAAGAAAATGTCATTTATATTATAAAAGATGGCTTTTACACGAAATACTTGAATTTTTAACGAAATAATTACATTTTTAATATAATAGTAGAATTTTCAACCTTAAAAGAAATAATTGCCAACAAACCAGTGGCATATAGTTTATATTTCAATAAAAAAAAAAGATGGAATTTATACAAGAAAAAAAAGGAATTTTTAAAACCAAAAATACGAATTTCCAATAAATAAGGATTTTTCACTCAAGAAAAAACAAAGGTTTACCTAAAATGTTGAAACTGACGCATTTTTACACAACAAAAATTAAATTTCAAACCAAGAAATTGGTTGTTTTCTTTTACCAAAAAGAATAATTTGCATTTAAAAAGATCAATCTTACAAATATTGAAAAAGTTACAATGTCAGTTAAAAGATTAATTTTAAACAAAATAATCTGCCCACTAGGTGGGTACATTCTCATCGCGCGGTATGCGCGCGGCTCGCAAGTTTGAGCGCGCTTAGCGCGCGCGATTGTTGGTACTTGCTTTTCGCGCTCAATGATGTATTTATCTCGCGCTTCGCGCTCGATTATGTATTTAACTCGCGCTACGCGCTCGGTCTTTATATTTCTCCCGCATTCGTGGACACACCTTTTAAAATCAAAGGTCAACGGACTGACAATTTTAATTTTGTGATTTTGAACTCTCTTTTGTTAAAGCTCTTTCGGCTTTAACGAACACATTCTCATCACGTATCTCGTGCTTCGCACTCGATTTGTCTAAAATATAAACTTTTCTACATTACACGCAACACTTTTATATTAAATATGATACATTTCTTATTTAACTCTGCCTGGAATTGCTTATTAAATAATTGAAAAATAAAGAGCAAATTGTATTTATCATGGTTATTTTTATAATTGCCTAATACAGGAATATA